>NC_143507.1:1840483-2143467 GCF_051622355.1 Phaseolus vulgaris
GTTTTGTTTTTGGAAAACCGGTTTTGTTCACTCTCGGTCTGGGACTTACTGCGCCTTACTCCTTGGGTGTTTTGGTCTGAAAATTTTACCAGACATTGGCCATTGTGTCTATTGAGTTTTGGCTGAGATTTCAGCCCAGACTCGTCCCACAAGATTCGGAATAAATTTTTTATTCATCACTGCCCGGGCTGAAAGGGAAGTTCGTCCGTGTGTGAAACTGTTTGATTTTTTTCCTGGGTGAATACTCATCCGTTTCACCTGTAATCTGTCGCGTTTTGTTCCAAATTCAGTGGAGATTTTTACGCTGAATTTCAGGAAAAAACCATTTCGGGAGAATTTTACAGAAATTTTGTGCAGACCAAGGCTATCCTCTAGCAAAACTTGTGAAATTCCCTCCCTACTTTCTGCAATATTTTTCGGGGTCCGTATTGCGTTGAAAAAATTCACGCAAGTACTTTCGTATGTTGTTTGCACCCAGGTAAGGAGGCACGTCCATAAACAAATCGCAGAAAGAGGATACGGGGAAGAAAAGCCAGGACGTTTTTTTTTCGGAAAACCGGTTTTGTTCACTCTCGGTGTGGGACGTACTGCGCCTTACTCCTTGGGTGTTTTGGTCTGAAATTTTTACCAGACATTGGCTATTGTGTCTATTGAGTTTTGGCTGAGATTTGAGCCCCAGACTCGTCCCACAAGATTCGCAATAAATTTTTTATTCATCACTGCCCGGGCTGAAAGGGAGGGTCGTCTGTGTGTGAAACTGTTTGATTTTTTTCCTGGGTGAATACTCATCCGTTTGACCTGTAATCTGTCGCGTTTTGTCCCAAATTCAGTGGAGATTCTTACGCGGAATTTCAGGAAAAAACCATTTCGGGAGAATTTTTCAGAAATTTTGCGCAGACCAAGGCTATCCTCTAGCAAAACTTGTGAAATTCCGCCCTACTTTCTGCAATTTTTTTCAAGGTCCGTATTGCGCTGAAAAAATTCACGCAAGTACTTTCGTATGTTGTTTGCACCCAGGTAAGGAGGCACGTCCATAAACAAATCGTAGAAAGAGGATACGGGGAAGAAAAGCCAGGACGTTTTGTTTTCGAAAAACCGATTTTGTTCACTCTCGGTCTGGGACTTAATGCGCCTTACTCCTAGGGTGTTTTGGTCTGAAATTTTTACCAGACATTGGCCATTGTGTCTATTGAGTTTTGGCTGAGATTTGAGCCCCAGACTCGTCCCACAATATTCGCAATAAATTTTTTATTCATCACTGCCCGGGCTGAAAGGGAGGTTCGTCCGTGTGTGAAACTGTTTGATTTTTTTCCTGGGTGAATACTCATCCGTTTGACCTGTAATCTGTCGCGTTTTGTCCCAAATTCAGTGGAGATTCTTACGCGGAATTTCAGGAAAAAACCATTTCGGGAGAATTTTTCAGAAATTTTGCGCAGACCAAGGCTATCCTCTAGCAAAACTTGTGAAATTCCCGCCCTACTTTCTACAATTTTTTTCCGGGTCCGTATTGCGTTGAAAAAATTCACGCAAGTACTTTCGTATGTTGTTTGCACCCAGGTAAGGAGGCACGTCCATAAACAAATCCCAGAAAGAGGATACGGGGAAGAAAAGCCAGGACGTTTTGTTTCCGGAAAACCGGTTTTGTTCACTCTCGGTCTGGGACTTACTGCGCTTTACTCCTTGGGTGTTTTAATCTGAAATTTTTACCAGACATTGGCCATTGTGTCTATTGAGTTTTGGCTGAGATTTGAGCCCCAGACTCGTCCCACAAGATTCGAAATAAATTTTTTATTCATCACTGCCCGGGCTGAAAGGGAGGGTCGTCCGTGTGTGAAACTGTTTGATTTTTTTCCTGGGTGAATACTCATCCGTTTGACCTTTCATCTGTCGCGTTTTGTCCCAAATTCAGTGGAGATTCTTACGCGAAATTTCTGGAAAAAACCATTTCGGGAGAACTTTTCAGAAATTTTGCGCAGACCAAGGCTATCCTCTAGCAAAACTTGTGAAATTGCGCCCTACTTTCTGCAATTTTATTCCGGGTCCGTATTGCGCTGAAAAAATTCACGCAAGTACTTTCGTATGTTGTTTGCACCCAGGTAAGGAGGCACGTCCATAAACAAATCAAAGAAAGAGAATACGGGGAAGAAAAGTCAGGACGTTTTGTTTTCGGAAAATCGGTTTTGTTCACTCTCGGTCTGGGACTTACTGCGCCTTACTCCTTGGGTGTTTTGGTCTGAAATTTTTACCAGACATTGGCCATTGTGTCTATTGAACTTTGGCTGAAATTTGAGCCCCAGACTCGTCCCACAAGATTCAAAATAAATTTTTTATTCATCACTGCCCGGGATGAAAGGAAGGTTCGTCCGTGTGTGAAACTGTTTGATTTCTTTCCTGGGTGAATACTCATCCGTTTGACCTGAAAATCTGTCGCGTTTTGTCCCAAATTCAGTGTAGATTCTTACGCGGAATTTCAGGAAAAAACCATTTCGGGAGAATTTTTCAGAAATTTTGCGCAGACCAAGGCTATCCTCTAGCAAAACTTGTGAAATTCCGGCCCTACTTTCTGCAATTTTTTTCCGGGTCCGTATTGCGCTGAAAAAATTCACGCAAGTACTTTCGTATGTTGTTTGCATCCACGTAAGGAGGCACGTCCATAAACAAATCGCAGAAAGAGGATACGGGGAAGAAAAGCCAGGACGTTTTGTTTTTGGAAAAACGGTTTTGTTCACTCTCGGTCTGGGACTTACTGCGCCTTACTCCTTGGGTGTTTTGGTCTGAAATTTTTACCAGACATTGGCCATTGTGTCTATTGAGTTTTGGCTGAGATTTGAGCCCAGACTCGTCCCACAAGATTCGGAATAAATTTTTTATTCATCACTGCCCGGGCTGAAAGGGAAGTTCGTCCGTGTGTGAAACTGTTTGATTTTTTTCCTGGGTGAATACTCATCCGTTTCACCTGTAATCTGTCGCGTTTTGTTCCAAATTCAGTGGAGATTTTTACGCGGAATTTCAGGAAAAAACCATTTCGGGAGAATTTTACAGAAATTTTGTGCAGACCAAGGCTATCCTCTAGCAAAACTTGTGAAATTCCCTCCCTACTTTCTGCAATTTTTTTCGGGGTCCGTATTGCGTTGAAAAAATTCACGCAAGTACTTTCGTATGTTGTTTGCACCCAGGTAAGGAGGCACGTCCATAAACAAATCGCAGAAAGAGGATACGGGGAAGAAAAGCCAGGACGTTTTGTTTTCGGAAAACCGGTTTTGTTCACTCTCGGTCTGGGACTTACTGCGCCTTACTCCTTGGGTGTTTTGGTCTGAAATTTTTACCAGACATTGGCCATTGTGTCTATTGAGTTTTGGCTGAGATTTGAGCCCCAGACTCGTCCCACAAGATTCGCAATAAATTTTTTATTCATCACTGCCCGGGCTGAAAGGAAGGTTCGTCCGTGTGTGAAACTGTTTGATTTTTTTCCTGGGTGAATACTCATCCGTTTCACCTGTAATCTGTCGCGTTTTGTCCCAAATTCAGTGGAGATTCTTACGCGGAATTTCAGGAAAAAACCATTTCGGGAGAATTTTTCAGAAATTTTGCGCAGACCAAGGCTATCCTCTAGCAAAACTTGTGAAATTCCCGCCCTACTTTCTGCAATTTTTTTCCGGGTCCGTATTGAGTTGAAAAAATTCACGCAAGTACTTTCGTATGTTGTTTGCACCCAGGTAAGGAGGCACGTCCATAAACAAATCAAAGAAAGAGAATACGGGGAAGAAAAGTCAGGACGTTTTGTTTTCGGAAAATCGGTTTTGTTCACTCTCGGTCTGGGACTTACTGCGCCTTACTCCTTGGGTGTTTTGGTCTGAAATTTTTACCAGACATTGGCCATTGTGTCTATTGAACTTTGGCTGAAATTTGAGCCCCAGACTCGTCCCACAAGATTCAAAATAAATTTTTTATTCATCACTGCCCGGGATGAAAGGAAGGTTCGTCCGTGTGTGAAACTGTTTGATTTCTTTCCTGGGTGAATACTCATCCGTTTGACCTGAAAATCTGTCGCGTTTTGTCCCAAATTCAGTGTAGATTCTTACGCGGAATTTCAGGAAAAAACCATTTCGGGAGAATTTTTCAGAAATTTTGCGCAGACCAAGGCTATCCTCTAGCAAAACTTGTGAAATTCCCGCCCTACTTTCTGCAATTTTTTTCCGGGTCCGTATTGCGCTGAAAAAATTCACGCAAGTACTTTCGTATGTTGTTTGCATCCACGTAAGGAGGCACGTCCATAAACAAATCGCAGAAAGAGGATACGGGGAAGAAAAGCCAGGACGTTTTGTTTTTGGAAAAACGGTTTTGTTCACTCTCGGTCTGGGACTTACTGCGCCTTACTCCTTGGGTGTTTTGGTCTGAAATTTTTACCAGACATTGGCCATTGTGTCTATTGAGTTTTGGCTGAGATTTGAGCCCAGACTCGTCCCACAAGATTCGGAATAAATTTTTTATTCATCACTGCCCGGGCTGAAAGGGAAGTTCGTCCGTGTGTGAAACTGTTTGATTTTTTTCCTGGGTGAATACTCATCCGTTTCACCTGTAATCTGTCGCGTTTTGTTCCAAATTCAGTGGAGATTTTTACGCGGAATTTCAGGAAAAAACCATTTCGGGAGAATTTTACAGAAATTTTGTGCAGACCAAGGCTATCCTCTAGCAAAACTTGTGAAATTCCCTCCCTACTTTCTGCAATTTTTTTCGGGGTCCGTATTGCGTTGAAAAAATTCACGCAAGTACTTTCGTATGTTGTTTGCACCCAGGTAAGGAGGCACGTCCATAAACAAATCGCAGAAAGAGGATACGGGGAAGAAAAGCCAGGACGTTTTGTTTTCGGAAAACCGGTTTTGTTCACTCTCGGTCTGGGACTTACTGCGCCTTACTCCTTGGGTGATTTGGTCTGAAATTTTTACCAGACATTGGCCATTGTGTCTATTGAGTTTTGGCTGAGATTTGAGCCCCAGACTCATCCCACAAGATTCGCAATAAATTTTTTATTCATCACTGCCCGGGCTGAAAGGAAGGTTCGTCCGTGTGTGAAACTGTTTGATTTTTTTCCTGGGTGAATACTCATCCGTTTCACCTGTAATCTGTCGCGTTTTGTCCCAAATTCAGTGGAGATTCTTACGCGGAATTTCAGGAAAAAACCATTTCGGGAGAATTTTTCAGAAATTTTGCGCAGACCAAGGCTATCCTCTAGCAAAACTTGTGAAATTCCCGCCCTACTTTCTGCAATTTTTTTCCGAGTCCGTATTGAGTTGAAAAAATTCACGCAAGTACTTTCGTATGTTGTTTGCACCCAGGTAAGGAGGCACGTCCATAAACAAATCGCAGAAAGAGGATACGGGGAAGAAAAGCCAGGACGTTTTGTTTTCGGAAAACCGGTTTTGTTCACTCTCGGTCTGGGACTTACTGCGCCTTACTCCTTGGGTGTTTTGGTCTGAAATTTTTACCAGACATTGGCCATTGTGTCTATTGAGTTTTGGCTGAGATTTGAGCCCCAGACTCGTCCCACAAGATTCGCAATAAATTTTTTATTCATCACTGCCCGGGCTGAAAGGGAGGTTCGTCCGTGTGTGAAACGGTTTGATTTTTTTCCTGGGTGAATACTCATCCGTTTGACCTTTCATCTGTCGCGTTTTGTCCCAAATTCAGTGGAGATTCTTACGCGAAATTTCTGGAAAAAACCATTTCGGGAGAACTTTTCAGAAATTTTGCGTAGACCAAGGCTATCCTCTAGCAAAACTTGTGAAATTCCCGCCCTACTTTCTGCAATTTTTTTCCGGGTCCGTATTGCGCTGAAAAAATTCACGCAAGTACTTTCGTATGTTTTTTGCACTCAGGTAAGGAGGCACGTCCATAAACAAATCGCAGAAAGAGGATACGGGGAAGAAAAGCCAGGACGTTTTATTTTCAGAAAACCGGTTTTGTTCACTCTCGGTCTGGGACTTACTGCGCCTTACTCCTTGGGTGTTTTGGTATGAAATTTTTACCGGACATTGGCCATTGTGTCTATTGAGTTTTTGCTGAGATTTGAGCCCCAGACTCGTCCCACAAGATTCGCAATAAATTTTTTATTCATCACTGCCCGGGCTGAAAGGAAGGTTCGTCCGTGTGTGAAACTGTTTGATTTTTTTCCTGGGTGAATACTCATCCGTTTGACCTGAAACCTGTCGCGTTTTGTCCCAAATTCAGTGGAGATTCTTACGCGGAATTTCAGGAAAAAACCATTTCGGGAGAATTTTTCAGAAATTTTGAGCAGACCAAGGCTATCCGCTAGCAAAACTTGTTAAATTCCGCCCTACTTTCTGCAATTTTTTTCCGGGTCCGTATTGCGCTGAAAAAATTCACGCAAGTACTTTCGTATGTTGTTTGCACCCACGTAAGGAGGCACGTCCATAAAAAAATCGCAGAAAGAGGATACGGGGAAGAAAAGCCAGGACGTTTTGTTTTCGGAAAACCGGTTTTGTTCACTCTCGGTCTGGGACTTACTGCGCCTTACTCCTTGGGTGTTTTGGTCTGAAATTTTTACCGGACATTGCCATTGTGTCTATTGAGTTTTGGCTGAGATTTGAGCCCCAGACTCGTCCCACAAGATTCGCAATAAATTTTTTATTCATCACTGCCCGGGCTGAAAGGGAGGTTCGTCCGTGTGTGAAACTGTTTGATTTTTTTCCTGGGTGAATACTCATCCGTTTGACCTGTAATCTGTCGCGTTTTGTCCCAAATTCAGTGGAGATTCTTACGCGGAATTTCAGGAAAAAAGCATTTCGGGAGAATTTTTCAGAAATTTTGCGCAGACCAAGGCTATCCTCTAGCAAAACTTGTGAAATTCCCGCCCTACTTTCTGCAATTTTTTTCCGGGTCCGTATTGCGCTGAAAAAATTCACGCAAGTACTTTCGTATGTTGTTTGCACCCACGTAAGGAGGCACGTCCATAAACAAATCGCAGAAAGAGGATACGGGGAAGAAAAGCCAGGACGTTTTGTTTTCGGAAAACCGGTTTTGTTCACTCTCGGTCTGGGACTTACTGCGCCTTACTCCTTGGGTGTTTTGGTCTGAAATTTTTCCCAGACATTGGCCATTGTGTCTTGATCCTGCCGGCAACTTGAACGTGGGTGAATCGCTTCATAACACTTTCTGCCCTGTCTTCGCGACTGCGTCTCCTGAAGAATCACCTTCTGAACTCTCTCTCTCTCAGAAACTTCAAAGTGTGACCTGCAAAATACACAGACGGCGCCTCTAGCGGCCGTTTGCACTCCGACGATCAAGTTAGTTCAACAGAACCACCAGAAACTGGAAACTTAGTAAAATGTGTGTGTGTGTAAAACTTGCGCTCTGTTTCTTTCTCTATCCCCCTCACTCCCCCTCTGATTCTCTCTTTTATCTCTTTTTCCCTGCTTCTGGGCATAACAGAATTCCGTTATGCTTTTCTGGCATGTGTCAGAACCCTGTTATGCTTTTCAGAGAAAGCGTACCTTCAGAATCAGCAATGGGGAGCGTGAGAGTCTGCGCATGTCTGCGCTTGGCTGCGCCTGTCTGTACCTTTAGTGGTACGGAGTGCTCTTTTGTCTGGACCGCACCCCTCTCAGATGATGACACGTGGAGGCCTGCAACTCACATCTAACCACACACGTGTCACTTACTGGAAGGGCTCTAGCGCCTCTCGTTGTCTGCCTAAGTTACGCCCTTGCGGAGTAACTTAGGATGCTTCTCTTATCTGGGTAAATTGCATACTCTTAGGAGAACGTCGGGTGTGGCTGGTCTAGGCACACTCACCAAACGTTACTCTCTACGTAGGCGACTTACCCTTCACGATGCCACGCACGTAATGGGTTGAGGGAATCACCAATCACCGACTGGCTTACTAGTTCCCTCAGGCCACTCTCGTGCATGATTCCTTGAGGTGTGCTCATGTGAGGTCCGTGCGTAACGCTCTCGCTGGGAACCTTAGTCCCAGTTTAACTGCGTGTAACACGGGACCCCGATGACAATACACCCGATGACTGATCAGTGTTTATTCGCTACTCGCGCTCTGCCTCTAGGCGCGAGTCTGGGAACTGGTCTGCTGGTGGTCACTTGGCTACCGACAACCGATCACCATTCTCGGTGATCTATTCCCCGACCTCTCTGCCGCCTGATCTGTCGGTTGTAACTTGGTTACTGACCACCGATCACCTCTCTTGGCGATCGTCCCCCTACCTCTCTGCTACCTGGTCCACGTGTCGCCCTGCGAGTGGTCCACGTGGTTCTCTGATGCTGACGTCATCGACTACCGATGACCGATCGGATCACAAGCCCCCCAGTCTCGAGTCGAGAACTCGTTCTCAGCGAAGAGACTAAGTGGTCGTGCCCTCAGTCCACGTGGTAAGTGGGGCCGCCTCACGTGCCACCTCACGTGCTGCTTCTTTAACGTTTGGACTTCCCTTCTTAATCTCACGACACGTGGCCCCATCAACGGCCAGCGCTGTGCGTCGCTAGCGCTTCTTTCATTCAAATTGGCGCGCCCTTCCACTGTTCCTTCATCTTCTTCATTTGACCCCCAGACTCTCTGCGAATCTCTCTTCTGCGCACCCATCTCTCTTCAAATTCTCTATGATCCTAAACTCTCACGATCATCCAAAGGTATGGTTTTTCTTTTCCCTGGCCCCTTTTTGGTCATCTTTACCGATTGCATTTATCATTCTAGTTATCATGCATCCATCTTCCCTGTTTTTCTTCTTCTCAACCCGCGCTAGGGTTTTTCTCATGTTTCCGCTTTGACTTCTGCCTCCTCTTCTTTCTCCTTTACCTGGGCATTTCTCCCTCATTCCCTCTCTCTGTTTTTCACCGGACCATCCATCACTCTCTCCCTTTCTATTTCTGACCCTTCGTTTTCCTCCATTGCAGCTATCTCTCGATGGCTCGCTTGAAGCAGACCGCTCGTGTCATTGCCTCTTCCTCTGGTGCACAGCCCTCCGCGAGTGCACCAGCTTCGCCACCGCCTGTTGTCACCTCATTCCATGACAACGCCAAGGTCTATGACTGGGCCCCTCTGGCGTTGCTATCTGAAACGTCCATCTTGCTACCCGAGGATCATCTTAACTCGCTTCTGAGCCACGACCCGGACGAACCCTCGTGTTCCATAGACAGGGAAAACGACTTCCACATCCGAGTCCGCATCCCTCCCCGAGGGATGCCCATTTGCGCTGACGACAGGGCCACCAATGGGGTGCCCTTCGTTTTCGTTTACTCCGCGATCTTCAAAAGGCTGAAGCTGCGACTCCCCTTCACCTTCTTCGAGAAAGAGCTGATGATGGAGTTGAATGTCGCGCCCTGCCAACTCCACCCCAACGCCTGGGCCTTCATCCGGGCGTTCCAGATTCTGTGCAACTACTTTGGGCACAACGCCTCGGTGGAGGTGTTCCTCTACTTCTTTGAGGCGAAGAAACCAGGGGATAGGTTTTGGGTCAGCCTGAACGGGGTTGCTGGACGGGTGCTTCTGGGCCTGTACCAGCAGTCCTTCAAAGACTGGAAGGGCAGATTTTATATGATATCCGCCACCCCACAAAGCCCTCATCTGCTCGAGGGGTACCCCCTCTACTGGGTTCCCCAGGTTCAATTTAAGAAACCCAAGGATCTCCAGACCATGGACCCCTACGAGCGCGAGCTGTGTGGGCTGCTCCTGGGGGCTAAGTATGACTCCGCTCGCCTCATCAAGGATGAGTTTGATGTGGTTTCCCTGAAGAAATATATAGGTAGTTCTTTCTCTGCCGCCCCTTAGGACATTTATACTTCCTCATGCATGCTCTTATACTTTTCACCTTGCTTGCGTCTCTTAGCTGTCTAATTTCCCTCTTTCTTGCCTATGCAGATTCAATGTCAGGGAAAGATAGGAGGTTGGCGGTGTTGGAGCTCGCTAAACGCCGAGCGGCCAAAGGGACTGGCTCTTCCTCTTCCACCACTGAGCCAATCGAAGCCCCTCCGCTCTCGGTCGCGCCAGCCGAAGGCCCTGAGCAAGGGAAGAAAAGGAAGAGACTGGTGAAGGCTTCTTCGCTGGTACCTACTGCTGCTGCTGCCTCAGTGGAAGAGGAAAGCTCAGGCTCCCCCCTCATTCACCGCCAGAGGAAGAAAGCAGTAGCCGAGGGGGTCTCGTCTCTCCAGCCTGGAGGGATAGAGGTGGTAGAGGTAGAGGAAGGTTCACCACCTCCCTCTCCCTCTACTCGATCGGCCCCAGAGCCCGCATGTCCTCCTTCTCCTGGTCAAAAATCGCCCCCAACCTCTCAACCACCAACTTCCCCCCAGCAGGCCAATCACCTGGTCCATCCGCTCACCCTGCTGGGGGTGTTTCTGCTCAAAAAGAGTGTGCCCCGCCTCCAATGACAATCTCCACCGCCAATGTTGAACATGGTGGGTCTGGCTCGCGCCCAAGCAACACTGGAGCCAACCATGAGAACTTCAGCAGAGTTATCTCCATGGTGCGACAGCACATCAGCAATGGGGAGCTCGTCGACTGGAGCGGGGAGGAGATAGACGCACACCTTGCCAAGCAGGTGGTGCTCTCGCTGGAGTTCTCCAACCAGCATCGCAAGCAGAAAGCCCTGGAGAAAAGGGTGAAGGAACTTGAGCACGACAACGAGTCGCTGCACAGTGACCTTGAAGCCGCTCAGGGGTCTGTCGAGCTGATGCGAGGCATGGTGGAGAAGGCCAGGAGGGAGTACTTGCTGCAGGTCCAGGAGACCATCAAGATGGAGATCTTGATGGGGCAGACTGTTGGTCCCCTGGACTGGAAGGTGGCAGAGTTACAGGCTGAGAATTCCTCTTTGCTCGAACGGAGTCAGAGGGTGGAGGAGTTAGAGGCTGAGAACTCCTCCCTACGCCAACAGGATTCTCAGCGGGTAGAGATGCTCAAGGCCGCCAAGGAGGCAACTGCTGCCGCCGAAAAGAAGCTTGAGGAGGCAGTGGGCAAGCTGTCTGAGGCTGCCTCCTCCCTTGCTACCCTTACCACGCAGAGGGATGCTGCAGAGGCTTCGAGGCGAAGTCTGGAGGCGGAGAAAGAGGACTTGATGAACGTGGGCGCCGATTCCCTCATTGATGGATTCGAGCTGGCGCTCGAGCAAGTCCGCTGCGTCCTTCCAGAACTGGACCTTGCGCAATTCAGCATTCATCACTCGGTGGTAGATGGGAAACTTAAGCCTCCTACTCCCTGAATCTCTTCCTTCTGTAATTTTGACTTCTTCTGTACAAAGTTTCATTTTGTAACCTTATGTTTCTGCACCATTCAACTCTTTGTAACTGACAATTGTATGAACATCTCTGGTGATATACCTTGGTTTCAATTGCTCAATTTTTCTTTGTATTTTCTTTGGACTCCACTTACTTTTATGTGCGCGACTAACTGTTAGCTAGTTTAGGTTCAGCGCGATCTTGGGCTTTGCCTTTCCTTTCGCACACGACTAAGTGTCAACCAGCTTAGGCTTAGCGCGATCTGCTTCTCTTACTCTTTGCGCGCGACTAAGTGTTAACCAACTCAGGCTTAGCGCGATCTGCTTCTCTTCTCTTTGCGCGCGACTAAGTGTTAACCAACTCAGGCTTAGCGCGATCTGCATGATCTCGACTGGCTGTTCCCTCAGCTTAACAGTCCTCGTGCGCTGCTTTGTACTACTAGCCAATTACTGACGACTCATCGGTGATCGCTCTTTAGTCCTTACTTAGCTTTCTCTGTCGCTCTAGCGCTAAGTGCATAAAGGACCTTGACATCGATTGCTCAAAGTGAGGCCTCATCTTGGGGGAAAGGAAGTGTTTCTCGCTAACCCCTTTCCCTTTCCCCGAGGTCATCACCCTTTGGCGGGTTGAGTCGCTCACTCCCTGTCTCACTCCTGGGGTGAGAAAGGTTTTCTGACTGAGAGTCTTACTGGGCCAATATTGGTGCATGCCAAGTGGGTAAGGACGTTTTATCAAAACCTTTCCTTTCCCTCTGTTGGTCCTACTAGCACCCCTGGCTTTTCAAACCTTTCTGCTTGCGCTCACACCTGGGGTGAGGAAGACTTAGATCGGTGCCAGTACTTGTGCCTAGGGCAAGTAGGGCCTAACCAATCACCTGCACTTGCACCCGGGGCAAGGAGGATTTTAACTTTAATACTTGAGCACACTTGATATGCTGGAAATTTTTCTTTAATTGGGTGGCCTCGTTAAAAACCCTCTTTAGGGAAAAGAGTGCCCCCTTGTCTGTTCAACTGTTTCCACCACATACAGAGCATGTGTCTTTTAGCGCGAGAACGCCATTACTGTAGGTGGCGTTCCACGTTCTGGGGATTGCTCCTCCTTCCAAAGTCTCTAGGCGATAGGCTCCGTTCTCTAATGTCTCCACCACTCTGTACGGGCCTGTCCACTTTGGGGATAACTTGTTCTGCATGTCATTCTGATGCGCCTTTCTCATCACCAGATCACCTTCCTGGAAGCGCCTGGGCCTCACTTTAGAGTTGTGCCTCCGCTCTACTCTTCTCTTCACAGCTTCAGCACTGACTCTGGCCTCTTCTCGCACTTCGTCTAGCAGATCCAGATTCACCTTACGCTCTTCATTGGACTCCTCAGCAACGAAGTTCAAGAATCTGGGGGAGCTCTCCTGTATCTCCACAGGAATCATGGCGTCTGTCCCATAGACAAGGCTGAAGGGTGTCTCATGGGTGCTGGACTGTGGGGTGGTGTGATAAGACCATACAATTCTGGGGACCTCCTCTGCCCAGCCTCCTTTGGCCTTGTCTAGCCTTCGCTTCAGCCCCCTGAGCAGCACTTGATTTGCTGACTCCACCTGCCCATTTGTTTGTGGGTGCTCCACTGATGCGAAAACCTGTTGTATCTTTAGCTCTTCACACATCTTCCTCAACTGATGACTGGTGAACTGGGTGCCATTGTCGGAAACCAGCCTCTTGGGTATTCCGAAGCGGCAGACAATGTTCTTCCAGACGAAGTGTTCGACTTTCTGTGCGGTGATGTGTGCAACTGGCTCTGCCTCCACCCACTTAGTGAAATATTCGATGGCCACAATGAGGAACTTCATCTGCCTTGTCGCCAGGGGAAAAGGTCCTAGGATGTCAATCCCCCATGTATGGAATGGCCACGGGCTATGGATGGACCTCAACTCCTCAGGGGGTGCCTTGTGCCAATCTGCATGCAGCTGACATTGTTTGCATCGCTGAGCAAACCTTATGCAATCTTCCTTCAGCTTCGGCCAGTAGTACCCCGCGCGGAGTACTCTACTTGCCAAAGCGCGACCACCTACATGGCTTCCGCACACCCCCTCGTGCAGCTCGGACATGAGTCTGGTGCACTGCTCGCCGTGTACACAGATCTGCACAGGGTGAGAAAATCCAAATCTAAATAGGCTTCCATCTATGAGAGTAAACTTACTTGAACCCCTCTTTATTCTTTTGGCCTCTGCCAGATCGAGCGGGAGTACACCATCTTTTAAGTATAGCCGGTATGGCGTCATCCAGGTGTGGGGTTCCTTCTCCGCGTGGACCTCCATCGACTCACCGATCTTTGAGGGTCGCGATCTCACCCTCGACGCTCTCAGCGTCTCTTGAGTCAACGACCGATGACCGATCGTTAGACGCTCCATTGACTTGTATACATGAAGCACTTGGTTGTCTGATACAAACGCGCGCGGCACCTTCAGGGTCTCCTGAATGACAGTCCTCTGCTTCCCCCCTTTGCCTGAGCTGGCCAGCTTGGCAAGCAGGTCTGCTCGGGCGTTCTGCTCTCTTGGTACATGCACTAACTCAAACTCGGCGAAAGACGTCTTCAGGAGCTGCACATACTCCAGGTAGGCTGCCATCTGGGGGTCCTTTGCTTGGAACTCCCCGGTAACCTGCCCGGTGACCAGTAACGAATCGCTCTTGGCCAGCAGATTTCTTGCTCCCATTTCCCTTGCTAGCAACATTCCCGCGATCAGGGCCTCGTACTCCGCCTGATTGTTGCTAGCCTTGAAGGCGAAACGGAGGGACTGCTCGATTAGTACTCCGTTTGGCCCTTCCAGGATGACCCCAGCGCCGCTTCCTTGCTGATTAGAGGAGCCATCCACCGATAACACCCATCGGAAATCTAGCCCTTCTGCAGGTGTCGCGATGGATGATAGCTCGACTATGAAGTCTGTGAACACCTGCCCCTTGATCGGTCCTCGGGGCTCATACTGAATATCGAATTCCGACAATTCTACTGCCCACTTGACCATCCTTCCTGCCACATCAGGTTTCTTCAATACATTCTGGATAGGCAGATCAGTCATCACCACCACTGTGAAGCTGTGGAAATAATGCCTGAGTCTTCTGGCTGAGAATACCACCGCCAGAGCAGCCTTCTCGAGGGCCTGGTACCTGGTTTCAGGGCCTTGCAGCACCTTGCTGACGAAATAAACAGGCCTCTGGGCCTGGTCCTGCTCTTGCACCAGGACTGAACTGACTGCCCTCTCCGTAACAGCAAAGTATAGACGGAGAGGGATGCCTACCTGGGGCTTTCGCAAGACTGGTGGGCTTGCCAGATATCCCTTCAACTTAATGAAGGCCTCCTCGCACTCCTGCGTCCAGAGAAATCTGCTGTTGCGCTTGAGACACTGGAAGTATGGGTGACCTTTCTCCCCCCCAGCAGACATAAACCGGGACAGTGCCGCTAAGCGACCGGTGAGCTGCTGCACCTCCTTCACCGTCGTTGGGCTCCTCATCGCCACGATCGCCGCACACTTCTCCGGGTTAGCTTCGATTCCTCGCTCTGTCAAGAGGAAACCCAAGAACTTCCCAGCCTCTACACCGAAAATGCATTTCTCAGGGTTGAGCTTCAGTCTATACTTGGCGATGGTGGCGAATAGCTCTTCCAGATCAGCTGCATGATGCTTCTTCTCTTGGGACGTAACCACCATGTCATCTACATAGGCGTGTACGTTTCTCCCCAGCATGGGCGAGAGCACCCTATCCATGAGCCGCTGGTAGGTAGCCCCCGCATTCTTCAACCCAAATGGCATGACCTTGTAGCAGTAGCAAGACCGTTCCGTCATGAACGCGGTCTTGCATTCGTCCATTGGGTGCATCCTGATCTGATTATACCCTGAGAAAGCGTCCAGGAAGCTGAGTAGCTTTCCCCCGGAGGCGCTATCGACTAGAGCATCTATACTGGGTAAGGGGTAAGAATCCTTGGGGCACGCCTTATTGAGGTCAGTGAAGTCCACGCACATTCTCCACTTGCCGCTTGCCTTCCGCACCAGTACCACATTCGCTAGCCACTCGGGGTACTGGATTTCTCTGATATGCCCTGCGTCAAGGAGCTTCTGTGCTTCGTCGTGGATCACCTTCCTCTTCTCCTCGTTAAATTTCTTTCTTCTCTGCCGTACCGGTCGAACCATGGGGTCCATTGATAGACGATGGCAGAGGAAATCGGGGTCGATTCCTGGCATATCGGATGATGACCATGCAAAGGCATTCATGTGCTTCTCAATCACACCCATGATCAGCCTTCGCTCTTCCTCAATGAGGGATCCCCCCAGCTTGAATTTTCTTCCCCCGATGTCCACCTCGACCCATCCTTCAGCTGGGTGGGGCCTCCTCTCACTGGCAATGACCGCTCTCGCGATCCCTGACTCGCGAGGAGTGATCGTGCCTTCCTCTTCTTCCTCGACTTGGGCCACCTGGGCGCCCCCCACCGCAGCGTTCTCCATCCTCTGAGCGCCTTGTGTCTCCCTGACCGCCAATCGCTCTTCACGCACGCCTGGTGGTGGTTTTGTGGTGACATGGCACACACTTCTTTTTTGCTTCAAGCTGTTCTCATAACAGCGTCTTGCCTCAGCCTGATCCGACTTGATGGTTATCACGGCCCCCTCCATCGACGGTAGCTTCAACTTCATATGCCTTGTCGATGGTATTGCGCCCAGTCTATTGAGCGTTGGCCTCCCCAACAGGACATTGTACGCAGAAGGGGCGTTCACCACCAGGTACTTTATCTTTTCCGTGCGGGCTGTCGTTCCGTCAGTGAACGTTGTCCTCAGCTCGATGTATCCCCGCACTTCTACCTGATCCCCTGCAAAACCGTAGAGACAACCAGCATACGGTCTCAACTGATCAGGGGACAACTGTAGCTTGTTGAATGTTGGCCAGAACATGACATCCGCCGAGCTTCCTTGATCTACGAGTACTCTATGCACCCGTCTTCCTGCTGTGATGAGAGAAATGACCACAGGGTCGTTGTCGTGCGGGACAACGTCTCGTAGGTCAGCTTTCCTCAAGACAATGTCCACCTCAGGGTAATGACTCTCATTCACTGCATCTACCGCCATCACAGATCGAGTGTATCTCCTTCTTTGTGAAGCTGTGCATCCCCCACCAGAGAAGCCTCCAGCGATCGTCTGCACTTCCCCATGCACAGGGACTTCATGCTGTTGCTCTCCAGTTTGGGATCCTGACGCTCGATCACCCTGCGGCTCACGCAGGTAATCTGCTAGAAAGCCAGACTTCACCAACTCTGCCAGTTGGTGTCCCAGCGCCAAACAGGAATGAAGTGTATGGCCAAAGGCCTGATGAAACTCACACCATTCATTCTTCTTCCTTCCGAGTACCTTGTTTGTCTTCTCTGGTACTCGTAGTCTTGCTGCTACAGCAGGAAGGGCGATGAGATCCGCCAATCCCACCATGAAGTTGTATCTCGGGGGTGCGTTATTCTCCCTTGCACGCCCCTTACTCTGGTCTTTGCCTGGTGCATAGGGACGAGGTTTTTCCCGCGCCTTCTTCCCCTCTTTGGCCTCATGCACCCTTGCTTGCTGTGGTTTTCCTTGCCATCCACGCGGTCTGGGTGGTGCAGCGCTTCCCCTTTTCTCAGAAACCTCTGTTTCTGCCACTATGTGCGCCACCGCACGTCGTCGGATCTCTGCAAAGGTGCTGGGATGGCTCCTGATGAGAGACTCACTGAAAGGGCCAGGCAGCACTCCCTTCTTAAACGCGTGCACAAGCATATCTTCATCTTTGCTGGGTAGTCTAACCACTTGTGCTCCAAAGCGGTTGAGGTAGTCTTTCAGCGACTCCCCCTGGTATTGGCGCACGTCGAACAGGTCGTAGGACACCACTGCAGGTGCCTTGTTGACAATGTATTGTTCAATGAAGAGTTTCGAGAACTGAGAGAACGACGTGATATGCCCTTCTGGTAAACTCACGAACCACTCCATGGCGATTCCGCTCAGTGTGCTCATGAACATCTTGCAGTATACAGCGTCTGAGCCCCCAGACAACATCATCTGGGTGTGGAATGCCGTCAGATGCGCCTCCGGGTCTTCTTCCCCTTTGAACGACGCTTTTACCCCCACCAGGTTGGGAGGCACCATGGTTCCCATGATCTCAGGGGAGAATGGCATGGGAAATGCCCTTGGAGGTGAGGGCTGCCTAGACACCCTTTCGTCAACAACGTGCTCCCTCTGCGCCTGCAGCGTTCTTCTCAACTCTTCGTTGACACGATTCAGTTCGTCGTTCCTGCTCTGCGACGCAGCCAACTCCGTCTGCATCCTCTCTTGTTCGACTTTCGACGCTGCAGCGTTATCCTGCAGCGTGCGCACCATTTCCAGGACCTGCGCCATTGTCACAGCTCCTTCATCAGCGGATGGCGCAGGTGATGGTTGTCTGTTTCTAGGCATCTTCTCTATCAGAGAAACTGACAAAACTCCGGTGAGCTTTTAAAACTATGGTATATGTGGGACAACGATTCACTCGGGCCCCACGGTGGGCGCCAAATGATCCTGCCGGCAACTTGAACGTGGGTGAATCGCTTCGTAACACTTTCTGCCCTGTCTTCGCGACTGCGTCTCCTGAAGAATCACCTTCTGAACTCTCTCTCTCTCAGAAACTTCAAAGTGTGACCTGCAAAATACACAGACGGTGCCTCTAGCGGCCGTTTGCACTCCGACGATCAAGTTAGTTCAACAGAACCACCAGAAACTGGAAACTTAGTAAAATGTGTGTGTGTGTAAAACTTGCGCTCTGTTTCTTTCTCTATCCCCCTCACTCCCCCTCTGATTCTCTCTTTTATCTCTTTTTCCCTGCTTCTGGGCATAACAGAATTCCGTTATGCTTTTCTGGCATGTGTCAGAACCCTGTTATGCTTTTCAGAGAAAGCGTACCTTCAGAATCAGCAATGGGGAGCGTGAGAGTCTGCGCATGTCTGCGCTTGGCTGTGCCTGTCTGTACCTTTAGTGGTACGGAGTGCTCTTTTGTCTGGACCGCACCCCTCTCAGATGATGACACGTGGAGGCCTGCAACTCACATCTAACCACATACGTGTCACTTACTGGAAGGGCTCTAGCGCCTCTCGTTGTCTGCCTAAGTTACGCCCTTGCGGAGTAACTTAGGATGCTTCTCTTATCTGGGTAAATTGCATACTCTTAGGAGAACGTCGGGTGTGGCTGGTCTAGGCACACTCACCAAACGTTACTCTCTACGTAGGCGACTTACCCTTCACGATGCCACGCACGTAATGGGTTGAGGGAATCACCAATCACCGACTGGCTTACTAGTTCCCTCAGGCCACTCTCGTGCATGATTCCTTGAGGTGTGCTCATGCGAGGTCCGTGCGTAACGCTCTCGCTGGGAACCTTAGTCCCAGTTTAACTGCGTGTAACACGGGACCCCGATGACAATACACCCGATGACTGATCAGTGTTTATTCGCTACTCGCGCTCTGCCTCCAGGCGCGAGTCTGGGAACTGGTCTGCTGGTGGTCACTTGGCTACCGACAACCGATCACCATTCTCGGTGATCTATTCCCCGACCTCTCTCCCGCCTGATCTGTCGGTTGTAACTTGGTTACTGACCACCGATCACCTCTCTTGGCGATCGTCCCCCTACCTCTCTGCTACCTGGTCCACGTGTCGCCCTGCGAGTGGTCCACGTGGTTCTCTGATGCTGACGTCATCGACTACCGATGACCGATCGGATCACAAGCCCCCCAGTCTCGAGTCGAGAACTCGTTCTCAGCGAAGAGACTAAGTGGTCGTGCCCTCAGTCCACGTGGTAAGTGGGGCCGCCTCACGTGCCACCTCACGTGCTGCTTCTTTAACGTTTGGACTTCCCTTCTTAATCTCACGACACGTGGCCCCATCAACGGCCAGCGCTGTGCGTCGCTAGCGCTTCTTTCATTCAAATTGGCGCGCCCTTCCACTGTTCCTTCATCTTCTTCATTTGACCCCCAGACTCTCTGCGAATCTCTCTTCTGCGCACCCATCTCTCTTCAAATTCTCTGTGATCCTAAACTCTCACGATCATCCAAAGGTATGGTTTTTCTTTTCCCTGGCCCCTTTTTGGTCATCTTTACCGATTGCATTTATCATTCTAGCAAAACTTGCAGAAATTTTGCGCAGACCAAGGCTATCCTCTAGCAAAACTTGTGAAATTTCCGCCCTACTTTCTGCAATTTTTTTCCGGGTCCGTATTGCGCTGAAAAAATTCACGCAAGTACTTTCGTATGTTGTTTGCACCCAGGTAAGGAGGCACGTCCATAAACAAATCGCAGAAAGAGGATACGGGGAAGAAAAGCCAGGACGTTTTGTTTTCGGAAAACCGGTTTTGTTCACTCTCGGTCTGGGACTTACTGCGCCTTACTCCTTCGGTGTTTTGGTCTGAAATTTTTACCAGACATTGGCCATTGTGTCTATTGAGTTTTGGCTGAGATTTGAGCCCCAGACTCGTCCCACAAGATTCGCAATAAATTTTTTATTCATCACTGCCCGGGCTGAAAGGGAGGTTCGTCCGTGTGTGAAACTGTTTGATTTTTTTCCTGGGTGAATACTCATCCGTTTGACCTGAAATCTGTCGCGTTTTGTCCCAAATTCAGTGGAGATTCTTACGCGGAATTTCAGGAAAAAACCATTTCGGGAGAATTTTTCAGAAATTTTGCGCAGACCAAGGCTATCCTCTAGCAAAACTTGTGAAATTCCCGCCCTACTTTCCGCAATTTTTTTCCTGGTCCGTATTGCGCTGAAAAAATTCACGCAAGTACTTTCGTATGTTGTTTGCACCCAGGTAAGGAGGCACGTCCATAAACAAATCGCAGAAAGAGGATACGGGGAAGAAAAGCCAGGACGTTTTGTTTTCGAGAAACCGGTTTCGTTCACTCTCGGTCTGGGACTTACTGCGCCTTACTCCTTGGGTGTTTTGGTCTGAAATTTTTACCAGACATTGGCCATTGTGTCTATTGAGTTTTGGCTGAGATTTGAGCCCCAGACTCGTCCCACAAGATTCGCAATAAATTTTTTATTCATCACTGCCCGGGCTGAAAGGGAGGTTCGTCCGTGAGTGAAACTGTTTGACTGTTTTCCTGGGTGAATACTCATCCGTTTGACCTGAAATCTGTCGCGTTTTGTTCCAAATTCAGTGGAGATTCTTACGCGGAATTTCAGGAAAAAACCATTTCGGGAGAATTTTTCAGAAATTTTGCGCAGATCAAGGCTATCCTCTAGCAAAACTTGTGAAATTCCCGCCCTACTTTCCGCAATTTTTTTCCTGGTCCGTATTGCGCTGAAAAAATTCAAGCAAGTACTTTCGTATGTTGTTTGCACCCAGGTAAGGAGGCACGTCCATAAACAAATCGCAGAAAGAGGATACGGGGAAGAAAAGCCAGGACGTTTTGTTTTCGGAAAACCGGTTTTGTTCACTCTCGGTCTGGGACTTACTGCGCCTTACTCCTTGGGTGTTTTGGTCTGAAATTTTTACCAGACATTGGGCATTGTGTCTATTGAGTTTTGGCTGAGATTTGAGCCCCAGACTCGTCCCACAAGATTCGCAATAAATTTTTTATTCATCACTGCCCGGGCTGAAAGGGAGGTTCGTCCGTGTGTGAAACTGTTTGATTTTTTTCCTAGGTGAATACTCATCCGTTTGACCTGAAATCTGTCGCGTTTTGTCCCAAATTCAGTGGAGATTCTTACGCGGAATTTCAGGAAAAAACCATTTCGGGAGAATTTTTCAGAAATTTTGCGCAGATCAAGGCTATCCTCTAGCAAAACTTGTGAAATTCCCGCCCTACTTTCCGCAATTTTTTTCCTGGTCCGTATTGCGCTGAAAAAGTTCACGCAAGTACTTTCGTATGTTGTTTGCACCCAGGTAAGGAGGCACGTCCATAAACAAATCGCAGAAAGAGGATACGGGGAAGAAAAGCCAGGACGTTTTGTTTTCGGAAAACAGGTTTTGTTCACTCTCGGTCTGGGACTTACTGCGCCTTACTCCTTGGGTGTTTTGGTCTGAAATTTTTACCAGACATTGGCCATTGTGTCTATTGAGTTTTGGCTGAGATTTGAGCCCCAGACTCGTCCCACAAGATTCGCAATAAATTTTTTATTCATCACTGCCCGGGCTGAAAGGGAGGTTCGTCCGTGTGTGAAACTGTTTGATTTTTTTCCTAGGTGAATACTCATCCGTTTGACCTGAAATCTGTCGCGTTTTGACCCAAATTCAGTGGAGATTCTTACGCGGAATTTCAGGAAAAAACCATTTCGGGAGAATTTTTCAGAAATTTTGCGCAGACCAAGGCTATCCTCTAGCAAAACTTGTGAAATTCCCGCCCTACTTTCTGCAATTTTTTTCCGGGTCCGTATTGCGCTGAAAAAATTCACGCAAGTACTTTCGTATGTTGTTTGCACCCAGGTAAGGAGGCACGTCCATAAACAAATCGCAGAAAGAGGATACGGGGAAGAAAAGCCAGGACGTTTTGTTTTCGGAAAACAGGTTTTGTTCACTCTCGGTCTGGGACTTACTGCGCCTTACTCCTTGGGTGTTTTGGTCTGAAATTTTTACCAGACATTGGGCATTGTGTCTATTGAGTTTTGGCTGAGATTTGAGCCCCAGACTCGTCCCACAAGATTCGCAATAAATTTTTTATTCATCACTGCCCGGGCTGAAAGGGAGGTTCGTCCGTGTGTGAAACTGTTTGATTTTTTTCCTCGGTGAATACTCATCCGTTTGACCTGAAATCTGTCGCGTTTTGTCCCAAATTCAGTGGAGATTCTTACGCGGAATTTCAGGAAAAAACCATTTCGGGAGAATTTTTCAGAAATTTTGCGCAGACCAAGGCTATCCTCTAGCAAAACTTGTGAAATTCCCGCCCTACTTTCTGCAATTTTTTTCCGGGTCCGTATTGCGCTGAAAAAGTTCACGCAAGTACTTTCGTATGTTGTTTGCACCCAGGTAAGGAGGCACGTCCATAAACAAATCGCAGAAAGAGGATACGGGGAAGAAAAGCCAGGACGTTTTGTTTTCGGAAAACAGGTTTTGTTCACTCTCGGTCTGGGACTTACTGCGCCTTACTCCTTGGGTGTTTTGGTCTGAAATTTTTACCAGACATTGGCCATTGTGTCTATTGAGTTTTGGCTGAGATTTGAGCCCCAGACCCGTCCCACAAGATTCGCAATAAATTTTTTATTCATCACTGCCCGGGCTGAAAGGGAGGTTCGTCCGTGTGTGAAACTGTTTGATTTTTTTCCTGGGTGAATACTCATCCGTTTGACCTGAAATCTGTCGCGTTTTGTCCCAAATTAAGTGGAGATTCTTACGCGGAATTTCAGGAAAAAACCATTTCGGGAGAATTTTTCAGAAATTTTGCGCAGACCAAGGCTATCCTCTAGCAAAACTTGTGAAATTCCCGCCCTACTTTCCGCAATTTTTTTCCTGGTCCGTATTGCGCTGAAAAAATTCAAGCAAGTACTTTCGTATGTTGTTTGCACCCAGGTAAGGAGGCACGTCCATAAACAAATCGCAGAAAGAGGATACGGGGAAGAAAAGCCAGGACGTTTTGTTTTCGGAAAACAGGTTTTGTTCACTCTCGGTCTGGGACTTACTGCGCCTTACTCCTTGGGTGTTTTGGTCTGAAATTTTTACCAGACATTGGGCATTGTGTCTATTGAGTTTTGGCTGAGATTTGAGCCCCAGACTCGTCCCACAAGATTCGCAATAAATTTTTTATTCATCACTGCCCGGGCTGAAAGGGAGGTTCGTCCGTGTGTGAAACTGTTTGATTTTTTTCCTAGGTGAATACTCATCCGTTTGACCTGAAATCTGTCGCGTTTTGTCCCAAATTCAGTGGAGATTCTTACGCGGAATTTCAGGAAAAAACCATTTCGGGAGAATTTTTCAGAAATTTTGCGCAGATCAAGGCTATCCTCTAGCAAAACTTGTGAAATTCCCGCCCTACTTTCCGCAATTTTTTTCCTGGTCCGTATTGCGCTGAAAAAGTTCACGCAAGTACTTTCGTATGTTGTTTGCACCCAGGTAAGGAGGCACGTCCATAAACAAATCGCAGAAAGAGGATACGGGGAAGAAAAGCCAGGACGTTTTGTTTTCGGAAAACAGGTTTTGTTCACTCTCGGTCTGGGACTTACTGCGCCTTACTCCTTGGGTGTTTTGGTCTGAAATTTTTACCAGACATTGGCCATTGTGTCTATTGAGTTTTGGCTGAGATTTGAGCCCCAGACTCGTCCCACAAGATTCGCAATAAATTTTTTATTCATCACTGCCCGGGCTGAAAGGGAGGTTCGTCCGTGAGTGAAACTGTTTGACTGTTTTCCTGGGTGAATACTCATCCGTTTGACCTGAAATCTGTCGCGTTTTGTCCCAAATTCAGTGGAGATTCTTACGCGGAATTTCAGGAAAAAACCATTTCGGGAGAATTTTTCAGAAATTTTGCGCAGACCAAGGCTATCCTCTAGCAAAACTTGTGAAATTCCCGCCCTACTTTCTGCAATTTTTTTCCGGGTCCGTATTGCGCTGAAAAAGTTCACGCAAGTACTTTCGTATGTTGTTTGCACCCAGGTAAGGAGGCACGTCCATAAACAAATCGCAGAAAGAGGATACGGGGAAGAAAAGCCAGGACGTTTTGTTTTCGGAAAACAGGTTTTGTTCACTCTCGGTCTGGGACTTACTGCGCCTTACTCCTTGGGTGTTTTGGTCTGAAATTTTTACCAGACATTGGCCATTGTGTCTATTGAGTTTTGGCTGAGATTTGAGCCCCAGACTCGTCCCACAAGATTCGCAATAAATTTTTTATTCATCACTGCCCGGGCTGAAAGGGAGGTTCGTCTGTGTGTGAAACTGTTTGATTTTTTTCCTAGGTGAATACTCATCCGTTTGACCTGAAATCTGTCGCGTTTTGTCCCAAATTCAGTGGAGATTCTTACGCGGAATTTCAGGAAAAAACCATTTCGGGAGAATTTTTCAGAAATTTTGCGCAGACCAAGGCTATCCTCTAGCAAAACTTGTGAAATTCCCGCCCTACTTTCTGCAATTTTTTTCCGGGTCCGTATTGCGCTGAAAAAATTCACGCAAGTACTTTCGTATGTTGTTTGCACCCAGGTAAGGAGGCACGTCCATAAACAAATCGCAGAAAGAGGATAGGGGGAAGAAAAGCCAGGACGTTTTGTTTTCGGAAAACAGGTTTTGTTCACTCTCGGTCTGGGACTTACTGCGCCTTACTCCTTGGGTGTTTTGGTCTGAAATTTTTACCAGACATTGGCCATTGTGTCTATTGAGTTTTGGCTGAGATTTGAGCCCCAGACTCGTCCCACAAGATTCGCAATAAATTTTTTATTCATCACTGCCCGGGCTGAAAGGGAGGTTCGTCCGTGTGTGAAACTGTTTGATTTTTTTCCTAGGTGAATACTCATCCGTTTGACCTGAAATCTGTCGCGTTTTGTCCCAAATTCAGTGGAGATTCTTACGCGGAATTTCAGGAAAAAACCATTTCGGGAGAATTTTTCAGAAATTTTGCGCAGATCAAGGCTATCCTCTAGCAAAACTTGTGAAATTCCCGCCCTACTTTCCGCAATTTTTTTCCTGGTCCGTATTGCGCTGAAAAAGTTCACGCAAGTACTTTCGTATGTTGTTTGCACCCAGGTAAGGAGGCACGTCCATAAACAAATCGCAGAAAGAGGATACGGGGAAGAAAAGCCAGGACGTTTTGTTTTCGGAAAACAGGTTTTGTTCACTCTCGGTCTGGGACTTACTGCGCCTTACTCCTTGGGTGTTTTGGTCTGAAATTTTTACCAGACATTGGCCATTGTGTCTATTGAGTTTTGGCTGAGATTTGAGCCCCAGACTCGTCCCACAAGATTCGCAATAAATTTTTTATTCATCACTGCCCGGGCTGAAAGGGAGGTTCGTCCGTGAGTGAAACTGTTTGACTGTTTTCCTGGGTGAATACTCATCCGTTTGACCTGAAATCTGTCGCGTTTTGTCCCAAATTCAGTGGAGATTCTTACGCGGAATTTCAGGAAAAAACCATTTCGGGAGAATTTTTCAGAAATTTTGCGCAGACCAAGGCTATCCTCTAGCAAAACTTGTGAAATTCCCGCCCTACTTTCTGCAATTTTTTTCCGGGTCCGTATTGCGCTGAAAAAGTTCACGCAAGTACTTTCGTATGTTGTTTGCACCCAGGTAAGGAGGCACGTCCATAAACAAATCGCAGAAAGAGGATACGGGGAAGAAAAGCCAGGACGTTTTGTTTTCGGAAAACAGGTTTTGTTCACTCTCGGTCTGGGACTTACTGCGCCTTACTCCTTGGGTGTTTTGGTCTGAAATTTTTACCAGACATTGGCCATTGTGTCTATTGAGTTTTGGCTGAGATTTGAGCCCCAGACTCGTCCCACAAGATTCGCAATAAATTTTTTATTCATCACTGCCCGGGCTGAAAGGGAGGTTCGTCCGTGTGTGAAACTGTTTGATTTTTTTCCTAGGTGAATACTCATCCGTTTGACCTGAAATCTGTCGCGTTTTGTCCCAAATTCAGTGGAGATTCTTACGCGGAATTTCAGGAAAAAACCATTTCGGGAGAATTTTTCAGAAATTTTGCGCAGACCAAGGCTATCCTCTAGCAAAACTTGTGAAATTCCCGCCCTACTTTCTGCAATTTTTTTCCGGGTCCGTATTGCGCTGAAAAAATTCACGCAAGTACTTTCGTATGTTGTTTGCACCCAGGTAAGGAGGCACGTCCATAAACAAATCGCAGAAAGAGGATACGGGGAAGAAAAGCCAGGACGTTTTGTTTTCGGAAAACAGGTTTTGTTCACTCTCGGTCTGGGACTTACTGCGCCTTACTCCTTGGGTGTTTTGGTCTGAAATTTTTACCAGACATTGGCCATTGTGTCTATTGAGTTTTGGCTGAGATTTGAGCCCCAGACTCGTCCCACAAGATTCGCAATAAATTTTTTATTCATCACTGCCCGGGCTGAAAGGGAGGTTCGTCCGTGAGTGAAACTGTTTGACTGTTTTCCTGGGTGAATACTCATCCGTTTGACCTGAAATCTGTCGCGTTTTGTCCCAAATTCAGTGGAGATTCTTACGCGGAATTTCAGGAAAAAACCATTTCGGGAGAATTTTTCAGAAATTTTGCGCAGACCAAGGCTATCCTCTAGCAAAACTTGTGAAATTCCCGCCCTACTTTCTGCAATTTTTTTCCGGGTCCGTATTGCGCTGAAAAAATTCACGCAAGTACTTTTGTATGTTGTTTGCACCCAGGTAAGGAGGCACGTCCATAAACAAATCGCAGAAAGAGGATACGGGGAAGAAAAGCCAGGACGTTTTGTTTTCGGAAAACAGGTTTTGTTCACTCTCGGTCTGGGACTTACTGCGCCTTACTCCTTGGGTGTTTTGGTCTGAAATTTTTACCAGACATTGGGCATTGTGTCTATTGAGTTTTGGCTGAGATTTGAGCCCCAGACTCGTCCCACAAGATTCGCAATAAATTTTTTATTCATCACTGCCCGGGCTGAAAGGGAGGTTCGTCCGTGTGTGAAACTGTTTGATTTTTTTCCTAGGTGAATACTCATCCGTTTGACCTGAAATCTGTCGCGTTTTGTCCCAAATTCAGTGGAGATTCTTACGCGGAATTTCAGGAAAAAACCATTTCGGGAGAATTTTTCAGAAATTTTGCGCAGACCAAGGCTATCCTCTAGCAAAACTTGTGAAATTCCCGCCCTACTTTCTGCAAATTTTTTCCGGGTCCGTATTGCGCTGAAAAAATTCACGCAAGTACTTTCGTATGTTGTTTGCACCCAGGTAAGGAGGCACATCCATAAACAAATCGCAGAAAGAGGATACGGGGAAGAAAAGCCAGGACGTTTTGTTTTCGGAAAACAGGTTTTGTTCACTCTCGGTCTGGGACTTACTGCGCCTTACTCCTTGGGTGTTTTGGTCTGAAATTTTTACCAGACATTGGGCATTGTGTCTATTGAGTTTTGGCTGAGATTTGAGCCCCAGACCCGTCCCACAAGATTCGCAATAAATTTTTTATTCATCACTGCCCGGGCTGAAAGGGAGGTTCGTCCGTGTGTGAAACTGTTTGATTTTTTTCCTGGGTGAATACTCATCCGTTTGACCTGAAATCTGTCGCGTTTTGTCCCAAATTAAGTGGAGATTCTTACGCGGAATTTCAGGAAAAAACCATTTCGGGAGAATTTTTCAGAAATTTTGCGCAGACCAAGGCTATCCTCTAGCAAAACTTGTGAAATTCCCGCCCTACTTTCCGCAATTTTTTTCCTGGTCCGTATTGCGCTGAAAAAATTCAAGCAAGTACTTTCGTATGTTGTTTGCACCCAGGTAAGGAGGCACGTCCATAAACAAATCGCAGAAAGAGGATATGGGGAAGAAAAGCACGGACGTTTTGTTTTCGGAAAACCGGTTTTGTTCACTCTCGGTCTGGGACTTACTGCGCCTTACTCCTTGGGTGTTTTGTTCTGAAATTTTTACCAGACATTGGCCATTGTGTCTATTGAGTTTTGGCTGAGATTTAAGCCCCAGACTCGTCCCACAAGATTCGCAATAAATTTTTTATTCATCACTGCCCGGGCTGAAAGGAAGGTTCGTCCGTGTGTGAAACTGTTTGATTTTTTTTTTCCTGGGTGAATACTCATCCGTGTGACCTGAAATCTGTCGCATTTTGTCCCAAATTCAGTGGAGATTCTTACGCGGAATTTCAGGAAAAAACCATTTCGGGAAAATTTTACAGAAATTTTGCGCAGACCAAGGCTATCCTCTAGCAAAACTTGTGAAATTGCGCCCTACTTTCTGCAATTTTTTTCCGGGTCCGTATTGCGCTGAAAAAATTCACGCAAGTACTTTCGTATGTTGTTTGCACCCAGGTAAGGAGGCACGTCCATAAACAAATCGCAGAAAGAGGATACGGGGAAGAAAAGCCAGGACGTTTTGTTTTCGGAAAACCGGTTTTGTTCACTCTCGGTGTGGGACTTACTGCGCCTTACTCCTTGGGTGTTTTGGTATGAAATTTTTACCAGACATTAGCCATTCTGTCTATTGAGTTTTTGCTGAGATTTGAGCCCCAGACTCGTCCCACAAGATGCGCAATAAATTTTTTATTCATCACTGCCCGGGCTGAAAGGAAGGTTCGTCCGTGTGTGAAACTGTTTGATTTTTTTCCTGGGTGAATACCCATCCGTTTGACCTGAAATCTGTCGCGTTTTGTCCCAAATTCAGTGGAGATTCTTACGCGGAATTTCAGGAAAAAACCATTTCGGGAGAATTTTTCAGAAATATTGCGCAGACCAAGGCTATCTATCCCCTAGCAAAACTTGTGAAAATGCGCCCTACTTTCTGCAATTTTTTTCCGGGTCCGTATTGCGCTGAAAAAATTCACGCAAGTACTTTCGTATGTTGTTTGCACCCATGTAAGGAGGCACGTCCATAAACAAATCGCAGAAAGAGGATACGAGGAAGAAAAGCCAGGACGTTTTGTTTTCGGAAAACCAGTTTTGTTCACTCTCGGTGTGGGACTTACTGCGCCTTACTCCTTGGGTGTTTTGGTCTAAAATTTTTACCAGACATTGGCCATTGTGTCTATTGAGTTTTGGCTGAGATTTGAGCCCCAGACTCGTCCCACAAGATTCGCAATAAATTTTTTATTCATCACTGCCCGGGCTGAAAGGAAGGTTCGTCCGTGTGTGAAACTGTTTGATTTTTTTTTTCCTGGGTGAATACTCATCCGTTTGACCTGAAATCTGTCGCATTTTGTCCCAAATTCAGTGGAGATTCTTACGCGGAATTTCAGGAAAAAACCATTTCGGGAGAATTTTTCAGAAATTTTGCGCAGACCAAGGCTATCCTCTAGCAAAACTTGTGAAATTGCGCCATACTTTCTGCAATTTTTTTCCGGGTCCGTATTGTGCTGTAAATATTCACGCAAGTACTTTCGTATGTTGTTTGCACCCAGGTAAGGAGGCACGTCCATAAACAAATCGCAGAAAGAGGATACGGGGAAGAATAGCCAGGACGTTTTGTTTTCGGAACACCGGTTTTGTTCACTCTCGGTGTGGGACTTACTGCGCCTTACTCCTTGGGTGTTTTGGTATGAAATTTTTACCAGTCATTCGCCATTCTGTCTATTGAGTTTTTGCTGAGATTTGAGCCCCAGACTCGTCCCACAAGATTCGCAATAAATTTTTTATTCATCACTGCCCGGGCTGAAAGGAAGGTTCGTCCGTGTGTGAAACTGTTTGATTTTTTTTTCCTGGGTGAATACTCATCCGTTTGACCTGAAATCTGTCGCGTTTTGTCCCAAATTCAGTGGAGATTCTTACGCGGAATTTCAGGAAAAAACCATTTCGGGAGAATTTTTCAGAAATTTTGCGCAGACCAAGGCTATCCTCTAGCAAAACCTCTGAAATTGCGCCCAACTTTTTGCAATTTTTTTCCGGGTCCGTATTGCGCAGAAAAAATTCTTGCAAGTACTTTCGTATGTTGTTTGCACCCAGGTAAGGAGGCACGTCCATAAACAAATCGCAGAAAGAGGATACGGGGAAGAAAAGCCAGGACGTTTTGTTTTCGGAAAACCGGTTTTGTTCACTCTCGGTCTGGGACTTACTGCGCCTTACTCCTTGGGTGTTTTGGTCTGAATTTTTTACCAGACATTGGTCATTGTGTCTATTGAGTTTTGGCTGAGATTTGAGCCCCAGACTCGTCCCACAAGATTCGCAATAAATTTTTTATTCATCACTGCCCGGGCTGAAAGGAAGGTTCGTCTGTGTGTGAAACTGTTTGATTTTTTTTTCCTGGGTGAATACTCATCCGTTTGACCTGAAATCTGTCGCGTTTTGTCCTAAATTCAGTGGAGATTCTTACGCGGAATTTCAGGAAAAGACCATTTCGAGAGAATTTTTCAGAAATTTTGCGCAGACCAAGGCTATCCTCTAGCAAAACTTGTGAAATTGCGCCCTACTTTCTGCAATTTTTTTCCGGGTCCGTATTGCGCTGAAAAAATTCACGCAAGTACTTTCGTATGTTGTTTGCACCCAGGTAAGGAGGCACGTCCATAAACAAATCGCAGAAAGAGGATACGGGGAAGAAAAGCCAGGACGTTTTCTTTTCGGAAAACCGGTTTTGTTCACTCTCGGTCTGGGACTTACTGCGCCTTACTCCTTGGGTGTTTTGGTATGAAATTTTTACCAGACATTGGCCATTGTGTCTATTGAGTTTTGGCTGAGATTTGAGCCCCAGACTCGTCCCACAAGATTCGCAATAAATTTTTTATTCATCACTGCCCGGGCTGAAAGGAAGGTTCGTCCGTGTGTGAAACTGTTTGATTTTTTTTTCCTGGGTGAATACTCATCCGTTTGACCTGAAATCTGTCGCGTTTTGTCCCAAATTCAGTGGAGATTCTTACGCGGAATTTCAGGAAAAAACCATTTCGGGAGAATTTTTCAAAAATTTTGCGCAGACCAACGCTATCCTCTAGGAAAACCTCTGAAATTGCGCCCTACTTTCTGCAATTTTTTTCCGGGTCCGTATTGCGCTGAAAAAATTCACGCAAGTACTTTCGTAGGTTGTTTGCACCCACGTAAGGAGGCACGTCCATAAACAAATCGCAGAAAGAGGATACGGGGAAGAAAAGCCAGGACGTTTTGTTTTCGGAAAACCGGTTTTGTTCACTCTCGGTCTGGGACTTACTGCGCCTTACTCCTTGGGTGTTTTGGTCTGAAATTTTTACCAGACATTGGCCATTGTGTCTATTGAGTTTTGGCTGAGATTTGAGCCGCAGACCAAGGCTATCCTCTAGCAAAACCTCTGAAATTGCGCCCTACTTTCTGCAATTTTTTTCCAGGTCTGTATTGCGCTGAAAAAATTCACGCAAGTACTTTCGTATGTTGTTTGCACCCAGGTAAGGAGGCACGTCCATAAACAAATCGCAGAAGGAGGATACGGAGAAGAAAAGCCAGGACGTTTTGTGTTCGGAAAACCGGTTTTGTTCACTCTCGGTCTGGGACTTACTGCGCCTTATTCCTTGGGTGTTTTGGTCTGAAATTTTTACCAGACATTGGCCATTGTGTCTATTGAGTTTTGGCTGAGATTTGAGCCCCAGACTCGTCCCACAAGATTCGCAATAAATTTTTTATTCATCACTGCCCGGGCTGAAAGGAAGGTTCGTCCGTGTGTGAAACTGTTTGATTTTTTTTCCTGGGTGAATACTCATCCGTTTGACTTGAAATCTGTCGCGTTATGTCCCAAATTCAGTGGAGATTCTTACGCGGAATCTCAGGAAAAAACCATTTCGGGAGAATTTTTCAGAAATTTTGAGCAGACCAAGGCTATCCTCTAGCAAAACTTGTGAAATTGCGCCCTACTTTCTGCAATTTTTTTCCGGGTCCGTATTGTGCTGTAAATATTCACGCAAGTACTTTCGTATGTTGTATGCACCCAGGTAAGGGGGCACGTCCATAAACAAATCGCAGAAAGAGGATACGGGGAAGAAAAGCCAGGACGTTTTCTTTTCGGAAAACCGGTTTTGTTCACTCTCGGTCTGGGACTTACTGCGCCTTACTCTTTGGGTGTTTTGGTCTGAAATTTTTACCAGACATTGGCCATTGTGTATTTTGAGTTTTGGCTGAGATTTGAGCCCCAGACTCGTCCCACAAGATTCGCAATAAATTTTTTATTCATCACTGCCCGGGCTGAAAGGAAGGTTCGTCCGTGTGTGAAACTGTTTGATTTTTTTTTCCTGGGTGAATACTCATCCGTTTGACCTGAAATCTGTCGCGTTTTGTCCCAAATTAAGTGGAGATTCTTACGCGGAATTTCAGGAAAAGACCATTTCGGGAGAATTTTTCAGAAATTTTGCGCAGACCAAGGCGAGCAAAACTTGTGAAATTGCGCCCTACTTTCTGATATTTTTTTCCGGGTCCGTATTGCGCTGAAAAAATTCACGCAAGTACTTTCGTATGTTGTTTGCACCCAGGTAAGGAGGCACGTCCATAAACAAATCGCAGAAAGAGGATACGGGGAAGAAAAGCCAGGACGTTTTCTTTTCGGAAAACCGGTTTTGTTCACTCTCGGTCTGGGACTTACTGCGCCTTACTCCTTGGGTGTTTTGGTCTGAAATTTTTACCAGACATTGGCCATTGTGTCTATTGTGTTTTGGCTAAGATTTGAGCCCCAGATCGTCCCACAAGATTCGCAATAAATTTTTTATTCATCACTGCCCGGGCTGAAAGGAAGGTTCGTCCGTGTGTGAAACTGTTTGATTTTTTTTTCCTGGGTGAATACTCATCCGTTTGACCTGAAATCTGTCGCGTTTTGTCCCAAATTCAGTGGAGATTCTTACGCGGAATTTCAGGAAAAAACCATTTCGGGAGAATTTTTCAGAAATTTTGCGCAGACCAAGGCTATCCTCTAGCAAAACTTGTGAAATTGCGCCCTACTTTCTGCAATTTTTTTCCGGGTCCTTATTGCGCTGAAAAAATTCACGCAAGTACTTTCGTATGTTGTTTGCACCCAGGTAAGGAGGCACGTCCATAAACAAATCGCAGAAAGAGGATACGGGGAAGAAAAGGCAGGACGTTTTGTTTTCGGAAAACCAGTTTTCTTCACTCTCGGTCTGGGACTTACTGCGCCTTACTCCTTGGGTGTTTTGGTCTGAAATTTTTACCAGACATTGGCCATTGTGTCTATTGAGTTTTGGCTGAGGTTTGAGTCCTAGACTCGTCCCACAAGATTCGCAATAAATTTTTTATTCATCACTGCCCGGGCTGAATGGAAGGTTCGTCCGTGTGTGAAACTGTTTGATTTTTTTTTCCTGGGTGAATACTCATCCGTTTGACCTGAAATCTGTCGCGTTTTGTCCCAAATTCAGTGGAGATTCTTACGCGGAATTTCAGGAAAAAACCATTTCGGGAGAATTTTTCAGAAATTTTGCGCAGACCAAGGCTATCCTCTAGCAAAACTTGTGGAATTGCGCCCTACTTTTTGCAATTTTTTTTCGGGTCCGTATTGTGCTGAAAAAATTCACGCAAGTACTTTCGTATGTTGTTTGCAACCAGGTAAGGAGGCACGTCCATAAACAAATCGCAGAAAGAGGATACGGAGAAGAAAAGCACGGACGTTTTGTTTTCGGAAAACCGGTTTTGTTCACTCTCGGTCTGGGACTTACTGCGCCTTACTCCTTGGGTGTTTTGGTCTGAAATTTTTACCAGACATTGGCCATTGTGTCTATTGTGTTTTGGCTAAGATTTGAGCCCCAGATCGTCCCACAAGATTCGCAATAAATTTTTTATTCATCACTGCCCGGGCTGAAAGGAAGGTTCGTCCGTGTGTGAAACTGTTTGATTTTTTTTTCCTGGGTGAATACTCATCCGTTTGACCTGAAATCTGTCGCGTTTTGTCCCAAATTCAGTGGAGATTCTTACGCGGAATTTCAGGAAAAAACCATTTCGGGAGAATTTTTCAGAAATTTTGCGCAGACCAAGGCTATCCTCTAGCAAAACTTGTGAAATTGCGCCCTACTTTCTGCAATTTTTTTCCGGGTCCTTATTGCGCTGAAAAAATTCACGCAAGTACTTTCGTATGTTGTTTGCACCCAGGTAAGGAGGCACGTCCATAAACAAATCGCAGAAAGAGGATACGGGGAAGAAAAGGCAGGACGTTTTGTTTTCGGAAAACCAGTTTTCTTCACTCTCGGTCTGGGACTTACTGCGCCTTACTCCTTGGGTGTTTTGGTCTGAAATTTTTACCAGACATTGGCCATTGTGTCTATTGAGTTTTGGCTGAGGTTTGAGCCCTAGACTCGTCCCACAAGATTCGCAATAAATTTTTTATTCATCACTGCCCGGGCTGAATGGAAGGTTCGTCCGTGTGTGAAACTGTTTGATTTTTTTTCCTGGGTGAATACTCATCCGTTTGACCTGAAATCTGTCGCGTTTTGTCCCAAATTCAGTGGAGATTCTTACACGGAATTTCAGGAAAAGACCATTTCGGGAGAATTTTTCAGAAATTTTCCGCAGACCAAGGCGAGCAAAACTTGTGAAATTGCGCCCTACTTTCTGATATTTTTTTCCGGGTCCGTATTGCGCTGAAAAAATTCACGCAAGTACTTTCATATGTTGTTTGCACCCAGGTAAGGAGGCACGTCCATAAACAAATCGCAGAAAGAGGATACGGGGAAGAAAAGCCAGGACGTTTTCTTTTCGGAAAACCGGTTTTGTTCACTCTCGGTCTGGGACTTACTGCGCCTTACTCCTTGGGTGTTTTGGTCTGAAATTTTTACCAGACATTGGCCATTGTGTCTATTGTGTTTTGGCTAAGATTTGAGCCCCAGATCGTCCCACAAGATTCGCAATAAATTTTTTATTCATCACTGCCCGGGCTGAAAGGAAGGTTCGTCCGTGTGTGAAACTGTTTGATTTTTTTTTCCTGGGTGAATACTCATCCGTTTGACCTGAAATCTGTCGCGTTTTGTCCCAAATTCAGTGGAGATTCTTACGCGGAATTTCAGGAAAAAACCATTTCGGGAGAATTTTTCAGAAATTTTGCGCAGACCAAGGCGATATCTAGCAAAACTTGTGGAATTGCGCCCTACTTTTTGCAATTTTTTTTCGGGTCCGTATTGTGCTGAAAAAATTCACGCAAGTACTTTCGTATGTTGTTTGCAACCAGGTAAGGAGGCACGTCCATAAACAAATCGCAGAAAGAGGATACGGATAAGAAAAGCACGGACGTTTTGTTTTCGGAAAACCGGTTTTGTTCACTCTCGGTCTGGGACTTACTGCGCCTTACTCCTTGGGTGTTTTGTCTGAAATTTTTACCAGACATTGGCCATTATGTCAATTGAGTTTTGGCTGAGATTTGAGCCCCAGACTCGTCCCACAAGATTCGAAATAAATTTTTTATTCATCACTGCCCGGGCTGAAAGGAAGTTTCGTCCGTGTGTGAAACTGTTTGATTTTTTTTCCTGGGTGAATACTCATCCGTTTGACCTGAAATCTGCCGCGTTTTGTCCCAAATTCAGTGGAGATTCTTACGCTGAATTTCAGGAAAAAACCATTTCGGGAGAATTTTTCAGAAATTTTGCGCAGACCAAGGCTATCCTCTAGCAAAACTTGTGAAATTGCACCCTACTTTCTGCAATTTTTTTCCGGGTCCGTATTGTGCTGAAAAAAATTCACGCAAGTACTTTCGTATGTTGTTTGCACCCAGGTAAGGAGGCACGTCCATAAACAAATCGCAGAAAGAGGATACGGGGAAGAAAAGCACGGACGTTTTGTTTTTGGAAAACCGGTTTTGTTCACTCTCGGTCTGGGACTTACTGCGCCTTACTCCTTGGCTGTTTTGTTCTGAAATTTTTTCCAGACATTGGCCATTGTGTCTATTGAGTTTTGGCTGAGATTTGAGCCCCAGACTCGTCCCACAAGATTCGCAATAAATTTTTTATTCATCACTGCCCCGGCTGAAAGGAAAGTTCGTCCGTGTGTGAAACTGTTTGATTTTTTTTTTCCTGGGTGAATACTCATCCGTTTGACCTGAATTCTGTCGCGTTTTGTCCCAAATTCAGTGGAGATTCTTACGCGGAATTTCAGGAAAAAACCATTTCGGGAGAATTTTTCAGAAATTTTGCGCAGACCAAGGCTATCCTCTAGCAAAACTTGTGAAATTGCACCCTACTTTCTGCAATTTTTTTCCGGGTCCGTATTGCGCTGAAAAAAATTCACGCAAGTACTTTCGTATGTTGTTTGCACCCAGGTAAGGAGGCACGTCCATAAACAAATCGCAGAAAGAGGATACGAGGAAGAAAAGCCAGGACGTTTTGTTTTCGGAAAACCAGTTTTGTTCACTCTCGGTGTGGGACTTACTGCGCCTTACTCCTTGGGTGTTTTGGTCTGAAATTTTTACCAGACATTGGCCATTGTGTCTATTGAGTTTTGGCTGAGATTTGAGCCCCAGACTCGTCCCACAAGATTCGCAATAAATTTTTTATTCATCACTGCCCGGGCTGAAAGGAAGGTTCGTCCGTGTGTGAAACTGTTTGATTTTTTTTTCCTGGGTGAATACTCATCCGTTTGACCTGAAATCTGTCGCATTTTGTCCCAAATTCAGTGGAGATTCTTACGCGGAATTTCAGGAAAAAACCATTTCGGGAGAATTTTTCAGAAATTTTGCGCAGACCAAGGCTATCCTCTAGCAAAACTTGTGAAATTGCGCCATACTTTCTGCAATTTTTTTCCGGGTCCGTATTGTGCTGTAAATATTCACGCAAGTACTTTCGTATGTTGTTTGCACCCAGGTAAGGAGGCACGTCCATAAACAAATCGCAGAAAGAGGATACGGGGAAGAATAGCCAGGACGTTTTGTTTTCGGAACACCGGTTTTGTTCACTCTCGGTGTGGGACTTACTGCGCCTTACTCCTTGGGTGTTTTGGTATGAAATTTTTACCAGTCATTCGCCATTCTGTCTATTGAGTTTTTGCTGAGATTTGAGCCCCAGACTCGTCCCACAAGATTCGCAATAAATTTTTTATTCATCACTGCCCGGGCTGAAAGGAAGGTTCGTCCGTGTGTGAAACTGTTTGATTTTTTTTTCCTGGGTGAATACTCATCCGTTTGACCTGAAATCTGTCGCGTTTTGTCCCAAATTCAGTGGAGATTCTTACGCGGAATTTCAGGAAAAAACCATTTCGGGAGAATTTTTCAGAAATTTTGCGCAGACCAAGGCTATCCTCTAGCAAAACCTCTGAAATTGCGCCCAACTTTTTGCAATTTTTTTCCGGGTCCGTATTGCGCAGAAAAAATTCTTGCAAGTACTTTCGTATGTTGTTTGCACCCAGGTAAGGAGGCACGTCCATAAACAAATCGCAGAAAGAGGATACGGGGAAGAAAAGCCAGGACGTTTTGTTTTCGGAAAACCGGTTTTGTTCACTCTCGGTCTGGGACTTACTGTGCCTTACTCCTTGGGTGTTTTGGTCTGAATTTTTTACCAGACATTGGTCATTGTGTCTATTGAGTTTTGGCTGAGATTTGAGCCCCAGACTCGTCCCACAAGATTCGCAATAAATTTTTTATTCATCACTGCCCGGGCTGAAAGGAAGGTTCGTCTGTGTGTGAAACTGTTTGATTTTTTTTTCCTGGGTGAATACTCATCCGTTTGACCTGAAATCTGTCGCGTTTTGTCCTAAATTCAGTGGAGATTCTTACGCGGAATTTCAGGAAAAGACCATTTCGAGAGAATTTTTCAGAAATTTTGCGCAGACCAAGGCTATCTTCTAGCAAAACTTGTGAAATTGCGCCCTACTTTCTGCAATTTTTTTCCGGGTCCGTATTGCGCTGAAAAAATTCACGCAAGTACTTTCGTATGTTGTTTGCACCCAGGTAAGGAGGCACGTCCATAAACAAATCGCAGAAAGAGGATACGGGGAAGAAAAGCCAGGACGTTTTCTTTTCGGAAAACCGGTTTTGTTCACTCTCGGTCTGGGACTTACTGCGCCTTACTCCTTGGGTGTTTTGGTATGAAATTTTTACCAGACATTGGCCATTGTGTCTATTGAGTTTTGGCTGAGATTTGAGCCCCAGACTCGTCCCACAAGATTCGCAATAAATTTTTTATTCATCACTGCCCGGGCTGAAAGGAAGGTTCGTCCGTGTGTGAAACTGTTTGATTTTTTTTTCCTGGGTGAATACTCATCCGTTTGACCTGAAATCTGTCGCGTTTTGTCCCAAATTCAGTGGAGATTCTTACGCGGAATTTCAGGAAAAAACCATTTCGGGAGAATTTTTCAGAAATTTTGCGCAGACCAACGCTATCCTCTAGGAAAACCTCTGAAATTGCGCCCTACTTTCTGCAATTTTTTTCCGGGTCCGTATTGCGCTGAAAAAATTCACGCAAGTACTTTCGTAGGTTGTTTGCACCCACGTAAGGAGGCACGTCCATAAACAAATCGCAGAAAGAGGATACGGGGAAGAAAAGCCAGGACGTTTTGTTTTCGGAAAACCGGTTTTGTTCACTCTCGGTCTGGGACTTACTGCGCCTTACTCCTTGGGTGTTTTGGTCTGAAATTTTTACCAGACATTGGCCATTGTGTCTATTGAGTTTTGGCTGAGATTTGAGCCGCAGACCAAGGCTATCCTCTAGGAAAACCTCTGAAATTGCACCCTACTTTCTGCAATTTTCTTCCAGGTCTGTATTGCGCTGAAAAAATTCACGCAAGTACTTTCGTATGTTGTTTGCACCCAGGTAAGGAGGCACGTCCATAAACAAATCGCAGAAGGAGGATACGGAGAAGAAAAGCCAGGACGTTTTGTGTTCGGAAAACCGGTTTTGTTCACTCTCGGTCTGGGACTTACTGCGCCTTATTCCTTGGGTGTTTTGGTCTGAAATTTTTACCAGACATTGGCCATTGTGTCTATTGAGTTTTGGCTGAGATTTGAGCCCCAGACTCGTCCCACAAGATTCGCAATAAATTTTTTATTCATCACTGCCCGGGCTGAAAGGAAGGTTCGTCCGTGTGTGAAACTGTTTGATTTTTTTTCCTGGGTGAATACTCATCCGTTTGACTTGAAATCTGTCGCGTTATGTCCCAAATTCAGTGGAGATTCTTACGCGGAATCTCAGGAAAAAACCATTTCGGGAGAATTTTTCAGAAATTTTGAGCAGACCAAGGCTATCCTCTAGCAAAACTTGTGAAATTGCGCCCTACTTTCTGCAATTTTTTTCCGGGTCCGTATTGTGCTGTAAATATTCACGCAAGTACTTTCGTATGTTGTATGCACCCAGGTAAGGGGGCACGTCCATAAACAAATCGCAGAAAGAGGATACGGGGAAGAAAAGCCAGGACGTTTTCTTTTCGGAAAACCGGTTTTGTTCACTCTCGGTCTGGGACTTACTGCGCCTTACTCTTTGGGTGTTTTGGTCTGAAATTTTTACCAGACATTGGCCATTGTGTATTTTGAGTTTTGGCTGAGATTTGAGCCCCAGACTCGTCCCAGAAGATTCGCAATAAATTTTTTATTCATCACTGCCCGGGCTGAAAGGAAGGTTCGTCCGTGTGTGAAACTGTTTGATTTTTTTTTCCTGGGTGAATACTCATCCGTTTGACCTGAAATCTGTAGCGTTTTGTCCCAAATTAAGTGGAGATTCTTACGCGGAATTTCAGGAAAAGACCATTTCGGGAGAATTTTTCAGAAATTTTGCGCAGACCAAGGCGAGCAAAACTTGTGAAATTGCGCCCTACTTTCTGATATTTTTTTCCGGGTCCGTATTGCGCTGAAAAAATTCACGCAAGTACTTTCGTATGTTGTTTGCACCCAGGTAAGGAGGCACGTCCATAAACAAATCGCAGAAAGAGGATACGGGGAAGAAAACCCAGGACGTTTTCTTTTCGGAAAACCGGTTTTGTTCACTCTCGGTCTGGGACTTACTGCGCCTTACTCCTTGGGTGTTTTGGTCTGAAATTTGTACCAGACATTGGCCATTGTGTCTATTGTGTTTTGGCTAAGATTTGAGCCCCAGATCGTCCCACAAGATTCGCAATAAATTTTTTATTCATCACTGCCCGGGCTGAAAGGAAGGTTCGTCCGTGTGTGAAACTGTTTGATTTTTTTTTCCTGGGTGAATACTCATCCGTTTGACCTGAAATCTGTCGCGTTTTGTCCCAAATTCAGTGGAGATTCTTACGCGGAATTTCAGGAAAAAACCATTTCGGGAGAATTTTTCAGAAATTTTGCGCAGACCAAGGCTATCCTCTAGCAAAACTTGTGAAATTGCGCCCTACTTTCTGCAATTTTTTTCCGGGTCCTTATTGCGCTGAAAAAATTCACGCAAGTACTTTCGTATGTTGTTTGCACCCAGGTAAGGAGGCACGTCCATAAACAAATCGCAGAAAGAGGATACGGGGAAGAAAAGGCAGGACGTTTTGTTTTCGGAAAACCAGTTTTCTTCACTCTCGGTCTGGGACTTACTGCGCCTTACTCCTTGGGTGTTTTGGTCTGAAATTTTTACCAGACATTGGCCATTGTGTCTATTGAGTTTTGGCTGAGGTTTGAGCCCTAGACTCGTCCCACAAGATTCGCAATAAATTTTTTATTCATCACTGCCCGGGCTGAATGGAAGGTTCGTCCGTGTGTGAAACTGTTTGATTTTTTTTTCCTGGGTGAATACTCATCCGTTTGACCTGAAATCTGTCGCGTTTTGTCCCAAATTCAGTGGAGATTCTTACACAGAATTTCAGGAAAAGACCATTTCGGGAGAATTTTTCAGAAATTTTCCGCAGACCAAGGCGAGCAAAACTTGTGAAATTGCGCCCTACTTTCTGATATTTTTTTCCGGGTCCGTATTGCGCTGAAAAAATTCACGCAAGTACTTTCATATGTTGTTTGCACCCAGGTAAGGAGGCACGTCCATAAACAAATCGCAGAAAGAGGATACGGGGAAGAAAAGCCAGGACGTTTTCTTTTCGGAAAACCGGTTTTGTTCACTCTCGGTCTGGGACTTACTGCGCCTTACTCCTTGGGTGTTTTGGTCTGAAATTTTTACCAGACATTGGCCATTGTGTCTATTGTGTTTTGGCTAAGATTTGAGCCCCAGATCGTCCCACAAGATTCGCAATAAATTTTTTATTCATCACTGCCCGGGCTGAAAGGAAGGTTCGTCCGTGTGTGAAACTGTTTGATTTTTTTTTCCTGGGTGAATACTCATCCGTTTGACCTGAAATCTGTCGCGTTTTGTCCCAAATTCAGTGGAGATTCTTACGCGGAATTTCAGGAAAAAACCATTTCGGGAGAATTTTTCAGAAATTTTGCGCAGACCAAGGCTATCCTCTAGCAAAACTTGTGGAATTGCGCCCTACTTTTTGCAATTTTTTTTCGGGTCCGTATTGTGCTGAAAAAATTCACGCAAGTACTTTCGTAAGTTGTTTGCACCCAGGTAAGGAGGCACGTCCATAAACAAATCGCAGAAAGAGGATACGGAGAAGAAAAGCACGGACGTTTTGTTTTCGGAAAACCGGTTTTGTTCACTCTCGGTCTGGGACTTACTGCGCCTTACTCCTTGGGTGTTTTGTCTGAAATTTTTACCAGACATTGGCCATTATGTCAATTGAGTTTTGGCTGAGATTTGAGCCCCAGACTCGTCCCACAAGATTCGAAATAAATTTTTTATTCATCACTGCCCGGGCTGAAAGGAAGTTTCGTCCGTGTGTGAAACTGTTTGATTTTTTTTTCCTGGGTGAATACTCATCCGTTTGACCTGAAATCTGTCGCGTTTTGTCCCAAATTCAGTGGAGATTCTTACGCGGAATTTCAGGAAAAAACCATTTCGGGAGAATTTTTCAGAAATTTTGCGCAGACCAAGGCTATCCTCTAGCAAAACTTGTGAAATTGCACCCTACTTTCTGCAATTTTTTTCCGGGTCCGTATTGCGCTGAAAAAAATTCACGCAAGTACTTTCGTATGTTGTTTGCACCCAGGTAAGGAGGCACGTCCATAAACAAATCGCAGAAAGAGGATACGGGGAAGAAAAGCACGGACGTTTTGTTTTTGGAAAACCGGTTTTGTTCACTCTCGGTCTGGGACTTACTGCGCCTTACTCCTTGGCTGTTTTGTTCTAAAATTTTTTCCAGACATTGGCCATTGTGTCTATTGAGTTTTGGCTGAGATTTGAGCCCCAGACTCGTCCCACAAGATTCGCAATAAATTTTTTATTCATCACTGCCCCGGCTGAAAGGAAAGTTCGTCCGTGTGTGAAACTGTTTGATTTTTTTTTTCCTGGGTGAATACTCATCCGTTTGACCTGAATTCTGTTGCGTTTTGTCCCAAATTCAGTGGAGATTCTTACGCGGAATTTCAGGAAAAAACCATTTCGGGAGAATTTTTCAGAAATTTTGCGCAGACCAAGGCTATCCTCTAGCAAAACTTGTGAAATTGCACCCTACTTTCTGCAATTTTTTTCCGGGTCCGTATTGCGCTGAAAAAAATTCACGCAAGTACTTTCGTATGTTGTTTGCACCCAGGTAAGGAGGCACGTCCATAAACAAATCGCAGAAAGAGGATACGGGGAAGAAAAGCACGGACGTTTTGTTTTTGGAAAACCGGTTTTGTTCACTCTCGGTCTGGGACTTACTGCGCCTTACTCCTTGGCTGTTTTGTTCTGAAATTTTTACCAGACATTGGCCATTGTGTCTATTGAGTTTTGGCTGAGATTTGAGCCCCAGACTCGTCCCACAAGATTCGCAATAAATTTTTTATTCATCACTGCCCCGGCTGAAAGGAAAGTTCGTCCGTGTGTGAAACTGTTTGATTTTTTTTTTCCTGGGTGAATACTCATCCGTTTGACCTGAATTCTGTCGCGTTTTGTCCCAAATTCAGTGGAGATTCTTACGCGGAATTTCAGGAAAAGACCATTTCGGGAGAATTTTTCAGAAATTTTGCGCAGACCAAGGCGAGCATAACTTGTGAAATTGCGCCCTACTTTCTGATATTTTTTTCCGGGTCCGTATTGCGCTGAAAAAATTCACGCAAGTACTTTCGTATGTTGTTTGCACCCAGGTAAGGAGGCACGTCCATAAACAAATCGCAGAAAGAGGATACGGAGAAGAAAAGCACGGACGTTTTGTTTTCGGAAAACCGGTTTTGTTCACTCTCGGTCTGGGACTTACTGCGCCTTACTCCTTGGGTGTTTTGTCTGAAATTTTTACCAGACATTGGCCATTATGTCAATTGAGTTTTGGCTGAGATTTGAGCCCCAGACTCGTCCCACAAGATTCGAAATAAATTTTTTATTCATCACTGCCCGGGCTGAAAGGAAGTTTCGTCCGTGTGTGAAACTGTTTGATTTTTTTTTCCTGGGTGAATACTCATCCGTTTGACCTGAAATCTGTCGCGTTTTGTCCCAAATTCAGTGGAGTTTCTTACGCGGAATTTCAGGAAAAAACCATTTCGGGAGAATTTTTCAGAAATTTTGCGCAGACCAAGGCTATCCTCTAGCAAAACTTGTGAAATTGCACCCTACTTTCTGAAATTTTTTTCCGGGTCCGTATTGCGCTGAAAAAAATTCACGCAAGTACTTTCGTATGTTGTTTGCACCCAGGTAAGGAGGCACGTCCATAAACAAATCGCAGAAAGAGGATACGGGGAAGAAAAGCACGGACGTTTTGTTTTTGGAAAACCGGTTTTGTTCACTCTCGGTCTGGGACTTACTGCGCCTTACTCCTTGGCTGTTTTGTTCTGAAATTTTTACCAGACATTGGCCATTGTGTCTATTGAGTTTTGGCTGAGATTTGAGCCCCAGACTCGTCCCACAAGATTCGCAATAAATTTTTTATTCATCACTGCCCCGGCTGAAAGGAAAGTTCGTCCGTGTGTGAAACTGTTTGATTTTTTTTTTCCTGGGTGAATACTCATCCGTTTGACCTGAATTCTGTCGCGTTTTGTCCCAAATTCAGTGGAGATTCTTACGTAGAATTTCAGGATAAGACCATTTCGGGAGAATTTTTCAGAAATTTTGCGCACACCAAGGCTATCCTCTAGCAAAACTTGTGAAATTGCGCCCTACTTTCTGATATTTTTTTCCGGGTCCGTATTGCGCTGAAAAAATTCACGCAAGTACTTTCGTATGTTGTTTGCACCCAGGTAAGGAGGCACGTCCATAAACAAATCGCAGAAAGAGGATACGGGGAAGAAAAGCCAGGACGTTTTCATTTCGGAAAACCGGTTTTGTTCACTCTCGGTCTGGGACTTACTGCGCCTTACTCCTTGGGTGTTTTGGTCTGAAATTTTTACCAGACATTGGCCATTGTGTCTATTGTGTTTTGGCTAAGATTTGAGCCCCAGATCGTCCCACAAGATTCGCAATAAAGTTTTTATTCATCACTGCCCGGGCTGAAAGGAAGGTTCGTCCGTGTGTGAAACTGTTTGATTTTTTTTTCCTGGGTGAATACTCATCCGTTTGACCTGAAATCTATCGCGTTTTGTCCCAAATTCAGTGGAGATTCTTACGCGGAATTTCAGGAAAAAACCATTTCGGGAGAATTTTTCAGAAATTTTGCGCAGACCAAGGCTATCCTCTAGCAAAACTTGTGAAATTGCGCCCTACTTTCTGCAATTTTTTTCCGGGTCCTTATTGCGCTGAAAAAATTCACGTAAGTACTTTCGTATGTTGTTTGCACCCAGGTAAGGAGGCACGTCCATAAACAAATCGCAGAAAGAGGATACGGGGAAGAAAAGCCAGGACGTTTTGTTTTCGGAAAACCAGTTTACTTCACTCTCGGTCTGGGACTTACTGCGCCTTACTCCTTGGGTGTTTTGGTCTGAAATTTTTACCAGACATTGGCCATTGTGTCTATTGAGTTTTGGCTGAGGTTTGAGCCCTAGACTCGTCCCACAAGATTCGCAATAAATTTTTTATTCATCACTGCCCGGGCTGAATGGAAGGTTCGTCCGTGTGTGAAACTGTTTGATTTTTTTTTCCTGGGTGAATACTAATCCGTTTGACCTGAAATCTGTCGCGTTTTGTCCCAAATTCAGTGAAGATTCTTACGCGGAATTTCAGGAAAAAACCATTTCGGGAGAATTTTTCAGAAATTTTGCGCAGACCAAGGCTATCCTCTAGCAAAACTTGTGAAATTGCGCCCTACTTTCTGCAATTTTTTTCCGGGTCCGTATTGCGCTGAAAAAATTCACGCAAGTACTTTCGTATGTTGTTTGCACCCAGGTAAGGAGGCACGTCCATAAACAAATCGCAGAAAGAGGATACGGGGAAGAAAATCCAGGACGTTTTGTTTTCGGAAAACCGGTTTTGTTCACTCTCGGTCTGGGACTTACTGCGCCTTACTCCTTGGGTGTTTTGGTCTGAAATTTTTACCAGACATTGGCCATTGTGTCAATTGAGTTTTGGCTGAGATTTGAGCCCCAGACTCGTCCCACAAGATTCGCAATAAATTTTTTATTCATCACTGCCCGGGCTGAAAGGAAGGTTCGTCCGTGTGTGAAACTGTTTGATTTTTTTTTCCTGGGTGAATACTCATCCGTTTGACCTGAAATCTGTCGCGTTTTGTCCCAAATTCAGTGGAGATTCTTACGCGGAATTTCAGGAAAAAACCATTTCGGGAGAATTTTTCAGAAATTTTGCGCAGACCAAGGCTATCCTCTAGCAAAACTTGTGAAATTGCGCCCTACTTTCTGCAATTTTTTTCCGGGTCCGTATTGCGCTGAAAAAATTCACGCAAGTACTTTCGTATGTTGTTTGCACCCAGGTAAGGAGGCACGTCCATAAACAAATCGCAGAAAGAGGATACGGGGAAGAAAATCCAGGACGTTTTGTTTTTGGAAAACCGGTTTTGTTCACTCTCGGTCTGGGACTTACTGCGCCTTACTCCTTGGGTGTTTTGGTCTGAAATTTTTACCAGACATTGGCCATTGTGTCAATTGAGTTTTGGCTGAGATTTGAGCCCCAGACTCGTCCCACAAGATTCGCAATAAATTTTTTATTCATCACTGCCCGGGCTGAAAGGAAGGTTCGTCCGTGTGTGAAACTGTTTGATTTTTTTTTCCTGGGTGAATACTCATCCGTTTGACCTGAAATCTGTCGCGTTTTGTCCCAAATTCAGTGGAGATTCTTACGCGGAATTTCAGGAAAAAACCATTTCGGGAGAATTTTTCAGAAATTTTGCGCAGACCAAGGCTATCCTCTAGCAAAACTTGTGAAATTGCACCCTACTTTCTGCAATTTTTTTCCGGGTCCGTATTGCGCTGAAAAAATTCACGCAAGTACTTTCGTATGTTGTTTGCACCCAGGTAAGGAGGCACGTCCATAAACAAATCGCAGAAAGAGGATACGGGGAAGAAAAGCCAGGACGTTTTGTTTTCGGAAAACCGGTTTTGTTCACTCTCGGTCTGGGACTTACTGCGCCTTACTCCTTGGGTGTTTTGTCTGAAATTTTTACCAGACATTGGCCATTGTTTCTATTGAGTTTTGGCTGAGATTTGAGCTCCAGACTCGTCCCACAAGATTGGAAATAAATTTTTTATTCATCACTGCCCGGGCTGAAAGGAAGGTTCGTCCGTGTGTGAAACTGTTTGATTTTTTTTTCCTGGGTGAATACTCATCCGTTTGACCTGAAATTTGTCGCGTTTTGTCCCAAATTCAGTGGATATTCTTACGCGGAATTTCAGGAAAAAACCATTTCGGGAGAATTTTTCAGAAATTTTGCGAAGACTAAGGCTATTTTCTAGCAAAACTTGTGAAATTGCGCCCTACTTTCTGCAATTTTTTTCCGGGTCCGTATTGCGCTGAAAAAATTCACGCAAGTACTTTCGTATGTTGTTTGCACCCAGGTAAGGAGGCACGTCCATAAACAAATCGCAGAAAGAGGATACGGGGAAGAAAATCCAGGACGTTTTGTTTTCGGAAAACCGGTTTTGTTCACTCTCGGTCTGGGACTTACTGCGCCTTACTCCTTGGGTGTTTTGTCTGAAATTTTTACCAGACATTGGCCATTGTTTCTATTGAGTTTTGGCTGAGATTTGAGCTCCAGACTCGTCCCACAAGATTGGAAATAAATTTTTTATTCATCACTGCCCGGGCTGAAAGGAAGGTTCGTCCGTGTGTGAAACTGTTTGATTTTTTTTTCCTGGGTGAATACTCATCCGTTTGACCTGAAATTTGTCGCGTTTTGTCCCAAATTCAGTGGATATTCTTACGCGGAATTTCAGGAAAAAACCATTTCGGGAGAATTTTTCAGAAATTTTGCGAAGACTAAGGCTATTTTCTAGCAAAACTTGTGAAATTGCGCCCTACTTTCTGCAATTTTTTTCCGGGTCCGTATTGCGCTGAAAAAATTCACGCAAGTACTTTCGTATGTTGTTTGCACCCAGGTAAGGAGGCACGTCCATAAACAAATCGCAGAAAGAGGATACGGGGAAGAAAATCCAGGACGTTTTGTTTTCGGAAAACCGGTTTTGTTCACTCTCGGTCTGGGACTTACTGCGCCTTACTCCTTGGGTGTTTTGGTCTGAAATTTTTACCAGACATTGGCCATTGTGTCAATTGAGTTTTGGCTGAGATTTGAGCCCCAGACTCGTGCCACAAGATTCGCAATAAATTTTTTATTCATCACTGCCCGGGATGAAAGGAAGGTTCGTCCGTGTGTGAAACTGTTTGATTTTTTTTCCTGGGTGAATACTCATCCGTTTCACCTGAAATCTGTCGCGTTTTGTCCCAAATTCAGTGGAGATTCTTACGCGAAATTTCAGGAAAAAACCTTTTCGGGAGAATTTTTCAGAAATTTTGCGCAGACGAAGGCTATCCTCTAGCAAAACTTGTGAAATTGCACCCTACTTTCTGCAATTTTTTTCCGGGTCCGTATTGCGCTGAAAAAAATTCACGCAAGTACTTTCGTAAGTTGTTTGCACCCAGGTAAGGAGGCACGTCCATAAACAAATCGCAGAAAGAGGATACGGGGAAGAAAAGCACGGACGTTTTGTTTTCGGAAAACCGGTTTTGTTCACTCTCGGTCTGGGACTTACTGCGCCTTACTCCTTGGGTGTTTTGTTCTGAAATTTTTACCAGACATTGGCCATTGTGTCTATTGAGTTTTGGCTGAGATTTAAGCCCCAGACTCGTCCCACAAGATTCGCAATAAATTTTTTATTCATCACTGCCCGGGCTGAAAGGAAGGTTCGAACGTGTGTGAAACTGTTTGATTTTTTTTTCCTGGGTGAATACTCATCCGTTTGACCTGAAATCTGTCGCATTTTGTCCCAAATTCAGTGGAGATTCTTACGCGGAATTTCAGGAAAAAACCATTTCGGGATAATTTTTCAGAAATTTTGCGCAGATCAAGGCTATCCTCTAGCAAAACTTGTGAAATTGCGCCCTACTTTCTGCAATTTTTTTCCGGGTCCGTATTGCGCTGAAAAAATTCACGCAAGTACTTTCGTATGTTGTTTGCACCCAGGTAAGGAGGCACGTCCATAAACAAATCGCAGAAAGAGGATACGGGGAAGAAAAGCCAGGACGTTTTGTTTTCGGAAAACCGGTTTTGTTCACTCTCGGTCTGGGACTTACTGCGCCTTACTCCTTGGATGTTTTGGTCTGAAATTTTTACCAGACATTGGCCATTGTGTCAATTGAGTTTTGGCTGAGATTTGAGCCCCAGACTCGTCCCACAAGATTCGAAATAAATTTTTTATTCATCACTGCCCGGGCTGAAAGGAAGTTTCGTCCGTGTGTGAAACTGTTTGATTTTTTTTTCCTGGGTGAATACTCATCCGTTTGACCTGAAATCTGTCGCGTTTTGTCCCAAATTCAGTGGAGATTCTTACGCGGAATTTCAGGAAAAAACCATTTCGGGAGAATTTTTCAGAAATTTTGCGCAGACCAAGGCTATCCTCTAGCAAAACTTGTGAAATTGCACCCTACTTTCTGCAATTTTTTTCCGGGTCCGTATTGCGCTGAAAAAAATTCACGCAAGTACTTTCGTATGTTGTTTGCACCCAGGTAAGGAGGCACGTCCATAAACAAATCGCAGAAAGAGGATACGGGGAAGAAAAGCACGGACGTTTTGTTTTTGGAAAACCGGTTTTGTTCACTCTCGGTCTGGGACTTACTGCGCCTTACTCCTTGGCTGTTTTGTTCTGAAATTTTTACCAGACATTGGCCATTGTGTCTATTGAGTTTTGGCTGAGATTTGAGCCCCAGACTCGTCCCACAAGATTCGCAATAAATTTTTTATTCATCACTGCCCCGGCTGAAAGGAAAGTTCGTCCGTGTGTGAAACTGTTTGATTTTTTTTTTCCTGGGTGAATACTCATCCGTTTGACCTGAATTCTGTCGCGTTTTGTCCCAAATTCAGTGGAGATTCTTACGCGGAATTTCAGGAAAAAACCATTTCGGGAGAATTTTTCAGAAATTTTGCGCAGACCAAGGCTATCCTCTAGCAAAACTTGTGAAATTGCGCCCTACTTTCTACAATTTTTTTCCGGGTCCGTATTGCGCTGAAAAAATTCACGCAAGTACTTTCGTATGTTGTTTGCACCCAGGTAAGGAGGCACGTCCATAAACAAATCGCAGAAAGAGGATACGGGGAAGAAAAGCACGGACGTTCTGTTTTCGGAAAACCGGTTTTGTTCACTCTCGGTCTGGGACTTACTGCGCCTTACTCCTTTGGTGTTTTGTCTGAAATTTTTACCAGACATTGGTCATTGTGTCTATTGAGTTTTGGCTGAGATTTGAGCCCCAGACTCGTCCCACAAGATTCGCAATACATTTTTTATTCATCACTGCCCGGGCTGAAAGGAAGGTTCGAACGTGTGTGAAACTGTTTGATTTTTTTTTCCTGGGTGAATACTCATCCGTTTGACCTGAAATCTGTCGCATTTTGTCCCAAATTCAGTGGAGATTCTTACGCGGAATTTCAGGAAAAAACCATTTCGGGAGAATTTTTCAGAAATTTTGCACAGACCAAGGCTATCCTCTAGCAAAACTTGTGAAATTGCGCCCTACTTTCTGCAATTTTTTTCCGGGTCCGTATTGCGCTGAAAAAAGTCACGCAAGTACTTTCCTGTGTTGTTTGCACCCAGGTAAGGAGGCACGTCGATAAACATATCGCAGAAAGAGGATACGGGGAAGAAAAGCCAGGACGTTTTGAATTCGAAAAATCGGTTTTGTTCACTCTCGGTCTGGGACTTACTGCGCCTTACTCCTTGGGTGTTTAGTTCTGAAATTTTTACCAGACATTGGCCATTGCGTCTATTGAGTTTTGGCTGAGATTTGAGCCCCAGACTCGTCTCACAAGATTCACAATAAATTTTTTATTCATCACTGCCCGGGCTGAAAGGAAGGTTCGTCCGTGTGTGAAACTGTTTGATTTTTTTTTCCTGGGTGAATACTCATCCGTTTGACCTGAAATCTGTCGCGTTTTGTCCCAAATTCAGTGGAGATTCTTACGCGGAATTTCAGGAGAAAACCATTTCGGGAGAATTTTTCAGAAATTATGCGCAGACCAAGGCTATCCTCTAGCAAAACTTGTGAAATTGCGCCCTACTTTCTGCAATTTTTTTCCGGGTCCGTATTGCGCTGAAAAAATTCACGCAAGTACTTTCCTATGTTGTTTGCACCCAGGTAAGGAGGCACGTCCATAAACAAATCGCAGAAAGAGGATACGGGGAAGAAAAGCCAGGACGTTTTGAATTCGGAAAACCGGTTTTGTTCACTCTCGGTCTGGGACTTACTGCGCCTTACTCCTTGGGTGTTTTGGTCTGAAATTTTTACCAGACATTGGCCATTGTGTCTATTGAGTTTTGGCTGAGGTTTGAGCCCCAGACTCGTCCCACAAGATTCGCAATAAATTTTTTATTCATCACTGCCCGGGCTGAAAGGAAGGTTCGTCCGTGTGTGAAACTGTTTGATTTTTCTTTCCTGGGTGAATACTCATCCGTTTGACCTGAAATCTGTCGCGTTTTGTCCCAAATTCAGTGGAGATTCTTACGCGGAATTTCAGGAGAAAACCATTTCGGGAGAATTTTTCAGAAATTATGCGCACACCAAGGCTATCCTCTAGCAAAACTTGTGAAATTGCGCCCTACTTTCTGCAATTTTTTTCCGGGTCCGTATTGCGCTGAAAAAATTCACGCAAGTACTTTCCTATGTTGTTTGCACCCAGGTAAGGAGGCACGTCCATAAACAAATCGCAGAAAGAGGATACGGGGAAGAAAAGCACGGACGTTTTGTTTTCGGAAAACCGGTTTTGTTCACTCTCGGTCTGGGACTTACTGCGCCTTACTCCTTGGGTGTTTTGGTCTGAAATTTTTACCAGACATTGGCCATTGTGTCTATTGAGTTTTGGCTGAGGTTTGAGCCCCCGACTCGTCCCACAAGATTCGCAATAAATTTTTTATTCATCACTGCCCGGGCTGAAAGGAAGGTTCGTCCGTGTGTGAAACTGTTTGATTTTTCTTTCCTGGGTGAATACTCATCCGTTTGACCTGAAATCTGTCGCGTTTTGTCCCAAATTCAGTGGAGATTCTTACGCGGAATTTCAGGAGAAAACCATTTCGGGAGAATTTTTCAGAAATTATGCGCAGACCAAGCCTATCCTCTAGCAAAACTTGTGAAATTGCGCCCTACTTTCTGCAATTTTTTTCCGGGTCCGTATTGCGCTGAAAAAATTCACGCAAGTACTTTCCTATGTTGTTTGCACCCAGGTAAGGAGGCACGTTCATAAACAAATCGCAGAAAGAGGATACGGGGAAGAAAAGCCAGGACGTTTTGAATTCGGAAAACCGGTTTTGTTCACTCTCGGTCTGGGACTTACTGCGCCTTACTCCTTGGGTGTTTTGGTCTGAAATTTTTACCAGACATTGGCCATTGTGTCTATTGAGTTTTGGATGAGATTTAAGCCCCAGACTCGTCCCACAAGATTCGCAATAAATTTTTTATTCATCACTGCCCGGGCTGAAAGGAAGGTTCGTCTGTGTGTGAAACTGTTTGATTTTTTTTTCCTGGGTGAATACTAATCCGTTTGACCTGAAATCTGTCGCGTTTTGTCCCAAATTCAGTGAAGATTCTTACGTGGAATTTCAGGAAAAAACCATTTCGGGAGAATTTTTCAGAAATTTTGCGCAGACCAAGGCTATCCTCTAGCAAAACTTGTGAAATTGCGCCCTACTTTCTGCAATTTTTTTCCGGGTCCGTATTGCGCTGAAAAAATTCACGCAAGTACTTTCGTAGGTTGTTTGCACCCAGGTAAGGAGGCACGTCCATAAACAAATCGCAGAAAGAGGATACGGGGAAGAAAAGCACGGACGTTTTGTTTTCGGAAAACCGGTTTTGTTCACTCTCGGTCTGGGACTTACTGCGCCTTACTCCTTGGGTGTTTAGTTCTGAAATTTTTACCAGACATTGGCCATTGTGTCTATTGAGTTTTGGCTGAGATTTGAGCCCCAGACTCGTCCCACAAGATTCGCAATAAATTTTTTATTCATCACTGCCCGGTCTGAAAGGAAGGTTCGTCCGTGTGTGAAACTGTTTGATTTTTTTTTCCTGGGTGAATACTCATCCGTTTGACCTGAAATCTGTCGCGCTTTGTCCCAAATTCAGTGGAGATTCTTACGCGGAATTTCAGGAAAAAATCATTTCGGGAGAATTTTTCAGAAATTATGCGCAGACCAAGGCTATCCTCTAGCAAAACTTGTGAAATTGCGCCCTACTTTCTGCAATTTTTTTCCGGGTCCGTATTGCGCTGAAAAAATTCACGCAAGTACTTTCCTATGTTGTTTGCACCCAGGTAAGGAGGCACGTCCATAAACAAATCGCAGAAAGAGGATACGGGGAAGAAAAGCCAGGACGTTTTGAATTCGGAAAACCGGTTTTGTTCACTCTCGGTCTGGGACTTACTGCGCCTTACTCCTTGGGTGTTTTGGTATGAAATTTTTACCAGACATTGGCCATTGTGTCTATTGAGTTTTGGCAGAGGTTTGAGCCCCAGACTCGTCCCACAAGATTCGCAATAAATTTTTTATTCATCACTGCCCGGGCTGAAAGGAAGGTTCGTCCGTGTGTGAAACTATTTGATTTTTTTTTCCTGGGTGAATACTCATCCGTTTGACCTGAAATCTGTCACTTTTTGTCCCAAATTCAGTGAAGATTCTTACGCGGAATTTCAGGAAAAAACCATTTCGGGAGAATTTTTCAGAAATTTTGCGCAGACCAAGGCTATCCTCTAGCAAAACTTGTGAAATTGCGCCCTACTTTCTGCAATTTTTTTCCGGGTCCGTATTGCTCTGAAAAAATTCACGCAAGTACTTTCGTATGTTGTTTGTACCCAGGTAAAGGCACGTCCATAAACAAATCGCAGAAAGAGGATACGGGGAAGAAAAGCACAGACGTTTTGTTTTCGGAAAACCGGTTTTGTTCACTCTCGGTCTGGGACTTACTGCGCCTTACTCCTTGGATGTTTAGTTCTGAAATTTTTACCAGACATTGGCCATTGTGTCTATTGAGTTTTGGCTGAGATTTGAGCCCCAGACTCGTCCCACAAGATTCGCAATAAATTTTTTATTCATCACTGTCCGGGCTGAAAGGAAGGTTCGTCCGTGTGTGAAACTGTTTGATTTTTTTTTCCTGGGTGAATACTCATCCGTTTCACCTGAAATCTGTCGCGTTTTGTCCCAAATTCAGTGGAGATTCTTACGTGGAATTTCAGGAAAAAACCATTTCGGGAGAATTTTTCAGAAATTTTGCGCAGACCAAGGCTATCCTCTAGCAAAACTTGTGAAATTGCGCCCTACTTTCTGCAATTTTTTTCCGGGTCCGTATTGTGCTGAAAAAATTCACGCAAGTACTTTCGTATGTTGTTTGCACCCAGGTAAGGAGGCACGTCCATAAACAAATCGCAGAAAGAGGATACGGAGAAGAAAAGCACGGACGTTTTGTTTTCGGAAAACCGGTTTTGTTCACTCTCGGTCTGGGACTTACTGCGCCTTACTCCTTGGGTGTTTTGGTCTGAAATTTTTACCAGACATTGGCCATTGTGTCTATTGAGTTTTGGCTGAGATTTGAGCCCCAGACTCGTCCCACAACATTCGCAATAAATTTTTTATTCATCACTGCCCGGGCTGAAAGGAAGGTTCGTCCGTGTGTGAAACTGTTTGATTTTTTTTTCCTGGGTGAATACTCATCCGTTTTACCTGATATCTGTCGCGTTTTGTCCCAAATTCAGTGGAGATTCTTACGCGGAATTTCAGGAAAAAACCATTTCGGGAGAATTTTTCAGAAATTTTGCGCAGACCAAGGCTATCCTCTAGCAAAACTTGTGAAATTGCGCCCTACTTTCTGCAATTTTTTTCCGGGTCCGTATTGTGCTGAAAAAATTCACGCAAGTACTTTCGTATGTTGTTTGCACCCAGGTAAGGAGGCACGTCCATAAACAAATCGCAGAAAGAGGATACGGAGAAGAAAAGCACGGACGTTTTGTTTTCGGAAAACCGGTTTTGTTCACTCTCGGTCTGGGACTTACTGCGCCTTACTCCTTGGGTGTTTTGGTCTGAAATTTTTACCAGACATTGGCCATTGTGTCTATTGAGTTTTGGCTGAGATTTGAGCCCCAGACTCGTCCCACAAGATTCGCAATAAATTTTTTATTCATCACTGCCCGGGCTGAAAGGAAGGTTCGTCCGTGTGTGAAACTGTTTGATTTTTTTTCCTGGGTGAATACTCATCAGTTTCACCTGAAATCTGTCGCGTTTTGTCCCAAATTCAGTGGAGATTCTTACGCGGAATTTCAGGAAAAAACCATTTCGGGAGAATTTTTCAGAAATTTTTCGCAGACCAAGGCTATGCTCTAGCAAAACTTGTGAAATTGCGCCCTACTTTCTGCAATTTTTTTCCGGGTCCGTATTGCGCTGAAAAAATTCACGCAAGTACTTTCGTATGTTGTTTGCACCCAGGTAAGGAGGCACGTCCATAAACAAATCGCAGAAAGAGGATACGGGGAAGAAAAGCACGGACGTTTTGTTTTCGGAAAACCGGTTTTGTTCACTCATGGTCTGGGACTTACTGCGCCTTACTCCTTGGGTGTTTTGTCTGAAATTTTTACCAGACATTGGCCATTGTGTCTATTGAGTTTTGGCTGAGATTTGAGCCCCAGACTCGTCCCACAAGATTCGCAATAAATTTTTTCTTCTGCCCGGGCTGAAAGGAAGGTTCGTCCGTGTGTGAAACTGTTTGATTTTTTTTTCCTGGGTGAATACTCATCCGTTTCACCTGAAATCTGTCGCGTTTTGTCCCAAATTCAGTGGAGATTCTTACGCGGAATTTCAGGAAAAAACCATTTCGGGAGAATTTTTCAGAAATTATGTGCAGACCAAGGCTATCCTCTAGCAAAACTTGTGAAATTGCGCCCTACTTTCTGCAATTTTTTTCCGGGTCCGTATTGCGCTGAAAAAATTCACGCAAGTACTTTCCTATGTTGTTTGCACCCAGGTAAGGAGGCACGTCCATAAACAAATCGCAGAAAGAGGATACGGGGAAGAAAAGCCAGAACGTTTTGTTTTGGGAAAACCGGTTTTGTTCACTCTCGGTCTGGGACTTACTGCGCCTTACTCCTTGGGTGTTTTGGTCTGAAATTTTTACCAGACATTGGCCATTGTGTCTATTGAGTTTTGGCTGAGGTTTGAGCCCCAGACTCGTCCCACAAGATTCGCAATAAATTTTTTATTCATCACTGCCCGGCCTGAAAGGAAGGTTCGTCCGTGTGTGAAACTGTCTGATTTTTTTTCCTGGGTGAATACTCATCCGTTTGACCTGAAATCTGTCGCGTTTTGTCCCAAATTCAGTGGAGATTCTTACGCGGAATTTCAGGAAAAAACCATTTCGGGAGAATTTTTCAGAAATTTTGCGCAGACCAAGGCTATCCTCTAGCAAAACTTGTGAAATTGCGCCCTCCTTTCTGCAATTTTTTTCCGGGTCCGTATTGCGCTGAAAAAATTCACGCAAGTACTTTCGTATGTTGTTTGCACCCAGGTAAGGAGGCACGTCCATAAACAAATCGCAGAAAGAGGATACGGGGAAGAAAAGCACGGACGTTTTGTTTTCGGAAAACCGGATTTGTTCACTCTCGGTCTGGGACTTACTGCGCCTTACTCCTTGGGTGTTTTGGTCTGAAATTTTTACCAGACATTGGCCATTGTGTCTATTGAGTTTTGGCTGAGATTTTGAGCCCCAGACTTGTTCCACAAGATTCGCAATAAATTTTTTATTCATCACTGCCCGGGCTGAAAGGAAGGTTCGTCCGTGTGTGAAGCTGTTTGATTTTTTTTTCCTGGGTGAATACTCATCCGTTTGACCTGAAATCTGTCGCGTTTGGTCCCATATTCAGTGGAGATTCTTACGCGGAATTTCAGGAAAAAACCATTTCGGGAGAATTTTTCAGAAATTTTGTACAGACCAAGGCTATCCTCTAGCAAAACTTGTGAAATTGCGCCCTACTTTCTGCAATTTTTTTCCGGGTCCGTATTGCGCTGAAAAAATTCACGCAAGTACTTTCGTATGTTGTTTGCACCCAGGTAAGGAGGCACGTCCATAAACAAATCGCAGAAAGAGGATACGGTGAAGAAAAGCCAGGACGTTTTTTTTTCGGAAAACCGGTTTTGTTCACTCTCGGTCTGGGACTTACTGCGCCTTACTCCTTGGGTGTTTTGGTCTGAAATTTTTACCAGACATTGCCAATTGGGTCTATTGAGTTTTGGCTGAGATTTGAGCCCCAGACTCGTCCCACAAGATTCGCAATAAATTTTTTATTCATCACTGCCCGGGCTGAAAGGAAGGTTCGTCCGTGTGTGAAACTGTGTGATTTTTTTTTCTTGGTGAATACTCATCCATTTGACCTGAAATCTGTCGCGTTTTGTCCCAAATTCAGTGGAGATTCTTACGCGGAATTTCAGGAAAAAACCATTTCGGGAGAATTCTTCAGAAATTATGCGCAGACCAAGGCTATCCTCTAGCAAAACTTGTGAAATTGCGCCCTACTTTCTGCAATTTTTTTCCGGGTCCGTATTGCGCTGAAAAAATTCACGCAAGTACTTTCGTATGTTGTTTGCACCTAGGTAAGGAGGCACGTCCATAAACAAATCGCAGAAAGAGGATGCGAGGAAGAAAAGACAGGACGTTTTGTTTTCGGAAAACTGGTTTTGTTCACTCTCGGTCTTGGACTTACTGTGCCTTACTCCTTGGGTCTTTTGGTCTGAAATTTTTACCAGACATTGGCCATTGTGTCTATTGAGTTTTGGCTGAGATTTGAGCCCCAGACTCGTCCCACAAGATTCGCAATAAATTTTTTATTCATCACAGCCTGGGCTGAAAGGAAAGTTCGTCCGTGTGTGAAACTGTTTGATTTTTTTCCTGGGTGAATACTCATCCGTTTGACCTGAAATCTGTCGCGTTTTGTCCCAAATTCAGTGGAGATTCTTACGTGGAATTTCAGGAAAAAACCATTTCGGGAGAATTTTTCAGAAATTTTGCGCAGACCAAGGCTATCCTCTAGCAAAACTTGTGAAATTGCGCCCTCCTTTCTGCAATTTTTTTCCGGGTCCGTATTGCGCTGAAAAAATTCACGCAAGTACTTTCGTATGTTGTTTGCACCCAGGTAAGGAGGCACGTCCATAAACAAATCGCAGAAAGAGGATACGGGGAAGAAAAGCACGGACGTTTTGTTTTCGGAAAACCGGATTTGTTCACTCTCGGTCTGGGACTTACTGCGCCTTACTCCTTGGGTGTTTTGGTCTGAAATTTTTACCAGACATTGGCCATTGTGTCTATTGAGTTTTGGCTGAGATTTTGAGCCCCAGACTTGTCCCACAAGATTCGCAATAAATTTTTTATTCATCACTGCCCGGGCTGAAAGGAAGGTTCGTCCGTGTGTGAAGCTGTTTGATTTTTTTTTCCTGGGTGAATACTCATCCGTTTGACCTGAAATCTGTCGCGTTTGGTCCCATATTCAGTGGAGATTCTTACGCGGAATTTCAGGAAAAAACCATTTCGGGAGAATTTTTCAGAAATTTTGTACAGACCAAGGCTATCCTCTAGCAAAACTTGTGAAATTGCGCCCTACTTTCTGCAATTTTTTTCCGGGTCCGTATTGCGCTGAAAAAATTCACGCAAGTACTTTCGTATGTTGTTTGCACCCAGGTAAGGAGGCACGTCCATAAACAAATCGCAGAAAGAGGATACGGTGAAGAAAAGCCAGGACGTTTTTTTTTCGGAAAACCGGTTTTGTTCACTCTCGGTCTGGGACTTACTGCGCCTTACTCCTTGGGTGTTTTGGTCTGAAATTTTTACCAGACATTGCCAATTGGGTCTATTGAGTTTTGGCTGAGATTTGAGCCCCAGACTCGTCCCACAAGATTCGCAATAAATTTTTTATTCATCACTGCCCGGGCTGAAAGGAAGGTTCGTCCGTGTGTGAAACTGTGTGATTTTTTTTTCTTGGTGAATACTCATCCATTTGACCTGAAATCTGTCGCGTTTTGTCCCAAATTCAGTGGAGATTCTTACGCGGAATTTCAGGAAAAAACCATTTCGGGAGAATTCTTCAGAAATTATGCGCAGACCAAGGCAATAAATTTTTTATTCATCACTGCCCGGGCTGAAAGGAAGGTTCGTCCGTGTGTGAAACTGTGTGATTTTTTTTTCTTGGTGAATACTCATCCATTTGACCTGAAATCTGTCGCGTTTTGTCCCAAATTCAGTGGAGATTCTTACGCGGAATTTCAGGAAAAAACCATTTCGGGAGAATTTTTCAGAAATTTCCCGCAGACCAAGGCTATCCTCTAGCAAAACTTGTGAAATTGCGCCCTACTTTCTGCAATTTTTTTCCGGGTCCGTATTGCGCTGAAAAAATTCACGCAAGTACTTTCGTATGTTGTTTGCACCCAGGTAAGGAGGCACGTCCATAAACAAATCGCAGAAAGAGGATACGGTGAAGAAAAGCCAGGACGTTTTTTTTTCGGAAAACCGGTTTTGTTCACTCTCGGTCTGGGACTTACTGCGCCTTACTCCTTGGGTGTTTTGGTCTGAAATTTTTACCAGACATTGCCAATTGGGTCTATTGAGTTTTGGCTGAGATTTGAGCCCCAGACTCGTCGCACAAGATTCGCAATAAATTTTTTATTCATCACTGCCCGGGCTGAAAGGAAGGTTCGTCCGTGTGTGAAACTGTTTGATTTTTTTTTCTTGGGTGAATACTTATCCGTTTGACCTGAAATCTATCGCGTTTTGTCCCAAATTCAGTGGAGATTCTTACGCGGAATTTCAGGAAAAAACCATTTCGGGAGAATTTTTCAGAAATTTTGTACAGACCAAGGCTATCCTCTAGCAACACTTGTGAAATTGCGCCCTACTTTCTGCAATTTTTTTCCGGGTCCGTATTGCGCTGAAAAAATTCACGCAAGTACTTTCGTATGTTGTTTGCACCCAGGTAAGGAGGCACGTCCATAAACAAATCGCAGAAAGAGGATACGGGGAAGAAAAGCCAGGACGTTTTTTTTTCGGAAAACCGGTTTTGTTCACTCTCGGTCTGGGACTTACTGCGCCTTACTCCTTGGGTGTTTTGGTCTGAAATTTTTACCAGACATTGGCCATTGTGTCTATTGAGTTTTGGCTGAGATTTGAGCCCCAGAATCGTCCCACAAGATTCGCAATAAATTTTTTATTCATCACTGCCCGGGCTGAAAGGAAGGTTCGTCCGTGTGTGAAACTGTCTGATTTTTTTTTCCTGGGTGAATACTCATCCGTTTGACCTGAAATCTGTCGCGTTTTGTCCCAAATTCAGTGGAGATTCTTACGCGGAATTTCAGGAAAAAACCATTTCGGGAGAATTTTTCAGAAATTTTGGGCAGACCAAGGCTATCCTCTAGCAAAACTTGTGAAATTGCTCCCTACTTTCTGCAATTTTTTTCTGGGTCCGTATTGCGCTGAAAAAATTCACGCAAGCACTTTCGTATGTTGTTTGCACCCAGGTAAGGAGGCACGTCCATAAACAAATCGCAGAAAGAGGATACGGGGAAGAAAAGCACGGACGTTTTGTTTTCGGAAAACCGGTTTTGTTCACTCATGGTCTGGGACTTACTGCGCCTTACTCCTTGGGTGTTTTGTCTGAAATTTTTACCAGACATTGGCCATTGTGTCTATTGAGTTTTGGCTGAGATTTGAGCCCCAGACTCGTCGCACAAGATTCGCAATAAATTTTTTATTCATCACTGCCCGGGCTGAAAGGAAGGTTCGTCCGTGTGTGAAACTGTTTGATTTTTTTTTCCTGGGTGAATACTCATCCGTTTGACCTGAAATCTGTCGCGTTTTGTCCCAAATTCAGTGGAGATTCTTACGCGGAATTTCAGGAAAAAACCATTTCGGGAGAATTTTTCAGAAATTATGTGCAGACCAAGGCTATCCTCTAGCAAAACTTGTGAAATTGCGCCCTACTTTCTGCAATTTTTTTCCGGGTCCGTATTGCGCTGAAAAAATTCACGCAAGTACTTTCGTATGTTGTTTGCACCCAGGTAAGGAGGTACGTCCATAAACAAATCGCAGAAAGAGGATACGGGGAAGAAAAGCCAGGACGTTTTGTTTTCGGAAAACCGGTATTGTTCACTCTCGGTCTGGGACTTACTGCGCCTTACTCCTTGGGTGTTTTGGTCTGAAATTTTTACCAGACATTGGCCATTGTGTCTATTGAGTTTTGGCTGAGATTTTGAGCCCCAGACTTGTCCCACAAGATTCGCAATAAATTTTTTATTCATCACTGCCCGGGCTGAAAGGAAGGTTCGTCCGTGTGTGAAACTGTTTGATTTTTTTTTTCTTGGGTGAATACTCATCCGTTTGACCTGAAATCTATCGCGTTTTGTCCCAAATTCAGTGGAGATTCTTACGCGGAATTTCAGGACAAAATCATTTCGGGAGAATTTTTCAGACATTATGCGCAGACCAAGGCTATCCTCTAGCAAAACTTGTGAAATTGCGCCCTACTTTCTGCAATTTTTTTCCGGGTCCGTATTGCGCTGAAAAAATTCACGCAAGAACTTTCGTATGTTGTTTGCACCCAGGTAAGGAGGCACGTCCATAAACAAATCGCAGAAAGAGGATGCGAGGAAGAAAAGCCAGGACGTTTTGTTTTCGGAAAACTGGTTTTGTTCACTCTCTGTCTGGGACTTACTGTGCCTTACTCCTTGGGTGTTTTAGTCTGAAATTTTTACCAGACATTGGCCATTGTGTCTATTGAGTTTTGGCTGAGATTTGAGCCCCAGACTCGTCCCACAAGATTCGCAATAAATTTTTTATTCATCACTGCCTGGGCTGAAAGGAAGGTTCATCCGTGTGTGAAACTGTTTGATTTTTTTCCTGGGTGAATACTCATCCGTTTGACCTGAAATCTGTCGCGTTTTGTCCCAAATTCAGTGGAGATTCTTACGCGGAATTTCAGGAAAAAACCATTTCGTGAGAATTTTTCAGAAATTTTCCGCAGACCAAGGCTATCCTCTAGCAAAACTTGTGAAATTGCGCCCTACTTTCTGCAATTTTTTTCCGGGTCCATATTGCGCTGAAAAATTTCACACAAGTACTTTCGTATGTTGTTTACAACCAGGTAAGGAGGCACGTCTATAAACAAATCGCAGAAAGAGGATACGGGGAAGAAAAGCCAGGACGTTTTGTTTTCGGAAAACCGGATTTGTTCACTATCGGTCTGGGACTTACTGCGCCTTACTCCTTGGGTGTTTTGGTCTGAAATTTTTACCAGACATTGGCCATTGTGTCTATTGAGTTTTGGCTGAGATTTTGAGCCCCAGACTTGTCCCACAAGATTCGCAATAAATTTTTTATTCATCACTGCCCGGGCTGAAAGGAAGGTTCGTCCGTGTGTGAAGCTGTTTGATTTTTTTTTCCTGGGTGAATACTCATCCTTTTGACCTGAAATCTGTCGCGTTTGGTCCCATATTCAGTGGAGTTTCTTACGCGGAATTTCAGGAAAAAACCATTTCGGAAGAATTTTTCAGAAATTTTGTACAGACCAAGGCTATCCTCTAGCAAAACTTGTGAAATTGCGCCCTACTTTCTGCAATTTTTTTCCGGGTCCGTATTGCGCTGAAAAAATTCACGCAAGTACTTTCGTATGTTGTTTGCACCCAGGTAAGGAGGCATGTCCATAAACAAATCGCAGAAAGAGGATACGGTGAAGAAAAGCCAGGACGTTTTTTTTTCGGAAAACCGGTTTTGTTCACTCTCGGTCTGGGACTTACTGCGCCTTACTCCTTGGGTGTTTTGGTCTGAAATTTTTACCAGACATTGCCAATTGGGTCTATTGAGTTTTGGCTGAGATTTGAGCCCCAGACTCGTCCCACAAGATTCGCAATAAATTTTTTATTCATCACTGCCCGGGCTGAAAGGAAGGTTCGTCCGTGTGTGAAACTGTGTGATTTTTTTTTCTTGGTGAATACTCATCCATTTGACCTGAAATCTGTCGCGTTTTGTCCCATATTCAGTGGAGATTCTTACGCGGAATTTCAGGAAAAAACCATTTTGGGAGAATTTTTCAGAAATTTTGCGCAGACCAAGGCTATCCTCTAGCAAAACTTGTGAAATTGCGTCCTACTTTCTGCAATTTTTTTCTGGGTCCGTATTGCGCTGAAAAAATTCACGCAAGAACTTTCGTATGTTGTTTGCACCCAGGTAAGGAGGTACGTTCATAAACAAATCGCAGAAAGAGGATACGAGGGAGAAAAGCCATAACGTTTTGTTTTCGGAAAACCGGTTTTGTTCACTCTCGGTCTGGGACTTACTGCGCCTTACTCCTTGGGTGTTTTGGTCTGAAATTTTTACCAGACATTGGCCATTGTGTCTATTGAGTTTTGGCTGAGATTTGAGCCCAGACTCGTCCCACAAGATTCGCAATAAATTTTTTATTCATCACTGCCCGGGCTGAAAGGAAGGTTCGTTCGTGTGTGAAACTGTGATTTATTTTTCCTGGGTGAATACTCATCCGTTTGACCTGAAATCTGTCACGTTTTGTCCCAAATTCAGTGGAGATTCTTACGCAGAATTTCAGGAAAAAACCATTTCTGGAGAATTTTTCAGAAATTATGCGCTGACCAAGGCTATCCTCTAGCAAAACTTGTGAAATTGCTCCCTACTTTCTGCAATTTTTTTCTGGGTCCGTATTGCGCTGAAAAAATTCACGCAAGCACTTTCGTATGTTGTTTGCACCCAGGTAAGGAGGCACGTCCATAAACAAATCGCAGAAAGAGGATACGGGGAAGAAAAGCACGGACGTTTTGTTTTCGGAAAACCGGTTTTGTTCACTCTCGGTCTGGGACTTACTGCACCTTACTCCTTGGGTGTTTTGGTCTGAAATTTTTACCAGACATTGGCCATTGTGTCTATTGAGTTTTGGCTGAGATTTGAGCCCCAGACTCGTCCCACAAGATTTGCAATAAATTTTTTATTCATCACTGCCCGGGCTGAAAGGAAGGTTCGTCCGTGTGTGAAACTGTGTGATTTTTTTTCCTGGGTGAATACTCATCCGTTTGACCTGAAAACTATCGCGTTTTGTCCCAAATTCAGTGAAGAATCTTACGCGGAATTTCAGGAAAAAACCATTTCGGGAGAATTTTTCAGAAATTTTGCGCATACCAAGGCTATCCTCTAGCAAAACTTGTGAAATGGCGCCCTACTTTCTGCAATTTTTTTCCGGGTCCGTATTGCGCTGAAAAAATTCACGCAAGTACTTTCGTATGTTGTTTGCACCCAGGTAAGGAGGCACGTCCATAAACAAATCGCAGAAAGAGGATACGGGGAAGAAAAGCACGGACGTTTTGTTTTCGGAAAACCGGTTTTGTTCACTCTCGGTCTGGGACTTACTACGCCTTACTCCTTGGGTGTTTTGGTCTGAAATTTTTACCAGACATTGGCCATTGTGTCTATTGAGTTTTCGCTGAGGTTTGAGCCCCAAACTCGTCCCACAAGATTCGCAATAAATTTTTTATTCATCACTGCCCGGGCTGAAAGGAAGGTTCGTCCGTGTGTGAAACTTTTTGATTTTTTTTTCCTGGGTGAATACTCATCCGTTTGACCTGAAATCTGTCGCGTTTTGTCCCAAATTCAGTGGAGATTCTTACGCGGAATTTCAGGAAAAAACCATTTCGGAAGAATTTTTCAGAAATTTTGCGCAGACCAAGGCTATCCTCTAGCAAATCTTGTGAAATTGCGTCCTACTTTATGCAATTTTTTTCCGGGTCCGTATGCGCTGAAAAAATTCACGCAAGTACTTTCGTATGTTGTTTGCACCCAGGTAAGGAGGCACGTCCATAAACAAATCGCAGAAAGAGGATGCGAGGAAGAAAAGCCAGAACGTTTTGTTTTCGGAAAACCGGTTTTGTTCACTCTCGGTCTGGGACTTACTGCGCCTTACTCCTTGGGTGTTTTGGTCTGAAATTTTTACCAGACATTGGCCATTGTGTCTATTGAGTTTTGGCTGAGGTTTGAGCCCCAGACTCGTCCCACAAGATTCGCAATAAATTTTTTATTCATCACTGCCCGGGCTGAAAGGAAGGTTCGTCCGTGTGTGAAACTGTTTGATTTTTTTTTCCTGGGTGAATACTCATCCGTTTGACCTGAAATCTGTCGCGTTTTGTCCCAAATTCAGTGGAGATTCTTACGCGGAATTTCAGGAAAAAACCATTTCGGAAGAATTTTTCAGAAATTTTGCGCAGACCAAGGCTATCCTCTAGCAAAACTTGTGAAATTGCGTCCTACTTTCTGCAATTTTTTTCCGGGTCCGTATTGCGCTGAAAAAATTCACGCAAGTACTTTCGTATGTTGTTTGCACCCAGGTAAGGAGGCACGTCCATAAACAAATCGCAGAAAGAGGATACGGGGAAGAAAAGCCAGAACGTTTTGTTTTCGGAAAACCGGTTTTGTTCACTCTCGGTCTGGGACTTACTGCGCCTTACTCCTTGGGTGTTTTGGTCTGAAATTTTTACCAGACATTGGCCATTGTGTCTATTGAGTTTTGGCTGAGATTTGAGCCCCAGACTCGTCCCACAAGATTCGCAATAAATTTTTTATTCATCACTGCCCGGGCTGAAAGGAAGGTTCGTCCGTGTGTGAAACTGTTTGATTTTTTTTTCCTGGGTGAATACTCATCCGTTTGACCTGAAATCTGTCGCGTTTTGTCCCAAATTCAGTGGAGATTCTTACTCGGACTTTCAGGAAAAAACCATTTCGGGAGAATTTTTCAGAAATTCTGTGCAGACCAAGGCTATCCTCTAGCAAAACTTGTGAAATTGCGCCCTACTTTCTGCAATTTTTTTCCGGGTCCGTATTGCGCTGAAAAAATGCACGCAAGTACTTTCGTATGTTGTTTGCACCCAGGTAAGGAGGCACGTCCATAAACAAATCGCAAAAAGAGGATACGGGGAAGAAAAGCACAGACGTTTTGTTTTCGGAAAACCGGTTTTGTTCACTCTCGGTCTGGGACTTACTGCGCCTTACTCCTTGGGTGTTTTGGTCTGAAATTTTTACCAGACATTGCCAATTGGGTCTATTGAGTTTTGGCTGAGATTTGAGCCCCAGACTCGTCCCACAAGATTCGCAATAAATTTTTTATTCATCACTGCCCGGGCAGAAAGGAAGGTTCGTCCGTGTGTGAAACTGTGTGATTTTTTTTTCCTTGGTAAATACTCATCCGTTTGACCTGAAATCTGTCGCGTTTTGTCCCATATTCAGTGGAGATTCTTACGCGGAATTTCAGGAAAAAACCATTTCGGGAGAATTTTTCAGAAATTTTGCGCAGACCAAGGCTATCCTCTAGCAAAACTTGTGAAATTGCGTCCTACTTTCTGCAATTTTTTTCCGGGTCCGTATTGCGCTGAAAAAATTCACGCAAGTACTTTCGTATGTTGTTTGCACCCAGGTAAGGAGGTACGTCCATAAACAAATCGCAGAAAGAGGATACGGGGAAGAAAAGCCAGAACGTTTTGTTTTCGGAAAACCGGTTTTGTTCACTCTCGGTCTGGGACTTACTTCGCCTTACTCCTTGGGTGTTTTGGTCTGAAATTTTTACCAGACATTGGCCATTGTGTCTATTGAGTTTTGGCTGAGATTTGAGCCCCAGACTCGTCCCACAAGATTCGCAATAAATTTTTTATTCATCACTGCCTGGGCTGAAAGGAAGGTTCGTCCGTGTGTGAAACTGTTTGATTTTTTTCCTGGGTGAATACTCATCCGTTTGACCTGAAATCTGTCACGTTTTGTCCCAAATTCAGTGGAGATTCTTATGCGGAATTTCAGGAAAAAACCATTTCGGGAGAATTTTTCAGAAATTTTGCGCAGACCAAGGCTATCCTCTAGCAAAACTTGTGAAATTGCGCCCTACATTCTGCAATTTTTTTCCGGGTCCGTATTGCGCTGTAAAAATTCACACAAGTACTTTCGTATGTTGTTTGCAACCAGGTAAGGAGGCACGTCTATAAACAAATTGCAGAAAGAGGATACTGGGAAGAAAAGCCAGGACGTTTTGTTTTCGGAAAACCGGATTTGTTCACTCTCGGTCTGGGACTTACTGCACCTTACTCCTTGGGTGTTTTGGTCTGAAATTTTTACTAGACATTGGCCATTGTGTCTATTGAGTTTTCGCTGAGGTTTGAGCCCCAGACTCGTCCCACAAGATTCGCAATAAATTTTTTATTCATCACTGCCCGGGCTGAAAGGAAGGTTCGTCCGTGTGTGAAACTGTTTGATTTTTTTTTCCTGGGTGAATACTCATCCGTTTGACCTGAAATCTGTCGCGTTTTGTCCCAAATTCAGTGGAGATTCTTACGCGGAATTTCAGGAAAAAACCATTTCGGAAGAATTTTTCAGAAATTTTGCGCAGACCAAGGCTATCCTCTAGCAAAACTTGTGAAATTGCGTCCTACTTTATGCAATTTTTTTCCGGGTCCGTATTGCGCTGAAAAAATTCACGCAAGTACTTTCGTATGTTGTTTGCACCCAGGTAAGGAGGCACGTCCATAAACAAATCGCAGAAAGAGGATGCGAGGAAGAAAAGCCAGAACGTTTTGTTTTCGGAAAACCGGTTTTGTTCACTCTCGGTGTGGGACTTACTGCGCCTTACTCCTTGGGTGTTTTGGTCTGAAATTTTTACCAGACATTGGCCATTGTGTCTATTGAGTTTTGGCTGAGGTTTGAGCCACAGACTCGTCCCACAAGATTCGCAATAAATTTTTTATTCATCACTGCCCGGGCTGAAAGGAAGGTTCGTCCGTGTGTGAAACTGTTTGATTTTTTTTTCCTGGGTGAATACTCATCCGTTTGACCTGAAATCTGTCGCGTTTTGTCCCAAATTCAGTGGAGATTCTTACGCGGAATTTCAGGAAAAAACCATTTCGGAAGAATTTTTCAGAAATTTTGCGCAGACCAAGGCTATCCTCTAGCAAATCTTGTGAAATTGCGTCCTACTTTCTGCAATTTTTTTCCGGGTCCGTATTGCGCTGAAAAAATTCACGCAAGTACTTTCGTATGTTGTTTGCACCCAGGTAAGGAGGCACGTCCATAAACAAATCGCAGAAAGAGGATACGGAGAAGAAAAGCACAGACGTTTTGTTATCGGAAAACCGATTTTGTTCACTCTCGGTCTGGGACTTACTGCGCCTTACTCCTTGGGTGTTTTGTCTGAAATTTTTACCAGACATTGGCCATTGTGTCTATTGAGTTTTGGCTGAGATTTGAGCCCCAGACTCGTCCCACAAGATTCGCAATAAATTTTTTATTCATCACTGCCCGGGCTGAAAGGAAGGTTCGTCCGTGTGTGAAACTGTTTGATTTTTTTTTCCTGGGTGAATACTCATCCGTTTGACCTGAAATCTGTCGTGTTTTGTTCCAAATTCAGTGGAGATTCTTACGCGGAATTTCAGGAAAAAACCATTTCTGGAGAATTTTTCAGAAATTATGCGCAGACCAAGGCTATCCTCTAGCAAAACTTGTGAAATTGCGCCCTACTTTCTGCAATTTTTTTCCGGGTCCGTATTGCGCTGAAAAAATTCACGCAAGTACTTTCGTATGTTGTTTGCACCCAGGTAAGGAGGCACGTCCATAAACAAATTGCAGAAAGAGGATACGGGGAAGAAAAGCACGGACGTTTTGTTTTCGGAAAACCGGTTTTGTTCACTCTCGGTCTGGGACTTACTGCGCCTTACTCCTTGGGTGTTTTGTCTGAAATTTTTACCAGACGTTCGTCACTGTGTCTACTGAGTTTTGGCTGAGATTTGAGCCCAAGATTCGTCCCATAAGATTGGCAATAAATTTTTTATTCATCATTGTCAGGGTGGATAGGAAGGTTCGTTTGTGTGTGAAGCTGTTTGATTTTTTTTGTGGGCGAATACTCATTCGTTTGACCTGAAATTTGTCGCGTTTTGTCCCAAATTCAGTGGAGATTCTTACGTGGAATTTTAGGAAAAAACTATTTCGGGAGAATTTTTCATAAATTTTGTGCAAACCAAGGTTATCCTCTACCAAAACATGTGAAATTTCGCCCTACTTTTCGAAATTGTATTCTGGGTGCGTATTGCGCTGAAAATTCACACGAGTACTTTCGTATGTTGTTTGCACCCAGGTAAGGAGCCACGTCCATAAACAAATCACAAAAAGAAGATACGGGGAGAAAAGCCAGGACGTTTTGTATTCGGAAAACCAGTTTTGTTCGCTCTCGGTCTGGGACTTACTACGCCTTACTCCTTGGGCATTCTATCTGAAATTTTTACCAGACGTTCCTCACTGTGTCTACTGAGTTTTGGCTGAGAATTGAGCCCCAGCTTCGTCGCACAAGATTGTCAATAAATTTTTTATTCATCACTGCGAGGGATGAAAGGAAGGTTCGTTTGTGTGTGAAACTGTTTCATTTTTTTCGTGGGCGAATACTCATCCGTTTGAACTGAAATTTGTCGCGTTTTGTCCCAAATTCAGTGGAGATTCTTACGTGGAATTTTAGGAAAAAAATATTTTGGGAGAATTTTTCATAAATTTTATGAAAACCAAGGTTCCTCTACCAAAACCTGTGAAATTTCACCCTACTTTCCGAAATTGTATTATGGATCCGTATTGCGCTGAAAACATTCACACAAGTAATTTCGTATGTTGTTTGCACCCAGGTAAGGAGGCACGTCAATAAACAAATCACAAAAAGAAGATACGGGGGGAAAAGCCAGGACGTTTTGTATTCGGATAACCAGTTTTGTTCGCTCTCGGTCTGGGACTTACTACGCCCTACTCCTTCGAATCTTGTGGGACGAATTGGGAATCAAATCTTAGCCAAAACTCAATAGACACAGTGAGGAATGTCTGGTGAAAATTTCAGACCAAAATAGTTTTTTTCAAATCAAAATAATTTCTACCGAAAAAGTTTTTTTTTCTGAAATTCCACGTAAGAATCTCAACAGAATTTGGGATAAAACACGACAAATTTCGGGTCAAACGGATGAGTATTGACAAAGGAAAAATATCAAACAGTTTCACACAGAAACGAACCTTCCTTTCACCCCTGGCAATGGTGAATAAAGAGTTTATTGCGAATCTTGTGGAATTAGTTTGGGAATGAATTCTCAGCCAAAACTCAATAGGCACAATGGCGATTGCCTAGTAAAAATTTCAGACCAAAATTCCCAAGGAGTAAGACGTAGTAAGTCTTAGACCGAGGGTGAACAAAACTGGTTTTCCGAAAACAAAACGTCCAGGTTTTTCTTACCCGTATCATCTTTTTGTGATTTTTTTATGGACGTGCCTCCTTACCTGGGTGCAAACACCATATGAAAGTACTTGTGTGAATTTTTTCAGCGCAATACAGATCCAGAATAAATTTGCAGAAAGGAGGGCGAAATTTCACAAGTTTTGGTTGAGGATAGCCTTGGTTTGCACAAAATTTATGAAAAAATCTCCCGAAATAGTTAATTCCTAAAAATCCACGTAAGAATCTCAACTAAATTTGGGAGAAAACGCAACAAATTTCAGGTCATACGGGGGAGTATTGACCTAGGAAAAAAAAATAGTTTCACACACAAACGAACCTTCCTTACAGCCCTGGCAGTGGCGAATAAAAATTTTATTGTGATTTTTGTGGTTCGAATTTGGGATTCAAATCTCTGTCGAAACTCAATAGAAACAGTGACGAAAGTCTCGTAAAAATTTCAGACCAAATTACCCTAGGAGTAAGGCGTAGTAAGTCCCAGACCGAGGTTGAACAAAACAGGTTTTCTGAAAACAAAATGTCCTGGCTTTTCTTCCCCGTATCTCCTTTTTGTGATTTGTTTATGGACGTGGCTCCTTACTTGGGTGCAAACAACATATGAAAGTACTTATGTGAATTTTTCAGCGCAATACGGACCCTGAATTAAATTGCAGAGAGTAGGACAAAATTTCATAAGTTTTGGTAGACGATTGCCTTGGTTTGCAAAATATTTCTGAAAAACTCTCCTGAAATAGTTTTTTCTTGAAATTCCACGTAAGAATATTGACTAGATTTGGGACAAACACAACAAATTTCAGGTCAAACGGACGAGTATTGACCTAGGAAAAAAATAAACAGTTTCACACAGAAACAAACCTTCCTTTCAGACCTGGCAGTGGTGAATAAAAAGTTTATTGCGAATCTTGTGGGACGAATTTCGGAAGCAAATCTCAGCCAAAACTCAATAGAAACAGTGACGAATGTCTATTAAATTTTTCAGACCAAAATACCCAAGGAGTAAGGCGTAGTAAGTCCCAGACCGAGGGTGAACAAAACTGGTTTTCCGAAAACCAATTATCCTAGCTTTTCTTCCCCGTATATTCTTTTTGTGATTTTTTTATGGATGTGCCTCCTTACCTGGGTACAAACACCATATAAAGTACTTGTGTGAATTTTTTTCAACACAATACGGATCCAGAATAAAATTGCAGAAAGGAGGGCAAAATTTCACAAGTTTTGGTTGAGGATAGCCTTGGTTTGCACAAAATTTATGAAAAATTCTCCCGAAATAGTTAATTCCTGAAAATCCACGTAAGAATCTCAACTGAATTTGGGAGAAAACGCGACAAATATCAAGTCATACGGAGGGGTATTGACCTAGGAAAAAAATTCAATTGTTTCACACACAAACGAACCTTACTTTCAGCCCTGACAGTTGCGAATTAAAATTTTATTGCGAATCTTGTGGGACGAATTTGGGAATCAAATCTCAGGCAAAACTCAATAGACATAGTGAAGAATCTCTGGTAATATTTCACAGCAAAATACCCAAGGAGTAAGGCGTAGTACGTCCCAGATCGAGTGTGAACAAAACTGGTTTTCTGGAAACAAAACGTTTTGGCTTTTCTTCTCCGTATCTTCTTTTTGTGATTTTTTTATGGACGTGCCTTCTTACCTGGTTGCAAACAACATATGAAAATACTTGTGTGAATTTTTTCAGCGCAATACAGACCTAGAATAAATTTGCAAAAAGTAGGGCGAAAATTCACAAGTTTTGGTAGAGGATAGCCTTGATTTGCGCAAAATTTATGAAAAATCTCCCGAAATATTTTTTTCCTGAAATTACACGTAAGAATCTCGACTGAATTTGGGACAAAGCACGAGAAATTTCAAGTCAAACGGATGAGTATTGACCTAGGAAAAAAATCAAACAGTTTCACACATAAACGAACCTTCCTTTCAACCCAGACAATGGCGAATAAAAAGCTTATTGTGAATCTTGTGGGACGAATTTGGGAATCAAATCTCAGCCAAAACTCAATAGCCACAGTGACGAATGTCTGGTAAAAATTTCAGACCAAAATACCCAAGGAGTAAGGTGTAATAAGTCCCAGACCGAGGGTGAACAAAACTGGTTTTCTGAAAACAAAACGCCTGGCTTTTCTTCCTGTATCTTCTTTTTGTGATTTTTTTTATGGAAGTGTCTCCTTAGCTGGGTGCAAAAAACACATAAAAGTACTTGTGTGATTTTTTTCAGCGCAATACGGACTCAGAATAAAATTGCAGAAAGTACGACGAAATTTCACAAGTTTTGGTAGAGGATAGCCTTGGTTTGCACAAAATTTCAGAAAAATTCTCCCGAATTAGTTTTTTCCTGAAATTTCACGTAAGAATCTCGACTGAATTTAGGACAAAATGCGACAAATTTAAGGTTAAATGGATAAGTATTGACCTAAGAAAAAAATCAAACAATTTAACATACAAACGAACATTTTTTTCAGCCTTGGCAGTGGTGAATAAAAAGTTTATTGCAAATCTTGTGGGATGAATTTGGAAATTAATTCTCAGCAAACACTCAATAGACACATCAATGATTGTCTGGTAAAACTTTCAGACAAAAATACCGATGGTGTAAGGCGTAGTACGTCCCAGATCAAAGTTGAAGAAAATTGTGTTTCTGAAAACAAAATGTCCTGACTTTTTTTCCCATATCTTCTTTTTCTGATTTGTTTATGGACGTGCCTCCTTACCTAGGTGCAAACAACATATGAAAGTAATTGCGTGAATTTTTTCAGCGCAATACGGATCCAGAATAAAATTGCAGGAAGTATGGCGAAATTTTACAAGTTTTGGTAGAGGATAGCCTTGGTTTGCACAACTTTTCTGAAAAATTCTCCAGAAATAGTTTTTTCCTAAAATTCCAAGTAAGAGTCTCAATTGAATTTGGGACAAAACGCGACAAATTTCAGGTCAAACGGATTAGTATTGACCTAGGAAAAAAATCAAACAGTTTCACACATAAATCAAGCTTCCTTTCAGCCCTGGCAGTGGTGAATAAACAATTTATTGCGAATCTTGTAGGATGAATTTGGGAATCAAGTCTCAGCCAAAACTCAATAGACATAGTGACAAATGTCTGGTAAAAATTTCAGACCAAAATACCCAAGGAGTAAGACGTAGTAAGTCCCAGATCGAGGTGAACAAAACTGGTTTTCCAAAAACAAAACATCCTGGCTTTTCTTCCCCGTATCTTCTTTTTCTGATTTTTTTATGGACGTGCCTCCTTACCTGGGTGCAACCAACATATGAAAGTACTTGTGTGAATTTTTTTCATATCAATACGGACCGAAAATAAAATTGCAGAAAATATGGCGAAATTTCACAAGTTTTGGTAGAGGATGTTAGAATATATGGCTTTAAACTAGACGGGGGTGAATTGTTTAAAGAGGATTTTCGTAAACTTTTAAAACAAGAATGAATTTATCTCAGGAAACTATTGATAAGAAATTCAGTTTACAAAATAGCAAACAAAATCAGCACAACCAGAAAAACAATCGGTTGTTTATACCAGCAAACAACAAATAAAACTGAATTTAAAGAGTTAGGGATAGAGAGATTGCATACAGATGTTTATACTGGTTCACTCCAACACCAGAGCTACATCCAGTCTTCTCCTGAGGAAATCCACTAAGCAATCACACCTTGATCACTTACACAACAACCAAGACAATGACCTTGAACACCTCAAGAAACACACTCTCCTTGGCCAACACACCAACACCAAGATTGCTGATCTTGATCCCCTCAAGAACACACAACCAATCTTAGCAAACACATAAACGAAACTTGTTTCACAAAGTACAAGGATTACACTTGTTACAGAAGATAATCTGAAATCAATACAAGAAGAATCCTATTCCACAAACTTTGATCAATCACAAACTTTCAGCAATCTCAGCTCTTTGAAAAAATCAAAAAAAACTTGTCAAAGATTAATTCTCAAATCTGTTTTTCTGAATTTATTCAAAGATGTAGTTTGTTATCAAATCTTAACAAACTCTTAAATTGCATTAAAAGATTGGTCAAAGCATTTAATGACTGGAGCGTAAGCAGTTAAATCATTTAAAGCTCAGTCAAAGATAAAACAGTTTTTTTGTTATGGTCCCAAAACAAACAATCGGTTGTTTCCTCGAATCAATCGGTTTTTTTGGTTCTTAACAGTTCAACCATTTGAAAACAGTTTTCAATCTTTTTCTCAAAACACCTAAGTATAAACAATCGGTTGTTTCGACAAAACAATCGGTTGTTTTAACTTAGTTTGAAAACATTTTATTTTCACAAAGATTGAGATGTTTTATGCTTTAGATTCGATCAAGGGGTGGATTACAAAAGTCAAACTACCCCAGAACTATACTAAACCAGCACAGCAACACCAAGCACAACCAAGGCTTCAACATCCTTCAAAGGGTTTGGATTCTTCAAAGCTTGACCACCACTTGATTTAACAATCTCCCCCTATTTGATGAAGACAAATCCCTGATGCTTGTGTTGTACCTGATTGAATCTGAAACAGTTCCTGATAGATACAGTTTTGAACAAAGCATAGAACTTCTGATATTTGGTTAGCACAGATAAACATTAATAAACTTCAGAGCTAAATATCAGAAAATATTACTCATCCCAAAAACTGTTTTAACAATTAAAAACATAAATTTAAACACAGAAACTTAAACACAGCATATATCTCCCCCTATTTGTCTTCACAAAATAGACAAAGAGAAGAGATAAAACAAGATATTATTTTGATTACATCAGAATTAAAGCAACAACAACAGAAAAAAAAAATTTAAAAACCAGATATAACCACCAAAAACAATCGATTGTTTCGATACACCAATCGGTTGTTTTTCCTTCATTCTTCCTCATCAGCAAACTGAAGATCAAAGATTTGGTTCTGGACAGCTTCAATCTGTTCATCTAGAGTCATGAATCCCGCATCCATGTTGTCAAACCTGGTGTCAATCCTCTGGAAATTACTAACACAAAGATCATGAAGGCTCCTTTGATTTTCAGCAAAGCTATCAAGCCTATTCACCATGAGTCTTTCAAAAGGAGACATGGTTTGCATCCTTTCTTCTTGATTTCCAGCACCAACACTAGGTCCAACATCTTGATAATCTTCAAGTGGATCTTCATGTTGAACATCCATATCAGTAGGTTCATCTTGTTCAAGATCAGCAGCACCACTAGATGAGGCACCAAGATCACCATCCTTGCTTATCCATTTTCCACCTACTTTGGTAAAACCCATTTTGCTGAGTGATCCATTGTTCAACTCTTGAGTTGACTTGACCAACTCAGATGTTTCATCTTCAAGGTTCACTTCAAAATAGAGTAGAAATTTAGATACCAAAACAACATATGGATAATGATAATCACTTAACCTCATGGCTTTTTGCATGTGCTCTTTGATGATGTGAATCCAATTGATTTTGATTTTCTTCTTGATGCAGAAGATATATACCAGATCTTCTTCAGTAAGAACAGAATGATTACTCCCCCTTGGAGTTAGAATCCAAGTCACAATGAGAGCAAGCAATCTCTCATCAAGCTTTAGACCTCCAACCGAGCATGTTCTTACTTGAGCATGTTGATTTTTCAAGCAACTCTTGTAGTATTGGATTTTGTTAAAATCCTCCACTACTCCAAGGTTTCCCTTGTTGATTCTAAGACCAGAGAACTTGAGACCAGCAATAGCAGTCCATACTTCCTGAGTTATCTCCATTTCTACACCTTTCACATGAGAATCTAGATTGTTTCCCTCAAACTTTAGGTTTGTGTAGAACACCCTCATTAAATCTGGATATATGTTTCCCTTCATCTCCAGGAACTTTTTGAGAGATTGATCCTTGAGCAGCCTTCTCACATTATCAAGCTTTTGACTTTTCAGCCAATCAAAGCATACAACCTTGGGGTTGTTTATCTTTTTGATACTTGTTTCATACCTATATCTCTCAATAAGATCATTGTCTCCAGAAAACCAGCCTTCTAGCCTTCCTCCAGACCTTACGGCCTTGGTTTTGACTCTCTTTGAGGTGGGAGGAGTTGATTCCATGATGGCAGAGAAGAAAAATAGAGAGGAGCTCTCTTCACAGATTTTTAGATGTTGCAAGAGATGTTGCAATTGGTTGTTCTTGTGGAAGAGATCAGCTGCACCAGATTTTATAGCAGAAAAAGAATCAATTAGCATTCAATTTTATTTAGTGGGTACCTGATATTTCAGAGAGAGAGGACTTGACTCTGCTCTGCATAGAAAACGTCATAAAAAGCTGAAAATCACATGGTCTTCACATGTGATCTTTGACTAGTCATTAAGGATCTTGAATTCCCAAGATTTTTTTCAATATTTTCCTTTATGACAGTTGTAACTCCTTTTTGAACGTGATCAACTTTCAACACAGATTCTTTGACCAAGATTCTCTCTTTGAATTGATCCGCAACGGATAGAAATTCAAAATAGCAATTAAAACAATTTCTTCATAGTGCTGTCAGACCCAAAACAATCGGTTGTTTCGAAGAAACAATTGGTTGTTTTTTTGCAGTAGTTAAAACTGTTTTTGAATTTTAACCATGAGCAAAAAGAGTTCAAAGCAGATGACATTAAGCATAATAAAAAGATTTTTTAACCATGAGAAAGAACTTTAAAACAGAAATTAAGAACAAATAAAGGAAAGTCTTATCCTTATGTTAATTCTTCAATAAGCCATGTGCTTTATGATCAAGAAGCCTCTTTTCACTGTTGAGGTCTTTTGCATAGCATTGATTCAACTTCAATGACTGTCTTTTTCTTCAAGAACTTGATCAGATGACTCAGTCCCCAAATTCATCCGATATTCTTACGTGGAATTTCTGGAAAAAAAAAACTATAATCAAGGAGGGACTGAGTCATCTGATCAGGAAAAAACCCGACAGATTTCAGGTCAAACGGAGGAGTATTGACCTAGGAAAAAAATCAAATAGTTTCACGCACAAACGAACCTTCCTTTCAGCCCTGGCAGTGGTGAATAATGAGTTTATTGCGAATATTATGGGACGAATTTGGGAATCAAATCTCAGCGAAAACTCAATAGACACAGTAACGATTGTCTAGTAAAAATTTCAAACCAAAATATCCAAGGATTAAGGCGTTGTAAGTCCCAGTCCGAGGGTGAAGAAAACTGGTTTTCTGAAAACAAAACGTCCTGACTTTTCTTCTCCATATCTTGTTTTTTTTGAATTTTTTATGGATGTGGCTTACCAGGGTGCAAACAACATATGAAAGTACTTGTGTGAATTTTTTCAGCGCAATACGGACCCAGAATAAATTTGCTGAAAGTATGGAGAAATTTCACAAGTTTTGGTAGAGAACCTTGGTTTGCACAAAATTTCTGAAAAATTCTCCCGAAATAGTTTTTTCCTGAAATTCCACATATGAATCTCGACTGAATTTGGGACAAAAACCCGACAAATTTTAGGTCAAATGGATGACTATTGGTACCTAGGAAAAAAGCAAACAGTTTCACAACCAAACGAACCTTCCTTTCAACCCTAGCAGTGGTGAATAAAAAGTTTATTTCAAATCTTGTAAGATGAATTTTTGAATCAAATCTAAACCAAAACTCCATAGACACAGTAACGAATGTCAGGTAAAAATTTCAGACCAAAATACCCAAGGAGTAAGGCGTAGTAAGTCCCAGACCGAGGGTGAAGAATACTGGTTTTCTGAAAACAAAACGTCTTGGCTTTTCTTTCCCGTATCTTCTTTTTTTATGTGTTTATGGACGTGCCTCCTTAACTGGGTGCAAACAACATAAGAAAGTAATTGTGTGAATTTTTTCAGCGCAATAGGACCTAGAATAAAATTGAAGAAAGTACAGCGAAATTTCACAAGTTTTGGTAGAGGATAGCCTTGGTTTGCACAAAATTTCTGAAAAATTCTTCCAAAATGATTTTTTCTTGAAATTCCACGTAATTATCTCGACTGAATTTGAGACAAAACGCGAAAAATTTTAGGTCAAACGGGTGAGTATTGACCTAGGAAAAAAATCAAACAGTTTCACACACAAACGAAGCTTCATTTCCGCCCTAGCAGTGGTGAATAAAATTTTTATTGCGAATCTCGTGGGACGAATATGGAAATCAAATCTCAGCCAAAACTCAATGGACACAATTTTGAATGTCTGGTAAAAAATACAGACCCAAATACCCAAGGAGTAAGGCGTAGTAAATCCCAGACCCAGAGTGAACAAAACTGGTTTTCCGAAAACAAAACGTCTTGGCTTTTCTTCCCCGTATATTCTTTTTGTGATTTGTTTATGGACGTGCATCCTTACCTGGGTGCAAACAACATATGAAAGTACTTGTGTGAATTTTTTCAGCGCAATACGGACCCAGAATAAAATTGCTGAAAATAGAGCAAAATTTCACAAGTTTTGGTAGATGATAGCCTTGGTTTGCACAATATCTCTGAAAAAATCTCCAGAAATAGTATTTACGTGAAAGTCCACGTAAGAATCTGGACTGAATTTGGGACAAACACGAAAAATTTCAGGTCAAAAAGATGAGTACTAATCTAGGAAAAAAAATCAAACAGTTTAACACACAAACAAAGCTTCCTTTCAGCCCTGGCAGTGGTGAATAAAAATTTTATTTGGAATCTTGTGGGACGAATTTGGGAATCAAGTCTCAGCCAAAACTCAATAGACACATTATTGAATGTCTGGAAAAAAATTCAGACCCAAATACCCGAGGAGTAAGGCGTAGTAAGTCCCAGACCGAGAGTGAAAAAAAAATGGTTTTCCGAAAACAAAACGTCCTGCCTATTCTTCCCCGAGTCTTCTTTTTTTGATTTGTTTATGGAAGTGCCTCCTTACCTGGGTGCACACAACATATGAAAATACTTGTCTGAATTGTTTCAGTGCAATACGGTCACAGAATAAAATTGCTAAAAGTAGGGCGAAATTTCACAAGTTTTGGTAGATGATAGCCCTTGCTTGCACAAAATTTCTGATAAATTCTCCCGAAATAGTTTTTTCCTAAAATTCGACGTAAGAATCTCGACTGAATTTGGGACAAAATGCGACAAATTTCAGGACAAACGGATGAGTATTGACCAAGGGAAAAAATCAAACAAATTCACACACAAACGAATTATCCTTTCAGCCCTGGCAGTGGTGAATAAAAAATTTATTGCGAATATTGTGGGACGAATTTGGGAATCAAGTCTCAGCAAAAACTCAATAGACACATTGTCGAATTTTTGGTACAAAATTCAGACCCAAACACCCAAGGAGTAAAGCGTAGTAAGTCCTAGACCGAGAGTGAACAAAACTGGATTTCCAAAAACAAAACGTCCTGGCTTTTCTTCCCCGTATCTTCTTTTTGTGATTTGTTTATGGACGTGCCTCCCTACCTGGATGAAAACAACATATGAAAGTACTTGTGTGAATTTTTTCAGCGTAATACAGACACATAATAAAATTGCTGAGTAGAGCGAAATTTCACAAGTTTTGTTAGATGAGATAGTCTTGGTTTGCACAAAAATTTTGAAAAATTGTCCCGAAATAGTTTCTTCCTGAAATTTCACGTAAGAATCAGGACTAAATTTGGGACAAAATGCAACAAATTTCAGGGCAAACGGATGAGTATTGACCTAGGAAAAAAATCAAACAGTTTCACACACAAACGATTTTTTCTTTGAGCCCTGGCAGTGGTGAATAAAAAATTTATTCCGAATTTTGTAGGACGAATATGGGAATCAAATCTCAGCCAAAACTTAATAGACACAATGTCGAATGTCTGGTAAAAAATTCTAACCCAAATACCCAAGGAGTAAGGCGTAGTAAGTCCTAGACCGAGAGTGAACAAAACTCGTTTTCCGAAAAGAAAACATCCTGGCTTTTCTTCCCCGTATCTTCTTTTCGTGATTTGTTTATTGACGTGCGTCCTTACCTGGGTGCAAAAAACACATGAAAGTACTCGTGTGAAGCTTTTCCGCGCAATACAGACCCAGAATAAAATTGTTGAAAGTAGGGTAAATTTCACAAGTTTTGGTAGAGGATAACCTTGATTTGCACAAAATTTCTGAAAAATTCTCCCAAAATGGTATTTTCCTAAAACTCCACATAAGAATCTCGACTGAATTTGGGACAAAAGCGACAAATTTCTGGTCAAACAGATGAGTATTGATCTAGGAAAAATATCAAACAGTTTCACACACAAATGAACCTTCCTTTCAGCCCTGACAGTGGTGAATAAAAAATTTATTGCGAATCTTGTGGGATGAATTTAGGAATCAAGTCTCACCCAAACCTCAAAAAACACATTTTCGAATGTCTGGTAAAAAATTCAGACCCAAATACCCAAAGAGTAGGGTGTAGTAAGTCCCAGACCAAAAGTGAACAAAACTGGTTTTCCGAAAACAAAACGTCCTAGCTTTTCTTCCCTGTATCTTCTTTTTGTGATTTTTTTATGGACGTGCCTCCTTACCTGGGTCCAAACAACATATGAAAGTACTTGTGTGTATTTTTTCAACGCAATACAGACACATAATAAAAGTGTTTAAAGTAGGGCGAAATTTCACAAGTTTTGGTAGATGATATAGCCTTGGTTTGCACAAAATTTTTGAAAAATTCGACGAAATAGTTTTTCCTGAAATTTCACGTAAAAATTTGGACTAAATTTTGGACAAAATGCAACAAATTTTAGGAAAAACGGATAAGTAAAGACCTAGGAAAAAAATCAAACAGTTTCATACACAAACGAATTTTCCTTTCAGTCCTGACAATGGTGAATAAAAAATTTATTGCGAAACTTGTGGGACAAATATGGGAATCAAATCTCATCCAAAACTCAATAGACACAGTGACGAACATCTGGTAAAGATTTCAGACTAAAACACCCAAGGATTAAGGCGTGGTAAATCCCAGACCGAGAGTGAACAAAACTGGTTTTTCGAAAACAAAATGTCCTGGCTTTTCTTCCCTGTATCTTCTTTTTGTGATTTGTTTACGGACGTGCCTCCTTACCTGGGTGCAAACAACATATGAAAGTACTTGTGTGAATTTTTTCAGCGCAATACGTAACCAGAATAAAATTGCTGAAAGTAGGCCGAAATTTCACAAGTTTTGGTAGAGGATAGACTTGGTTTGCACAAAATTTCTGAAAAATTCTCCCCAAATACTTTTTTCCTAAAATTTCACGTAAGAATCTCCACTAAATTTGGGACAAAACGCGACAAATTTCAGGTCAAACGGATGAGTATTGACATAGGAAAAAAATTAAAATATTTCACACACAAACGAAGCTTGCTTTCAACCGTGGAAGTGGTGAATAAAAAATTTATTGCGAATCTTGTGGGACAAGTTTGGGAATCAAATCTCAGCCAAAACTCAATAGACACAATGAGGAATGTCTGGTAAATATTTCATACTAAAATACCCAAGGAGTAGGGCATAGTAAGTCACAGACCGTGAGTGAACAAAACTGGTTTTCAGAAAACAAAACGTCCTGGCTTTTCTTCCCCGTATCTTCTTTTTTTTATTTGTTTATTGACGTGTCTCCTTACCTGGGTCCAAACAACATAAGAAAGTACTTGTGTGAATTTTTTTCAGCGCAATACGAACCCAGAATAAAATTGCAGAAAGTAGGGCGAAATTTCACATATTTTGGTAGAGGATAGCCTTGGTTTGCACAAAATTTCTGAAAATTTCTCTCAAAATATTTTTTTTCCTGAAATTCCACGTAAGAATCTCCACTTAATTTGGGACAAAACGTGACAAATTTCAGGTCAAACGGATGAGTATTCACCTAGGAAAAAAACCAAACAGTTTCACACACAAACGAACCTTCCTTTCAGCCCTAGCAGTGGTGAATAAAAAGTTTATTGCGAATCTTGTGGGACGAATTTGGGAATCAAATCTCAGCAAAAACTCAATAGACATAGCGACGAATGTCTGGTAATAGTTTCATACAAAAATACCCAAGGAGTAAGGCGTAGTAAGTCCCAGGTCGAGGGTGAACAAAACTGGTTTTCCGAAAACAAAACGTTCTGGCTTTTCTGCCCCGTATCTTCTTTTTGTGATTGATTTATGGACGTGCCTCCTTAACTGGGTGCAAACAACATATGAAAGTATTTGTGTGATGCTTTTCAGCACAATACGGACCCTGAATAAAATTGCTGAAAGTAGGGTGAAATTTCACAACTTTTGGTCGATGATAGCCTTGGTTTGCACAAATTTTCTAAAATATTCTCCCGAAATAATTTTTTGTTGAAATTCCATGTAGGAATCTCCACTGAATTTGGGACAAAGTGCAACAAATTTTAGATCAAATGGATGAGTGTTTACCTAGGAAAAAAATTGAACACTTTCACACAGAAATGAACCTTCCTTTCATCCCTGGCAATGATGAATATAAAATTTATTGCAAATATTGTGGGAGTTATTTGATGTTCAAATCTCATCCAAAACCTAATACACACAATAACGAATATCTAGTAAAAATTTCAAACCAAAAGACCCAACTATATAAGGCATAATAAGTCTGAGACCGAGTGTGAACAAAACTGGTTTTTCGAAAAAATACGTCCTAGCTTTTCTTCCCTATATCTCCTTTTATGATTTGTGTATGGACGTGCCTCCTTAGCTAGGTGAAAACAACATATGAAAGTACTTGTGTGAATTTTTCCGAAATGTTTCAAGGTAATACAAACCCAGAATAATATTGGAGAAACTATGGCGAAATTTCTCAAAATTTGAAAGAGGATTCCCTTTTTTGCGATAAATTTCTGAAAAAATTTCAAGAAATAATTTTTTGTTAAAATTCCATGTAGGAATCTCCACTAAATTGGGACAAAACGCGACAAATTTCAGATTAAACGGATGAGTGTTCACCTAGGAAAAAAATCGAAAAGTTTCACACAAAAACGAACCTTCCTTTCATCCCTGGCACTGATGAATAAACAATTTATTGCAAATCTTGTGGGACGAATTTGAGGCTCAGATCTCAGCCAAAACTGAGTACACACAATAACGAATGTCTCGTAAAAATTTGAGACTAAAAGACCCAAGGATATAATGCATAATAAGTCCCAGACTGAGAGTGAACAAAATTCATTTTCCGACAAAAAAACATCCTGGCTTTTCTTCCCTATATTTCCTTTTGTGACTTGTTTATGGACTTTCCTCCTTAGTTGCATTCAAACAAAATGCGAAAGTACTTGTGTGAATTTTTTGGATTTTTTCAACGCAATATGAACCCAAAATAAAGTTGTAGGAAGTAAGGCGCAATTTCACAAATTTTGAAAGAGGATAGCCTTGGTTTGCGCAAGTTTTCTAAAAAATTTTCCCGAAATAATTTTTTTTTTAAATTCCATGTAGGAATCTCCACTGAATTTGGGACAAAACGCGACAAATTTCAAGTCTTCACCTAGGAAAAATCGAAAAGTTTCACACAGAAACGAACCTTCCTTTTAGCTCTGGCAATGATGAATAAAAAATTTATTGCAAATCTGGTGGGACGAATTTGATTTTCAAATCTCAGCCAAAACTCAATACACACAATCACGAATATCTGGTAAAAGTTTCAGACCAAAAGACCCAAGGATATAAGGCGTAATAAGTCCCAGACCGAGAGTGGACAAAACTCGTTTTCTGGCAAAAAACCTCCTGGATTTTCTTCCCCGTATTTCCTTTTGTGACTTGTTTATGGACGTTCCTCCTTAGTAGCATGCAAACAACATGCGAAAGTACTTGTGTGAATTTTTTAGGAATTTTTCTACACAATTCAAACCCAGAATAAAATTGCAGAAAGTATGGCGAAATTTCACAAATTTTGAAAGAGGATAGTCTTGGTTTGTATAGAGTTTTTGAAAAATTTCCTAAAATAATTTTTTGTTGAAATTCCATGTAGGAATCTCTATTGAATTTGGGACAAAACGCGACAAATTTCAGGTCAAACGGATGATTGTTCACCTAGGAAAAAATCGAACAGTTTTACACAGTAACGAACCTTCCTTTTAGCTCTGACAGTGATGAATAAACAAATTATTGAAAATCTTATGGGAGAAATTTGAGGCTCAAATCTCAGCCAAAACTCAAAACACACAATATTGAATGTCTGGTAAAAATTTCAGACCAAATGACCCAAGGATATAAGGTGTAATAAGTCCCAGACCGAGAGTGAACAAAATAGGTTTTCCGAAAACAAAACGTCCTCGCTTTTCTTCCCTATATCTCCTTTTGTGATTTGTTTATGGGCGTGCCTCCTTAGCTGGGTGCAAACAACATATGAAAGTACTTGTGTGAATTGTTTCGGAATTTTTCAACGCAATACGGACCCAGAATAATATTGGAGAATGTAGAGCAAAATTTCACAAATTTTGAAAGAGGATAACTTTGGTTTGCACAGAATTTCTGAAAAAAAATTCCAAAATAATTTTTTGTTGAAATTCCATGTTGGAATCTTGACTGAATTTGGGACAAAACGCGACAAATTTCAGGTCAAACGCTTGAGTATTCACCTAGGAAAAAAATCAAACAGTTTCACACACAAATGAACCTTCCTTTCACCCCTGGCAATGATGAATAAAAGTTTTATTACAAATCGTGTGGGATGAATTTTAGGCTCAAATCTCAGCCAAAAATCAATACACAAAATGATGAATGTATGATAAAAAATTTAGACCAAAAGACCCAAGGATATAAGGCATAATAAGTCCCAAACTGAGAGTGAACAAAACTGGTTTTTTGACAAAAAAAACCTCCTGGATTTTCTTCCTTATATCTCCTTTAGTGACTTTTTTATGGACGTGCCTCCTTAGTTGCATGCAAACAAAATGTGCAAGTACTTGTGTGAATTTTTTCAGAATTTTTCAACGCAATACGAACCCAGAATAAAATTGCAGAAAGTAGGGCGAAATTTCACAAGTTTTGACAGAGGATTATAGCCTTGGTTTGTATAAAATTACTGAAAATTTTTCCCGAAATAATTTTTTGTTGAAATTCCATGTAGGAATCTCCACTAAATTTGGAACAAAATGCGACAAATTTCAGGTCAAACGATGAGTGTTCACTTAAGAAAAAAATCGAACAGTTTCACACAACAACGAACCTTCCTTTCATCCCTGGCAGTGATGAATAAAAAATTTATTGCAAATCTTGTGGAACGAATTTGAGGCTCAAATCTCAGCCAAAACTCAATACACATAATAACGAATGTTTGGTAAAAATTTCAAACCAAAAGACCCAAGGATATAAGGCGTAATAAGTCTCAGACCGAGAACGAACAAAACTAGTTTTTCGACAAAAAACCTCCTTATTTTTTTTTCCTATATCTCTTTTTGTGATTTGTTTATGGGCGTGTCTCCTTTAATTAATATATAAACATATGAATTCATAGATATATGCACACGTCTTACACACAAACATAAATATTATAAATATTTTCATTATTAATTTGTAAAATGGAAATAAAAAATTACCAATCTTAATTAAGACATAAAATTTTAATCCAACCATGGCACTTCTTCTATTTGTGAAGTGAGTGGAAAACGACACCGTATTGATCTCTCAACTCCAAGTCTCTCTTCAATAATCTCCAACTCGTATCTCTTTGTCTCTCTCTCTTCCCACTGTGATCTCTACGTGTTGGTGAAGTGTCCTACCACAGTTGTCAAATGGCTCCTCCATTATTGTTTTCAAAATTTAAACCTTTATTTACCCATTTTTGTCAAATTTCCCAAAAAATAAATAAAACTGAGTTGGGTATTAATCTTTCATTTGTTATTTTGCAGGGAAAGACTGTGTTACCTGGAAGCCATGGTATAGGCTTATTTATATAATGAGAATGTAATGTGTTTGTTGAAAAAGGATAGAACTTATATACAATACTTTTTAGGTGTTGTTTGTTGTTAACTAATCAGCACATTTAGTATAAAAAACCATCTTTCTTGTGACCACAAACATTTTCCAAACTCCCATATTGAATTTGTGTGCCCGTGAGAGAGATACAAAGTTTGCATGTGTGATGTATGCATTACAAGTAGTATGTCTTTTTGGTAACATATGTTTATGGTGGCATGTAGATATTGAATGTCGTCGTTATGCTTAAATAGGTCTTGGATGAGATGTTTGCATTTTTAAACTCATCAAAGATTTGAAGTTGGATCATCAACATATGTCAATACTTATTTTTTAATAAAATCTATGTTTTCATTGTTCTTCACTTTAATTCGTATTAAGAAATAATATTTTTAATTTTTTAAGTGATAGAGACACTAGTAAAAATAATGTATATATTAACAAGAAGTTATACCATTTTCTATAACCTTTTTTAGTCAAAACTTTACAAATATTATTCATCAATACTAAGAGACTAATAAACTTTATGAGATAAAAAGATATTTGATACACATAACTCATACGACAAAAATGATGAAAATCATATAAAACTAAGTTAACACTCCTATCAAAACAATCAATGAAAATCATGTTTATATTTAAATATTTAAAAAAAAATATACATGAATCAAGTACTTCTTATTAGATAAACAAATTTTTAGAGAAACTACATCATATTAGATTCAAAGTTTGTTTAAGAGCAAATACAAATTGTTGTTAACTCTGAAAGACCATATTTGTAGTTCTTGATCTTCTTCGAACTTGTTAGCAGACACAATCTTGTTCCATTCCTTGTTGGGAAAAACGGGTAATTTTCCCACTAAAACAAAACCCTAACAGAGCTACCCGACAAATAATATTGAATAAATAAAGCGGAATAATAAAAGAGATAAAGAGGAAAAACACACCCGAAAATTGTTAACGGAGTTCGGCCTGTTTAGCCTAATCTCCGAGCACAGCAAAAACAACTCCCTTTTATTATTATGAGAGAAGATATTACAAATTGGGATATTTAACAGTGAAGGGGGAGAGTTTAATTTATAACCCTCAAACCTCCTTCCCAAACAATGAACCCACCGATGTGGGACTTGGGATTAAGCCAAAATCAACAAATCTCCACCTTGGCTTAATTTCAAGTCTCACCTAAAACAAATCTTCTCAAAACATAACAAAAACAAACTTTACAGTGCTTCAAATTTGCGCCTCCGGACGCCAACTTCAAATGTGCAAGATATTAACCAAGTCTAAACAGTGTTCAAACTTGGTCCTTGTAACCACCTTGGTGAGCATATCTGCAGGATTCTCCGTAGTGTGAATCTTCTGGAGAACAATCTCCTCTTCTTCGAGAATCTCACGCACAAAGTGATAGCGAACATCAATGTGCTTCGTCCGTGCATGAAAGACTTGATTCTTTGCTAAATGAATAGCACTCTGACTGTCAGAATATAACTCAAGTTGTTTCTGACCAACTCCCAAGTCTTTAAGCAACCCATGAAGCCAAATTGCTTCCTTCACAGCCTCTGTAATCGCCATATACTCTGCCTCTGTCGTAGACAAAGCCACCGTAGACTGCAAGGTAGACTTCCAACTAACTGGCGCTTTTGCTAAAGTGAACAAATAACCAGTAGTAGACCGTCGCTTATCCAAATCACCTGCATAATCAGAATCACAATATCCAACTATGCATTGACCAAGTGATTCATCTTGCTCAAATGTCAATCCAACATCTAAGGTATTTTGGAGGTACCGTAGAATCCATCTCACAGCTTGCCAATGACCCTTGCCCGGATCATGCATGTACCTACTAACAACACTCACAGCCTGTGAAATATCTGGTCTTGTACACACCATTGCATACATCAAGCTTCCAACTGCATTTGCATATGGGACTTTCGCCATGTATTCTCGTTCTTCATTAGTCGTCGGAGATAAACGGCTACTCAATTTCAAATGAGGAGCAAGTGGGGTACTTACAGGTTTTGTATCTTCGTGTATACCAAAACGTTGTAGTACCTTCTGCAAATACTGCTTCTGTGACAGCCAAAGTTTTCCCCTCTCTCTGTCCCTGTTTATCTCCATGCCGAGAATCTTCTTGGCTTCCCCCAAATCCTTCATCTCGAACTCTTTACTCAACTGAGCCTTTAACCTGTCAATCTCAACTTGGCTCTTTGCTGCAATCAGCATATCATCAACATATAAGAGTAAGTAAATGTAGGAACCATCTTCAAGTCTGCGCAAATACACACAGTGATCATATTTGCTTCTCTTGTACTTCTGATCCTTCATGAACTTATCAAATCGTTTGTACCACTGTCTCGGAGATTGTTTCAGTCCGTACAACGATTTGCTAAGTTTACAAACCCAATCTTCTTTACCATCAACCTTGTATCCTTCTGGTTGAGTCATATAGATTTCCTCCTCCAAATCACCGTGTAGGAACGCGGTCTTTACATCAAGTTGAGCAAGCTCCAAATTCAACTGTGCTACCAAGGCCAACAAAATTCGAATGGAGGAATGTTTTACAACTGGAGAAAATACCTCATTATAATCAATTCCCTCCCTCTGAGCAAAGCCTTTAGCAACCAACCTTGCCTTGTAGCGAACATCTTCTTTATTAGGAAATCCTTCTTTCTTTGCAAATACCCATTTGCACCCAATTGCCTTTTTACCTTTTGGTAATTGTGCCAGCTTCCACGTCTTGTTCTTATTCAAAGATTGCATCTCCTCTTTCATCGCACCTGCCCAATTACCACTCTCTGAACTCAAAATGGCTTCTGGGTAAGTGGATGGAATGTCATCAACAACTGGAAGTGCATAGGCAACCATATCCATGAAACGAGCAGGCTTCTGAATATCTCGTCTCTGTCTTCTAACTGCAATTGGCACTGATTGCTGTTGAGATTCTTGGGTAGGAACCTCTTCCTCATCTGACTCTTCTTCTGCCATAGGAGAGTCACTTGTGGTATTTCGTGTTGGGATCACCACTGTCGGCTCAAACTCCACCTGCTTCCGGGCACACTCCACCTGTTGCGGAGTACTATCAGCTCCTTCTGGATTTACCTTCTTTAACATGGCAGATTCATCAAAGGTAACATCCCTGCTGATAATCGTCTTCTTTGCCTCTAGACACCACAAACGGTATCCCTTCACTCCAGGACTAAAGCCCATGAAAAGAGCTTTCTTTGCCCATGGATCCAACTTTGATTCAATCACATGATAATATGCAATAGAACCAAAAACATGCAAAGAATCATAATCAGTTGCAGGTTTTCCAGACCATACCTCTAACGGGGTTTTGCCATCTATAGCAGATGATGGCAAACGATTGACAAGATGTTGAACGTATGTCACAGCCTCAGCCCAAAACTCTCTGCCTAACTCAGCATTAGACAACATACAACGAACTTTCTCCACAAGTGTCTTGTTCATACGCTCCGAAACCCCATTCTGTTGTGGTGTTTTTCTAACAGTGAAGTGCCGAACTATGCCACAATCTTGGCATACCTTCAGGAACGGATCACTCTTGTATTCTCCTCCATTATCTGTTCGGAGAACCTTAATCTTCCTTCCTGTCTGGTTTTCAACTTGAGCTTTCCACTTAAGGAAAATTCCAAGCACATCATTTTTGTTCTTCATAGTAAACACCCAAACTCTTCTGGAAAAATCATCAACAAAAGTGACAAAATAATGCCTACCTCCGATTGACGGAGTCTTGGCTGGTCCCCACACATCTGAATGCACATAATCCAGAATACCCTTGGTATTGTGAATTGCAGTGCCAAACTTCACTCTTCGTTGTTTTCCCAGAACACAATGCTCACAAAATTCAAGTTTGCAAGCCTTCGTACCTTTCAACAATCCTTGCTTGGTAAGAATTTGCAAGGATTTCTCTCCAGCATGTCCCAACCTCATATGCCACAACTTCGTTGCCTCAGCATCCTTCTTAGTGCTAGAAGTTGTTGCCGCTACTGTCCCCACCACTGTACTACCTTGGTAGTAATACAAATTGTTCTTCCTCACGCCTTTCAACATCACCAGTGCTCCTGAAGTTGCTTTAAGAATTCCATCTCGCATCGTCACAACTAGGCCTTTAGATTCTAAAGCCCCCAATGAGATGAGATTCTTCTTCAACTTTGGCACGTACCGTACATCCCGCAAAATTCTGGTGGATCCATCGTGATTCCGCAACTTGATTGAACCTATCCCGACTGTCTTACATGGATTATCATTACCCATGTAAACAACCCCGCCATCGAGTTCTTGAAAATCAAAGAACCATTCCCGAATGGGACACATATGATAGGTACAACCTGAATCCAATATCCACTCATCTGGATGCAATGATGCTGAAAGCGAGACAATCAACACATCACTTTTGCTTTCTGCAACATTTGCATCTTGCAGAGCCTTCCCTTCTTGATCCGAATTTGCCATTACAGACTCACAATATAATATTCAATATTACAAATAATTTCAAACAACCCAAGGCGAACCTTCGGCTCTTGATACCACTTGTTGGGAAAAACGGGTAATTTTCCCACTAAAACAAAACCCTAACAGAGCTACCCGACAAATAATATTGAATAAATAAAGCGGAATAATAAAAGAGATAAAGAGGAAAAACACACCCGAAAATTGTTAACGGAGTTCGGCCTGTTTAGCCTAATCTCCGAGCACAGCAAAAACAACTCCCTTTTATTATTATGAGAGAAGATATTACAAATTGGGATATTTAACAGTGAAGGGGGAGAGTTTAATTTATAACCCTCAAACCTCCTTCCCAAACAATGAACCCACCGATGTGGGACTTGGGATTAAGCCAAAATCAACATTCCTTTACAAGATTGTAAGTGTTTGTGGTCATACTCCACTTTTTCATTGGTAGAGTATATTCTTTGAGGCAAGGGTCCAACATGGTTACTTTCAAACCAATAAGTCTTCCATCGTCGCTACCATTTTCTCTTTCGTTCAACTTTGTAATTTCTTCTTTGGTGAGAAAGTCAGCTCTTATCTCTTTTATTGGCATTGACAAACGATTATTATTTGTCTTTACATCGGAACGGAAGAGTCTCTTGAGCATGAGAAATTGAAGATCACAACCATTTAATTCATTGATTCGATTCTTGAATTCTAGAAGCAATTCTTTTGGTGGTGGTGTACTTCTCGGAATTATCCTTCGTTTTTTATTCTTAGGAACCACATTTTCCTCTGCATATCTTGAGTTTGTCTACATGCACACAAAAAAAAAGTCATATTAAAAACGTATAAAACAATATATAAACCCTAAAATTTATGAGATACAGTTTATCAACATGTTAATATATACAGTTAATGACTGGTAAGAGAACTTTATAAGAGGCTGAATCATTTACAACCAATTGTTTTAAAGTTTTTCAATCCCTTGTTCATACCAATAAAGAGTAATGGTAGCGTAAACAACATTAAGAAAAAGGATAAATAACAGAGATTAATAATAAGAAAATATTTTGACTATTTTAGAAATAATTTGATTTAATTATGGAATGAAAAAAAAAGTTATTTGAAAATATAAATCTTCAATTAAAACAAAATAGAAAACACTCGTCCTTCATAGTAAAGGAAACTGTACTGCTTTTTCTCCTTGCTAAACAATTAGTTTTCAAAATTAATTAAAGATTAGCCATGAAATTAAATAGTTTTTTTTATTCATAAAAATAAACCACTGTGTAACTCAAAAATAAAATTTACAAAACAAGTAAAATAGAATGCAATATACTTTTTTCCGAGGATTCTTGGTGTGTTGTCCATGTTTACACATTGATGAAAACAACTTGAAAGGTGTTTGGAAAAATCAAGAAGCTGAAACAATTCTTGTTTAGTGTAGAAGTGTGGGGCATGTTGCGATATTGCATAATCTAAGAGAGAAGGTTTAGATGGTTTAGAAGATAACTTTTCAAGAGACTCTCTATCAGTAATACTTGCAGTTAATTCCTATAAAGTTTTCAAGTCTCTCATCATCGTCAAATCAACAAAGAAAGCTCACGAGTTGATTTTTTTTATGGAAAAACAATGGTGTGTGAACAAGATTAAATAGTAAAAAAGAGATAAATGATAAAGATTAATGATAAGAAAAGATTTTTATAATTTAAAAATAATTTGATTCAGTTATGGGGTGAAAAGATTATAAATGATAAACTTGTTTAAAAATAGAAACCGTGTATTTTTTTTAAACAAGTAAATAAGATGATAAGAAAAGTAAGAAGTAGGAAGTTCATGAAAAGGAAGAAAATAAACATAAAAATAAGATAAATAAAAAAAAAATTATAATTTATTTAATTTAATTATTTTACAGAAAGTGTATTTATATTTGACGCACACACCCAAAGGAAAGTGCAGACTTTACCAGCAGGCCCATCCATTCCCAATCCGCACAGCTTTCGTCCGCGCCCAAGTCTCCACGGCCAACGAACCTTCTTCTTGTTATTCTTCTTTGCTCTTCTTCTTCTTGTTATTCTTCTTTGCTCTTCTTCTTCTTGTTACTGTTCCTGTTCTTCTTCTTGGTTTGTTATGTGTTACTATGTTCTTGCTAATCTTCCTTCTTAACTATCCGTTTGATTTTATTTTTTTTATTGGTTTTGAATTTGGCGTTATACGAATAACGAATCCGTATTTGTTTAAGATTACAGAGTCTACACTTGTTGAGGAAAGCAAGTCTATTGGGATTCATCATCATCACTATGTTTCATACAGGTATATATGTTTTCATTTATTATCAGTTATCTTTTTCTGTTCTTTTCAAGCTTATATTCTGCAGATAGAATGTTTGCTGAATGTTACCGGCTTTCTTGTGGACACAGATTTTCTAAAACTCCCACTGAATCTGTGTTGTGATATCGCATAGTATTGACATTGACTATCCAATACAAACACGCATATAAAGATACAATATATTCTTTAAAATATAATAAAAAAAATATGAATCTATATATTATATAATTATAAATTATATAATAAAAATTTATTATAATATAAATGTTGTTAAAGTATAAAGATATCTCGGAGTAGATACTTGTAACTATGTATTTGAAGGATTACCGGCAGAAGACTTGGCTCCGTAAAAGGTGAGACCAAGATTGCCACATTGAATGAAAATAATCGAATTTCAAAGCCTTTAATCAACCTATCCTATCCCACTAAACTCATTCAATTAAGGAATTATATAAAAAAAATATTATTAAGTATAACTCAAAATAACATTTACATCACATAAAATAACAAATAAAATAACCGATTTAGTAAAAGAAAATTAAGAGATAGTTTATTGGTTATATCATGAATAACAAAAAAATTGAGTCATCTTTTTCACTTTTATTTGTTTGACCGTAAGTTTGGTGGAAATAGGCTTGGCCATGGTTAATTAAGAGAATTAAAGAATTGGGAAATATTAGGACAACTTAAATTTATATTTAAGTTACAATTAAAATTAATTAATTACACTAAAATTACTAATAATAAGAGAATATTTAAAAAAAATATTAATTAATTAATATTAATTTTGTAAATTAAATTATTTAAATCACAACTCAACAATAAAGTTTAAATTTTGTAAAAAAATCTAATTAATATAAACAGTATATAACGAAATTTCAGGATGTTTTACAATTCCTGACTAAAGAAAAACTACACTGTTTCCATTATAATAATTATTTTTTCTTAAAAAAAAGTGTCAATTTTACTTAGTAGTTTTCATGATCACTTAAAAAAAAAGTGTCAACATACCACTTTCACTTAAAGGATGTTCCAAAATAACATGGACCAAAACAATAACAAAAATTTTACGATGAACAATAATAAAAAAAATTAAAAGCCAAAATCAAAATATAAAATTTGTTGAAAAAAAAAACCAGTACACTTTATAAACTTAACCAATGCTAGCAAAGTGTAGAAACCAAAATTTAAGTAAAAATTTTACAGAGAACCGAAACGAAAATTAATTTATTGAGAAACATATCTAGAATTCCGAAATTTATGGTAAGCCAAAATATTATTCATAAAAAACAACTTTTTCACTTTCATAATTTCTTCTACAAATCTACAGAAACCAATAAAACATGAAAACAATACCATTTTGGAAATCTCTTTATAAAAGGAAATACAAACATTAAACTTTTTCTCAAATTAAACTGAACCTTATAAGTTCAATATCAAGTCTGATGAAAGTGGAAGAATAGAATAATAACACATAAAAGCGTTTGATTAACATATTCAGTAACATAATAGTTATAGCAAATTAGAAGAATCCAGAAAAGGTGGGTCACACCTCAGTATTTTACCAGCTACCTTCTATGTCAGAATTCAGATACAAAATAAAATAAGCATACATACACCTGGTAAATTCAAGCAAAATATAGATTAATCGAGAAAATAGAATGTAAAGTATCCTATTCTATAAATTTTATAACATACACTGATGATTAATCTGGGTAGAAGAAATTAACTTAATCTGAAAGATTATGATCAGACAGATACTACACTGTTTACACGAACTTCTGTAAGAGATGCAACAATATTACAGTATCTTGTCGGACATGAAACAGCATTATTCAGTTCTCGAATTGCCTTCACTTAGGGCCTTCCCCGCCTCAAGCTGCATGATGGACATTTGTATTGCTTTATGCTCTCAGCTTTTGCAGGAGTAATCTTCACACATTTACCATGGAACCACCTCTCACATATGTCACAACCAATCCAAAATTCATCTGCATTGTAATTTCCGCCACAGCTCCCACACAGGGTTTCACTATGCTCGTCATCCTCCTCTGCAAAACCTTCATCTGCAAACTTCGGGTTGCTTTTAACTTGCCCATCACTTGATCTCTGCAGATAAATGAACAAGCAAGCATCATATAGCAGCATGGCAATGTTTAGCCCATTGCAAAACCTTTAATTCAATGTATTTGCAACATGAAACAGATTTCATGATCAAAGAGTTTCTAAAATACAGTCCATTTATTCACCAAAAGTATTTGCAACATGAAACAGATTTCATGAACAAAGGGTTTGTAAAATACAGTCCATTTATTCACCCACATTGCAATTTTTATTATCATAAAGCAAAGAGAAAAATATAATTGTGGGTGCATCAGTGTGATAGATTTTGTGCTTAGTTCCACAAAAAATATTTAGATCCTGAAACTTTAAAGGCATGCTTTAGTTTTTGAATGGACTGAAAATTAATAAACAAGTCAATGTGCATAACCTAACCATGACTGAGTGCGAACCAAATAAACAGATGATCCAACCACAAAAAAAATAAATAAAAAGGCATATACTTACACCAACACTAACCTTGGTGCTGCCCTTAGATTTGCTTCCACTGTCTGCAGTGGGCTTGTCCTTTACTGGCTTCCTCTCACTCACAACTTCAAAAACAGTAGGAAGATCATTTATCAAGCCAAACAAACGCTTCCTGCCATAAAGAGTTTATGGAACCATGAATAGAAAGTAGGAGTTATATGCTCCATTCAGAGGAGATGTCGTCGAAAAATGAGAACAGGAATTCTACAAAGGAAAAACTCCCAAGAACCAAAGCAACAGCATATACATATTCTCCAGTATAAATAATAAATTAAACTTATATTTCCTTTAAGTATCTTAGGGACATATAATACCCTTTGCAGCTCTAAATTGAATGTGGGAAGGAAATATAAACATGATCGCAGAAAGATAAAGAGGGCACTTATGAATTGATTTGAAATAATTGGTGAGTTAAAATATAAAGCTTATGATGGCAGCTCAAAATTGTAAGTGGGAAAGATAAACATGATTGCCGAAAGATGAGGCACTAATGAATTGGTTTGAAATAATTGGTGAGTTAAAATATAAAACTTAAACTGCATAATAAGAATTCACAGACGCACAATGGTTATCCCTCTCACCAACCTCAAGTTCATGATTAGTCCTGAATCGTTAATCTTTTGGATGAGAAGGGAATCTAGAAGACAAGATTACCTTAAGAGACCTATAATAAAGAGACTGTTTGCACAAAATAATCCAGAATCACAACAGTCCACAAACAAATCATCATTCCCAGATAATTAAAAAGCCACTATTTCTTCAACAACATTCATCCATCACGATAGAACCACTTACAATAACAAGACCAAGTTTTCAACATTACACACAGTACTTAAGCATCAGCATTGCACACAGAGAGCAAAAACCAACTAAAATTCTCACCACATGCTCACACCCCAACCAAAGATAGAGAGTACCTTTCATTGCGGTTAAGACGAGCTCCAAGATAAAAAGCCACAGAAAGGAGCCACGAATCACTGTGCACAGCAACCAGAGAAAGCCAGTCCCTGCGGTTCATGCCATCTCTAGCAAAATTGATTCCGAGTGCAGGCTCCGGAAGCTCGGGCGGAACTTCCTCCGCTGGCAAAGTCACCTCCCAAGTCTCATTTGGATGTCCATAGAGGCACAAGTTCTCCTTATCTTAAAACAACCAAACCAGTAAAACCTCGAACTCAATGAAACAACACAAGTTCACAGTAATCGTCACAGAAAACCATAACAACTACCACATCTAACTCAACCAGTTAGTTACGTGCATATCAAATTCAAACCTCAAGCCCAAATCCAAATCCCAATGTGTCACGGAACAACAAACCCAACCCAAGTCAACCTTAACATTTTCAAAATCTAGCCGATTAGCAACAACACGTACACTGCTTAAGTGTTTAACACATACACAAACTAAGAATCCAAAACCAGCTTAAATCACTAACCGATAATTAGTTTGTTAACCAATTTACATATGTTATAAACAAATAATACATTTATATTTATTTATTTGTTTGTGATGGGACATGTCAAAGTTTGACTTTATTTTATTATATACGTTTTTCCCTCAAATTAAGATAAAGGAAAAAAGTCAACTTGCTCAATTTACACAGAAACAAAAAATACCCAATTGGAATATCAGTAAAAGAAAACAGTTTTGAAACGTAAAGTGGAAGACAAAAGCAAACAGAATTCAGATCCACCGGTGGGTTCGCTGTACCTGGATCACAGAGTCCGTAGAATTCATCGACATCTGAGAGAAGAAAAAGCCCTAAAGTGTTAGGGCGATGAGTGAAATTTGAAGGGGGGAAAAGGGAAGTTAGAGAGCGAGAGAGGGAGGACCTTGAGAGAGAGCGCGAACGATGGCGGTTCTCCGAGCGGTGTAATCCTTGAAGATCTCTTCGACGGTGCGGGGAGTTGAAGCCATTTTGCATGAGAGGAAGGGGCAATTGAGATCTGAAGCGAAGGTTCTAGAAGGCGTAGCGTGGGTGCAGGGGCGAGACCATGGGAAGAGATCGTAGGGATCGCAGGTGCATGTGATGGTGTTAGGGACTGAGAGAAAGAGGGTGGAATTTGGAAAGGAAAATAATAAATAGAACAGACACACAGCAAGACTCTGTCTCTGCGTGTCTCTGTGAATAACGCTACAATCAAATCATTATTACTATACTTGTAATAATATTTTTTATACTTGTAATAATATTTTATTATACTTCTAATACTCAGTGATTTATTTACATATTTTATTATATTTATGTTGTACGGAAATTATAAATATATATATTCAGTTATTGCACTCTTATACCTGATACCAGATTCTTTTAATGAAAAATGAGTGCGGAATATTGTAATTTTTGTCTTTTAAAATATTTCTAAATTAAATCATTTTAATATTTTATGTCTGACCAGAAATTCTTGTAAATGAAATTATTGTAATTATGGTTTTTTAGAATAATTTGAAATTAAATTTATGGTCTCTAATAAAGTGCTAATGTTTTAATTCTTGAGTAATACTGGAATTAATTAGTTTGTAGTTCTTTATTTTCTTTTGAACATATCTTCAACTGTAAAGATTATAGAACAGAGAATTGTGATCTAAGAAAATTATTATAAGTCATAAAAGCACTGTACATATAAATAGATTTTTGAAGTTTCATTAATAATTCTTCGTGGAAGTGGATCTTAACCCTTGGATGAGTAATAGTCCAATACCAATATTTTATAATACTAAAATTCATTTAAGAAGTTCATTTTTTATAGTAAATTTTTTAATGCAACCTAATTGTTGGAATAACTATCTTTAGAACCTAAACACATTAACTAGATCAAGTTCTTCATTACATCAAGTTCTTCTTTAATTACACTCCTTAAAACTTTTCACTAATAATCATAATATTGTTGATTAATATTATTGATTAAAAAAAACTGATAATCAAAATATTACAATCTAAGTACATAAATCACTATTAATTACACAAGTATCCAAAAAATATGGTTGGATTTTGTTTTTAACAAATTCCACAGTTATTCAAAAGTATTGTCCAATATTGTGTTATTAGATGATAAGTTTGATTTAGATCAAACGATCTAATGAAATATTTCACAAACTTAGTTTTTGGCTTTTCCTTCTTAAATGAAAAAAAAAAAACAAGAGAGAGAGAGTTTATATAGTATTTTATACCAATTCGTCTAGTTCTTGACTAACTAGTCAAGTTCTACTATGTAGACTACCGCTTCAAAATGTAATCAAGTATTCTTTCACCAACAATTTATATAAAGCAACTAAAGAAGAAGAAGAAGAAGAAGATAATGAGAGACTACATTGTATTGTGCTGAAACCTTGCTGAAATTTTTACGCTTAAAAGACCTTTATAGAAGAATATTGTTCGTCTTTTATCAGTTAATTATAAGAGAATGTACAAGTATCATATACGTAAACAAACGATAATCCTCTCTAGTGAACAAACTATGCTATATGTTGAGCACCACTTATACAACTTTTGTATCTTAGCCAGAAGTGATTTTTGGCAAACAATACTCGATTATTAACTAAGATTGATTGTTGTTAAAAGAATACTAATTTAAACTAGAAGTGGCTTGCGAAAGAATATTTGGCTAAGTTAAGAGTGACTCGTAAAAGAATAGTTGGTTAAGCTTGAATCGTTGAAAGAATACTCTGTTGAGTCAGTCGTGACTACGAGTCCAAAGAATACTTGAATTATACTTTGTGGTAGTACTCTTCTTAGTAGAACTCAATGTGTTGATTAAAAAGTAGATATAGTCTATTGCGATAGATTAATTAGTATAAAATTACCTGGTGTGTTTCTTCTCTTTCCTTCTCTACTTTACATTTTATTTTATTATAGTGTCTACTAACTTTGGAAGAAATGTATTGTCAAAATACGTGCTTAAAAACATCTTATAAAAAAAAATCACTTAAGTTATAAAGTTGCATATGCTATACTTCCTTAGAGACAAAATTCTCACTCTAATCACTTGGCATACTAAATAATTGTTTCACTAATAATTATTAGATGGTATTTTTTAAAATTTCCCATCTCCAAAAAAATTCTCCACATTTCATACTCACCATAGCCAGATGATAGTTAGATGGTAGTGGGAGAAGAAGAAGAAGAATCTTATGTTCGCTATTTGAAACGTAGTGAAAAATTATTGGTTTGTGGTTATGAGGAACCAGAATATAATCATCCAGAATGCTTAGTTAGTCAAAAGGAATCTCTCTCAGGGATGGGTGTATATAACCATGAATCTCACTAATCTTATTCAAGGTTGATTTTTTATGCCATTAATCTTTGCTCAGAGTTTATTTAACCGAATCTAATCTCTTAAAATTTGATTTGACCTATTTCATAGATAAAATATATGTAAACTATATTTCCTGTTATCTCAATTTAGTTTAATAGCATATATTCATTTGAAAGTACAAGCTTTTGGAATTGTATATTTGAAAAAAGTTTTAATTTAATCAATGATATTTTATATGATATAATATTGTACTTGTATTGATATTTTTCTTTGAACATATATTGTAATGTATATGATACCTTTAATTTTATATTCTTTTATTTTAGATATATCTATATATAATGTTAATATTATCATATAAAGAATAAATCGGATTGATTGAGTTAATCTTGACTCATATGATAGACTATTGTTGACAATGTTAATAAATGTTAATACTCCCTCATTAATAATTAAGCAATAGACTATATTGTAATGTTTTAGTGTTGCAGTAACAGTCTTGAAAAAGAAATTAGTATTTAAGACATCTAATTTAAATACAAATTACTAATCATATAAAAACAAATTTCTAAGTTAAAAATGCTAAACATAGTACAAACTATTAAAAGGTAATAAATATAGAAAAGTATTAATATATATATATATTAAATATAGAACCAAATATTAAAGTGCAGAGGAATTTTGACTCTCTCCAAAACGTAAAAATATTTCTTATATAGTCTAGGTTAACCTAAATAAGAGAATCAAACTTGAGACTATAAACCAGTAGAAGAACTAATTTTCACCAATTTTTATATATGTATTCCCTACCATGTCTCTATTTTGTAAGTTATAATTGAAGTCCCATACATTGAATTTGATAGTTCTATATTTCTATGAAAAGAGAAAGAAATATATTTAATTTTGTATCTCACAACGTGAACCTATTCTAAATATGTATTGGTAGAGACCGAACAACCCCATGATACTTCAGTATCCACAATCACCATGCGTAAAATGCATTAAAGTAATAAAATATTAACACAAATTTTTATTTTTATTTTTTTATAAAGTTTTCGTGTCAGGCATCATTATGCAACTTGACATTTCAGCTAAGCTAACACCTCAAGTAACAACAATCATATGCAATCACATGAAAAAAAATATTATTAAAAAAAAAGAAAAAAGAAAGAAAATACAAAAATATGGGGGGACTAGACCAAAACCCATATGTTAACACAAACGATACATAGGTAGATTATACCTATTCATAAAGAATTCTAAGAACAGACTAGCTGGGAGTCTATTATACCAATGAAAATATTCTCTATGAATAAATCCTAAATTAGCCAACTTATCAGCACACGCATTCCCTTCACGAAAAATATGAGTTACCCTAAACCTGATTGTCCCACAAAAATTAAGACAAGTATTCCATCGATTCTGAAGCATCCACGGAACATTAGTCCTAGCAGTAAACGCAACACAAACCAAGGCAGAATCACATTCAAGCCAGACATTAGTAAGTCCCATTTTTTGAGCTTCCTCCATAGCATGTATAACTCCATAAAACTCAGCAACCAAAGCAGTTTGAACTTCAAGAAACGCTAAAAAAGCACCAATAAATTCTCCCATACTCCCACGAAAAATACCTCCACAAGTAGCAAGACCAGGATACCCCCTAGTAGCCCCATCAGTATTAATTTTGACCCAGCCTGGTGAAGGAAATTCCCATCTAATAGGAAGAGGACGAAGAACTTTACCACTACGAGTCTTAATACCGAAAAACTTAATCACGTTGAAGTCCAACATATCATTCTTCATTGAAGCTTTAGACGAATTTCCCACTAGACAAGTTAAATCTTTAATTATCGAAATAGCCTTAGAAACCCCAATCTTATCCTGAAATCTAGCATAATTCCTCATACGCCATATCATCCATATAGAAAAGGTTATCACCGCAAGCTTAATCAATTTAACCAAAGGACTACCATCACTCATAATAAAAGAAAGTAGATCATCCTTATTAGAGAAATGAGAAGTAAGAAAAATTTGTTGTACCCAACTCCAAATATGCAATGCGTTAGAACATTCAAAAAATAGATGTTGAATAGATTCCTCTTGCTTTTCACAAAGCGAACACATAGAACATATATGCAAACCCTTATTCTGAATATGTTGATCTGTAGGAAGTCGCCCATGAAAAAATTTTCAGAGTACTAGAGTTTTGGAAGGCGGAATAGATGAAGACCAAATGAATTTACCCCAACCACCTGGAACTCCTGGTTCCAAGAAATAAGTCCTAGCCGATTTAAGAGTGAAACGACCAGACTCATTTAGAATCCAATTAGGAATATCCTGTTCCTCTCTAATCATGATATGATTAAAAAAAAGAGGCATCTGCTGTAAAGAGAAGGGAATATTCCAATCACAACCTGTCCAAAATTGAGAGACTGTATCCGGAATGCTAACACCATCTGATAACCCTGCAATATTTGCTAAAGAAGTAGTAGAGCACCATTTATCATTCCAGAAATTAATAAAAGAACATGTACCAACAGTCCAATAAGTATAGTCAAGTATGGTAGAATAAAATTGCTTAATTCCAGGCCAGAGAGAGGAAGATCTATAAACCGTTCGAAATTCATATTTTGATTTAAGAACCCTGGCTTTCAAGAGTAAAGACCAAGGTTTGTCGCTATAAGCAAAGTTCCAAGCAAGCTTAAGAAGATATGCATTATTTTCATGATGAAGATTAATGATATTCAAGCCTCCATCCTCGAGAGGTGAACAAATTTTCCCCCAATTAACGGTAGCAATACATTTTTTCAGAATATCACCAGTCCAAATAAAATTCCGACACCACTGCTCAACTTGCTTAATAAGTGAAACAGGCCACTTATACATATTAAAGCTATAAGCTAGAGATCCAGTAATCACTGTATTGACCAGCTGAATTCGACCCATCATGCTAAGAGATTTACCTTTCCAAGATGCTAGCTTCAATTTAACTTTATCAGCCAAAGGTTGAAGAAACCGACACTTTGGAGCACCAACAAAGATAGGTACTCCTAAATAATGGAAAGGCAAACAACCATGACTACAGGAAAGAATATTTTGAATTTTGGTGACAAATCTTGGAGAATTATCCATGGTGAAGAAACTACTTTTAGAGTTATTAACACAAATTAAACCATACTTCAAACTCAACAATAAAGAGAACCATCAAATACTAATAGACGCAACAACTAAGGTAAATTTATATCATTATTACACCATTAATTGCACTTGAATCCTGAGTACTCACTTGAACGTCAGATAACCTTTTGTAAGTACACTCTCAACCAAGAGCTGAAATCTGAAAACTAGGAGAGGAAGCGGAAGGAGAGCACGACCGAAGAAAAGAAATCAATTGTTCAGCCAGTACTAGTTAACCTTTTGCATGTACATTCCCGACAAAGAGCTGAAAGCCGAACAGTAGGAGAAGAAGAGGAAGGAGAACACGACTAAAGAAAAGGAAACAATTATTCAATCAGTAGTGTCTCAGTCCCTCCTACAATAACAATATCACTATCAAAATGGCACATATAGTAACAATATCAAAATGGCACATAAAATTGTAAATATACTAATTTTTTAATGTTTATATTTACTTTTCCCTTTCCCAAACCTCCCCATAATTCAAAGTAATTCTAGGTAAAAATACCTTAATTGCCGCTAACTTGGCCAAGGCTTATTACTCCTTAATAAAGTTGGGTCATTGTAAAGCTTTCGTTACTTAAAATTATTCCAAACATTACGTAATAGAGTTGGGTCTTTTTTCCAATTCTTTTTAAATGATAATTTTAGTATTTTTAGTTTTCTCTTTTTTGCTTTTTAATTAATTATCTTTCTTTATATTTAATATTTTTTTATTAATACATAAACTCGTTATCAAGTAAATGAGTAGTTTCAGCCAACCCTGCAAAGTGTTCGGGGATTGATTAAATGATTAAGCAAGTTATACAACGAAAACAGAATGATGACAAAAATAAAGAAGTTAATCTACAAGTGTACAAATTGAAACCTTCAAAAACATTTATGTAGAAACAAGTAGGCAATTAATTAAGAGAAACCAGAAACTAAACAAAATATGAAACAACAAACAAATATCAAACTTCTAATAAACTGTTCTACTAACTGAAAACCAGCTCGCAAGAGGAAAGAATTTCCATTTGAAAATTGACAACTGAGTACATAATTCCACTCTTTCACGATTTGATGTGGTAAGGAGAGGAATCACCAGAGTTTATGGTGATGTCAACAATCGTTTAATGCCAGTTTTCTGCTCTGATGTAAGTCTAGAGGGGAACTTGATATTAAACTTGATCCTCAAGTTTCCCCTTTTGGAAGGTTCCTTGGGAATGGGCATACCCTCTCCTTTGATCACTTCTTCGTATGTCGGACTAAGGATGGAGTTGGTGGTTACGGTAAGATTCCGACCATCAAGCAATGTCAGCTGTCCGGCATAACCAGTCAGAGCTTCGACAAGGGATATTTTCTGTGTGACAACAAGATCATTGCCATCCCTTTTGAAGACACCATGAGGTTTTTCATCAATAATAAAAACAAGATCAGCTGGTATAACTCCTCTTTGTTCGTTTCCCTTCTCTGGAAAAGTTATTTTTGTTCCTTTCTTCCAACCTGGCTTGATCTCAATGGTTAGAATTTCCTCTACAGTGGTGGGCCTCCTACACAATAAGAAAACAAGTAGTAGATTATTTGCTTGGTTAACTCAATTTACTATTCCAACTTGCTATTAGTTTCAAATACACCTAAAGTCAACAAATAAAAAACATGGGGAATCACTTTGATTCCTTCTCTATGTAAAGAAGTCAGTTGCTTATTGATTAGTTATACAACTGGCTCCTTATTTTCTATAGAACATAGATTAGTCAATGCCATGCAATGAATATCGCTTCTATTTTTTGGCACAACTAGCCAATGACGTGAAGAAAATTTTCCATGAAATCAGAACCATTTATGATGATAATTCACTGTCTAACATGTACTACTGTTAGACGTATATTAAAGAATATGCATTCTATATAAACATGCCTAACGGCTAAAGTTTCCCAATTAACACAAATTTAGTGTGTTTCCTCAAACAACTGTTGTGTAACAACAATTGTAGTGACAGCTTTCAAAACAGAATTTAATGATTCTTTTTAGTTCAAAAACAGAATTATATGTAGGTTTTGTTATATGTTTTAGGGAATAACGAGAAGTTCTCGAGTTTTCTGTATCCTCAACAATCTTCTTTGATGTTGTGAGTGAGTGTTGGTGTGCTCTTGGGTGTGTGTCTTCCGAGTGTGCAGAGTGAGATTCTGTCAAGATAGAACCCGTGAGTGGAGAGAGCTTCATACCCGTTTCAAGTATAACATGTTGCTTCATAGTTTTGGTGCATTGGAACTAGTTTTAATCATTTTACAAACATATTGTAAGAAATAATAAACAAGCAAATTTGTTGTTTCAACATGAATATATATATATATATATATATATATATATATATATATATTACACACACTCCTAGAGTAACTCTTTAAGAGAATTACTCCTTGTCCCTACCCTCCATTTTGTGTTAACAAAGTCTCACTTGATGCTAAAACAACACACGAAATTGGCATTTGATTTCAAAGTTAGATTTGGATGGAAAGCCCAATTTGTGATCACTACAAGCACAATACAGAGATGAAAAACTTTTCAACCACGTAAGGTTCCAAAATGAATTTTAAATCATTTTGGATATAAATATTCTTCCATCATGCCTATACCATAAGTCCAAGACCATACTATTTATCACAAGTCTAATGGATATAAAATCACAAAGTCAATAAGGAGAAAACTTAAATGAACATTATAGTTACCATTGCTATTGTTTTCCAATTAAAACCAATATTTTATCTCAGTAATTGCAGAATTCTTCTTAGAAAATAAAATCAGCAGTGATTTCAAAGATAAAACACCAATTTGATTGGAGAATAACACCATCAATACCTATTTTATTGATACTAAGCTTTTTCCTAAGCGTAACAACCACCAGCAATATACTATCTTAAATGGCCTCTTCTTTTACTAAGAATAGACTTAAACAGAATATTACATGGTTAAATTCCCGTTTATTTCTTCTATCTCCATAAATAACTTTTCCAGATTTGCAGGTTAACCTCAATATTTAACATCCCCCTCTCACTAATAGATTCATTCCCCTCGATTTTTGGGTATTGAAACATCTAACAAGTAGTGTATATACTCCATAGAGATAAACAATTAACAGGCCCCTCTATACTAAAAGAGCACACAGATGAGTCTTTGAAAAAGAACAATCATATCTCCTTGAATTTTGCATTTATGAACACTGATGGTATTCCTTAGGTGCTTATGAAAACATACCAAACAATATGGATCAACAAAGGCAGGAAGTTATAGGATGCACATGATGTAGTAAATACTAATAACAAAATAATACACAGAACTTGCAAATTTAGCAACAATTCCAGCCAACTGAATAGAAAATGGCAATGTGATCGTAATAATAATCTATAATAGCAAGAATCCACCACAAAAACCTTTGATTTTTGCATGAAAAATGAAAGGAAAGGAAACAAATTACAAGAAGTCATACAGCATAACTCATTACCTTGCATTTTGAATGAATAACACAAACTGCAAATACACAGTTCTTTTTCTATCAATTTTTTAGATCAAATTAGAAACACAATGATAGCAGAGTACTGTGCCATATATTCAAATAAAAAATACAAATATTCTAGAAGGAAACAGTGCATTGCAAGAAAATAGGCAGACCCAACTCAAGTATTGAGTTACAAATCTTCATATACATAAAAGATATCGTTAATCACAGAATTCATTCAGCACTTTATTGGAGAAAAGTTTATTACTCTGGGCCTACAAGACTGTGAACCTATATTTGAAATTCAAATCTGCCAAAACCATTGAGGGAAGTGATTATCAAACTCAAAGAACCATGTATTACAAAAGCAAATAATCAAACCTGAATTGGAATTTAGCAAGTCATATCTGTCCAATAAAAATTACAACAAGAAACTTTATATGTTGTTCACGAATGTAAGAAAAGCAAGTTGGTAACAGGTTAAAACTGTATAGCTTACCCACTAGCATCAATCACATCCCTGGAAATCTTCATTTTTTTGGTAGTCCCTTTGTATAAATCCTCCAAACTGCATTGCAATGTTCTCTCAATAGGTGCACTTTTCCTTGGCATATGGCCAGAGCCTTCTCCAGTCGCATTCCTACTAAAAGAAGTAAAAATGTCATCCCCAAATCTGGGAAAGCCAGACGGACCGGCACGGCCACCCATATCCCCCATTCCAAAGGGACTTGAAAACCCAAAGAACTCAGAAAATATATCATCTGCACTTCTAGGGTTGAACCAGAAAGTCGTTGCTCCACTGTCATTGCCACCTGAAAATCCACCAGCACCCGGTGGTGGCATCTGCCCTTTCAATCCCTCCTCACCATACTGATCATACACTGCCCTCTTTTGTGGATCACTCAAAACCTATCACAAATCAAATCACCATCAACACTCATTATTCGAATGACCCAAATCACAACAAAAATTCTTAAAATTGCAAAACTTGACACCCCAAATTTCAAATTTTGCAGGAATTAGTAAAAGAAATGGAAACATTGATAAATTCACCCGCTTGATTTCACAGCCCCATCGGCATTACATTGAGATTGGGAGACAAAAATTACGTCGATGTAAAACCCACAATTCCAGTTCTCAAGAATACAAAATTCAACCCCTAAAAGTTCAAATTGTAAGAAAGAAACCACAAAAACTTAACATTTTTCCGTATCCAATTGGCACTACATCAAGACAGTTTTTGTTGAGAGAAATCATACATCATAGGCTTCCGAGATTTGCTTGAAGTTGGCTTCAGCTTCCTTTTTACTGTTAGGGTTCTTATCAGGGTGCCACTTCATAGCAAGCCTGCGATAAGCTTTCTTGAGATCCTCATCGCTAGCACTTCGATCTACCTGAAGAAGTTTGTAATAGTCCACGCCCATTTTCCAATTTGGCTCAGCCGGAAAAACGTGTGCGTAGTTCAGTCACCGGAGGAAGAAAGAGACGAAACAAGACATATCCACGAACACAGACACACAAACTTGTCTGGGCTCAAAAAAACAACACTCTTGTACTAGGCCCAGTTCTCCATCAACTTGGGAGTGCCATATTTTTTCTTTCTATAATTTTTATAAACATTTAATTGAATAGGGTTATTATAGATGATAACAAAATTATAATTATTTAACACAATCATTGCCATATTTTTTTCTATATAGTTTTGTCCACATCTATACCAAACAATAAATTAATTTGTGTACCGATCAGTCCTCGAACTCGTTGACACTGGTAATATTGATGCCACGTAAACAAGGTCCCACGAGCGTGGACCATATCTCGCGAGGCACGTGCGCCAAAGAGCCAAAGAGTGGTCAGACATCGGTCACCAGGATGACGTGCCACTAGACAGTGTGAAGAGGTCAGACATCAGGACCCGAACAGTAAAGCTGGGCCACGAGAGGTGGATCCCATACCACACACCAATTATCAGAAAGGGAGAAGTCTAGGTCACGAGAGTCCATGCGTGTAGGGTGGATGACGCGTTTAGGCGTAACACAAGTATAGAGCCACTGGAAAGATATGACCTGTGAGGGTCGCGTTTTAGGGATGAGTTGCATGCATGACACGTGAACAACTAGGGCACTCCCAAAGGCGGGTGACCCCAAAGATCAGGTGCACGAGAAGGCACTTAGGTGGTCACCCCATCAGAGGTTGTACTCCAGTTAGGGACCCACGCGCTAGGTTATCCTAAGAGTGGGAAACAACAGTGTTGGGCTCACCCCTCCCTCAGAAAGCCCATTTTGGGTAAAGAGGAATATCTAGTTTCAGTCTATATAAAGGAAAGCAAGAAACTTAGCAAGGTACGCTATTCGTTTGCGCCGCTTAACACACACAATGACATATATACAGTTTTGGTGTTTCCTATCCCTAAGATTGACTTGAGCGTCGGAGTGCAAACGGCCTCTAGGGCGCCCTTTATCTTTGTGTTTTCAAGTATAAAGCACGTGTGAAGCGTAAAAATTCTGGACGTGAGAGTGACGTAGGCGCACGAAGACGTATTTGGTCAACCGGCAGGAACAATTTGAATACTGAAAAACATATTTTACATTGTGATTTAGTTATAAAATTGCATATATATGGTAATAAATTTATTTTTTTAGAATTATAGATTTGAGATTTTTTTTTTTTTTAATAATTTACTGTGTAAGAGATTTTATACAATTAATTTGTAAAATTAAACTCATTTAAAAATGATGATGGTGTTCTATTTAGCATACTTTGCAATATTCTTTTATTCTAAAGGGTATTTGTATGTGTTTTACTTAAACTAATATATTGAGATAAGATTCTTCTTATCCATTATAAATATTTTCTAAAATTAATTTTATTTAAAAGTATAATCCAACATTAAAAATGAATATTTCTTCTGTTTATATGTTATAGGAATATTTTTTTATTAGACTCTGTTCTTGTTAATAATTTCATATCTTTATTATTGAGTAAATATGTTAATTAAACACTTTTTAATATCCAGTTTTATTTTCAAGTAAAAATTAAAAAAAAACTTTTAAATAATCGATTTTTACTTGTATTTGTGGAACTTCGTAAATTGTCTATTTAAAATGTGATATCAGCAAAATAAATATCATGAGCATTCATTTCTTCATTTTATTGATTTTAATCAGGAATATCTGCAGATTGATTTTAAGTAAAATATAAAAAAAAATCATCCAATCTAAAAATTAAACAGCACATAGCTTGATTTGGTTTGATTGGGATTGCTTTTCTTGAAAGAAAAAAAAACTTATCCAATCCAATTAAATGTTATTTGAATGGAATTAAATGATTTTAGTTTTTTATTCACATATCTTTATTGATGTTTTAATTTCCTATTGTTACATATCTCTTATTGAATATCTTCAAAATACCAAATTATTTTTAGACTTAAATATAATAAAAACTATTTAAAAATATATAATAAAAATGACATGTCTATCTATTCATTGATTAATTATCTTAAACTATATTTTCTTTTTCAAAAGATACAAGGATATCAACCTAAATCCTATACAAACATGTTGATAAAGGGAAAAGATAACTCGAATTCAAAATTAGTTTTAACAGATATTAAAAAATCAAATTTCAACTTAACTTAACCGTATAAAAAAATTACTTTATGAAGTAAAATTTGCATTTATGTATATATTTTATTTTAGTCATGTGCTTTTCAATTATAAACTCAAATTCCAATATTATGATCAAAATTGTTTGAGTCATTAATTCGGTTATGATGACATCAATCTTTGCAAAACGATCACTACACCAACATATTTGTTTCTTAAATGTTTTATAGAAAAAAAAAATATTATCCCTAAACCCTATTTGTTTCTTAAATGTTTTATAGAAAAAAATTATTATATTTTAGTAATAAAATAATATATTTAATAATACACGAATTCATATGGTTTAAATATTTAATGAGTCAAGTGAATGATGGATTTGGTTTTGAGAATTCAGTATCTATTTTGGATTTTGCTATCGATTTATATATTTTTAAATCGAATGGATGCAATCACTCATAATTTTAATAATATATTTTGTCATTTGCATCGACATTTTCAAATGCTAACTTCATTTGATGTCGCACATTTTGAAACAAACGTCTCTGAGGTTCGCTTTTTGTTAACTAATGTGACCCCATAAAGTGGATAAACTTGTAACACATCATCATTATCATGTAAAGAAAAGGTTATATATTTTCTTTTAAATTTTATTTTTTATTTTTTATTCCAATGTGAGCAACCAATTTTGCTCCTCATTAATCAACTGATTTTTTTAAAATTATTTGAATATATTTTTGTTTATAAAAGTACTAATTTAAAATAAAATTATTCTCTATATAAATAATTTTTAATTAGTTTTTAAGTTAAATAAAGTATTTTAAATTATTATTTTAAGAGTGGACTAAACATTATTAGTAAAAATAATTTGTTTTAATTGAAGATACTTTAAAAAAGGTTTAAAAAAAGAAATTAGAGTTTTTTTTTATAAATTTCATGTTAGGCATATCTGTCACTACATAAATAAGTATTGTTAAAAGGAAAGAAAAAAAGGGGAAAAAAAGGAAAAAGAGAGAGTTTTTTTTTTTAATAAGCTTTCTTATTTGTATTTTCATTTTAATAATATATAACATTTGATTTTTATACTAACTTAATATTGTTATTAGTTTTTCTTTTGTCATGTCCCATTTTTATCATTCTTTTTTATCTACTTTAGAGTGTTTTTCTACTTAAATCTTCCTCTGTTGTTTTCATTTTCATATAATTTCCCCAATCACAAAAAGATGATATCATTAAGCGAAGTTACTTATCAAACTTGAACACTTTTTTTAGCTTTAACGGAACATTAAACTTTGTGAAGAATAGGAAAATGTTGAATAAAAGAAGGATAAAGGAATGCAAAGTGGTCATGGATTAAATTTTAGGTAATTTAATCCAAATTTAAATATTTAGATTAAATTTATAATTCAAATCCATATTTTTTATAAAAATAATTTGAAAATTCAAATTTAAATGTTTAGATTGGATTTTAAATCAGAATTCATGTTTTTTATAAAAAGAAATGAATTATATCATATTTTCTATAAAAAAATTAACATAATATTAATATAATAATATGTAAAAATTTAAATATTATATATATATTAAGAAAATATAATAAAATTAAAATTTAATAATACCAAAAAAATTAAAGATAACATAATATATAAATTCTTAACATTCAAAATACATCTACGTATAATATTTTTAAAATATTATATCTATTTATTATGTATGTAAAAATTGACAAATACTGAAGCAAATAAAATTATAAAGAAAATATTTAAAACCTGGTTTCTCCAGGTATGAGAGGCAGCAAATAAAATTCCAAAAAATGCATAAGAGGTGCTCGAGAAAGATAGAGAGAACAAAAATGAAAATTTCAAAAGATTGTATAAATGGTGATTTTGGTACAGATAATAGAGAGATAGAGCGCTATCAAAAATTTGAATTAGAAATTTGAATTTTGTAGCTTTTAAAATTTGTATAAACCAAGTAGAAATCTGATATGAAAATATTATAAAATAAAAATTAAAGTAAAAATTATATTTAAATAAATAAATTTTTAATGGATTAGAACGGTGAACAGTTTTACAAAATTAGATTTTTTTGTCCACTCTTATTAATAATGTCGACAAAAAAAAATTAAAGATAAATACATGTCATTAAAATACTCTTTTTAGTATTTTTAGTTTAATACTAAAAAGTTATAAAACTAAACTTAAAAGGGTTATATATTAACCACTCAGATAAGGTATTATTATTGGTTTAATAATTTTAAAATAATACATAAAAAGGATTATTATTAATTTTGTAGATATTATTAAGAAATTTATTTTAATTTTGTGTGACAGAAAGAAAGTTATTAACATCAATAAGTATATTTTATTTACTCGACAAGTTATCAGAAGAAAAAGGTATAAAAAATGCAATTTTATATATAAAAAAAATATTCAATGCGTAATGATTAAGTTATAACTAGGATAAATGTGTTAAAATATCATGTTAATTATTAACTAATAATACATATTTTTTAATTTCCCCATACACTTGAGTTATATAATAATTTTCCATACATATACTAATTTATTTAGGGGACGTTTACAAGCGTTTTGTTTTTCTGACAACGTTTTAACTACAAAAAGGTTGACCTTATTTTCAATTTATTTCTATTTGTCTTAGAATGTTACAAGAAACAAAGAAAATATAATTCAGTGTCTCTGATGCAAATTTTTTAAAATGGGAAAAATTGAAAAGAATGAAACTTTCCTGTAATTAAAAAATAAAAACAGAAAATAAACTTACTAGTAAACGTCTCCGTAATGTCCTTGTGTTCGGTTTGGCATTAAAATATGAAGCACTAAGGTTCAAACCCCATTTGTAAAATCCGTCAGCAAACTAGTTAACTAAGTATTACACTAACTTTAATAAATATGAAAACATAATTTAAACGATACTAAAATCATCAATTTAAAGTGCAAGGAAATTAAGCCTAAATTATAAAAGATCATGTTAATGCTACATGTCATTGGATGATTGTAAGCCGAAAACAGATTTTGTACCTCACAAATACCACAAGTTCACTACTTGCTAAGCTCAGTACATCTATATATCGTTCAAATTAATGCTAACAAAATTAACACACTCCAGACATTTTGTTTCGTAGTACTACATAATGGTGTAAAAACACGAACGTAATTTCGCATTTTATGGATGAAATGGGTTCAAATAAATTAGAGATCAAAGTAACTGAACACAATTTCAAAAAGCGAATCTAGAGGTAGAGTATGGGTAAAAATACTCTGACCTTGTCTTAACCAGAGATACGGATGCGTGAGACAAGGCTGCTTCTTCCTGCACCTCCATACTTTCTTCTCTCACCTCCATAGATTTTCGTATTTCCAAAAATGCCCCTCTGTAATATTCTGGATTACATAATCCAGAAGTCATTTTTCAAATTTGTAATTAGCTTCCGGATTATATAATTCAGAAGTATTTTTTCAGATGCATGATTACTTTCCAGATTATATAATCCGGAAGTCTAAGTCTTTTTTCAAATACGTTTTCGAATTACATAATCCGGAAGTTATTCTATGGGGGTGACACAAGAAGAATAAAAATGTATTTTCATTTTGTGTATGGAGGTGCCAGAAGAAGATATGGAGGTGCAGGAAGAAACAGTCGTGAGACAAACGCTAAAAAGGCATCCACTGGGGAAATTAACATGAGTATATATATACACATTTTAGTAGGAACACATTATGTTCAAACGGAAAAAAACAAAATTGGGGCCAAAATACATTCCATTCTGATATACATTATTCCAACTATACATGTACAAGCTAGGTTGTTGCCTAATGCAATGGTACAGAGAAGGGTGCAAAAAAACCTGAGCAGATAGCCCAACTATTTAGCTATCTGAATGTGTTGATTATCAGTATTGGCTCTTCATTCTTGTGTCTGTAGAGAGATGATTGAGGTTAGTCTCGGTCAGGTCTAGGCTAATTCAACTTGAGACTCGCAGTTCATGGTTGCTTACATTTTAGCTAGCGGTAGATGATTCTTTAGACTTTTCTGTCACTGTGTCCTTGTCTGAGTTGCATGTCTCACCAGTCTGTGTTTGACTAGTTTGTGTCTGAGTAGTCTGTGTTTGACTAGTTTGTGTCTGAATAGTCTGTGTTTGACTAGTCCGTGTTTGAGTAGTCTGTGTTTGACTAGTCTGTGTCTGAGTAGTTTGTGCTTGACTTGAAACCTGAGAATCGGATGCAATTCCAAGAACAACCAGCATAGCCCTAAACACATTAAAAAACTCAGAATCAATGTTGTTCACAAACATAAACAGTGGCTACACCCTCTTCCAAAAAGATAAACAGTTTTTAAACAAGAATGAAACGAGTTCACCCTCAAAAAGATGTAGAGAAAGAAAAGAAAAAGATAAATTCATGGCATTGTTGTGCCTAGTGAATTTTTGAACCTCGGAAGTTTAGATTGTATATCTGGCTGGCTAGCATGAGCAATCAATGGTGCCTTCAAGGCAGAAATTCTATTTAAGGCATTCTCTAATTGTGCTGGAGGCAGCTGCTTGCAAGCATACACCACAAGAAAACGCATTAGAACACATGTTTTAAAATTTAAAAAGCTCTCAAAAAGACCATCTAAAATCAGAAACTCTAAAAAGAATAAGGAATGTGTACCCAAGAAAAAAATAAGAGGGGCTATATAATTAATAAGCATCTTTTTTCATTATGGGTACAAAAAAATTTAAATTAAATTAGTGAAAAATAAAGGAAAATGACCCACTTAAAATGATAATTAAATGTGAGCAATGCAGAGCTGCCATATGCACAAATGACGGGAAGAGCATGGCGTATGATGTACAAAAATGTACAATCTGAATACAATTAAGCTCGTTTCAAAAGCTCTCCGAAGAGCCACAAGGAAATGTACAAAGTTCTTATGATTTATTATAAAAAAAGTACAATTTGAAAGCAACAGCATTAAATTATGATATTAACTGTTAACCCAAGAAATCAACAGTGAAGTTTCTCTGTAGCTATTGTTCATATTTCGTGCAGAGCTCTTCCAGTACGTACAAGTAATTGATATTTTCATCTTAGTTAAGTTATACGTTCATCATATGGAACAGGTATGTAAGGGTGCAATAATGAACAGAGAGGGTGAAAACTAATTCAGAACTGTTCCGAAACTTGAAAAATTATAAGTTTCTGATAAGAGGAGTAAACACAGATAATAATACCTGAAGCAAAATGCCAAATGACTGTGGTTTTGTCAGCTGCACACACTTCAAGAATCCCACCCACAACTTCGGGTATTTCCATATCTGCAGCAGTTCATTTAGTGATGTGTAAGTACACTGAACAATAGAATAGAGTACAAAAAACATAAAACAACAAGATATGCACCTGCTTTGTCACAAGGCGAGAAAGAATCCCCATGATGAAGTCCACCTACAGCAGTTTATACAAGTCAATTATTTGTTCGAATAGACCAAATTCAAACCAAACACAGACAGATAAAAATGAACAATGGTAGAACGTTTTCAGTTAGAAAATCATCAATTAATCAAAACTAGCATATTAATGGGCAACAGGGAAAAGATAAATGGAAAAGCTTTACTGAATATATATTTGGGGCATCAAAACGAAAGTTGTACTTGAGAAAAAAAAAGAGGTGATATATTGACACCATGAATAGCAGATACATACATTTAACATTCTAAAATATTAATATTTTAATTATTTTTATTTTATTTTTTAATTTAAAATATTATTATATTATTATAAAGAGTTGTGAAGTGTGTGTAATTTACTATTTGTGGTGTCAAAGAAAAGTTTTCCAAAGAAAAAGTAGAGAATGAATTTGAAAGAGTATATTTCCCTTTCTTAAAATCTCATTTATAAGAATAACTTTGGATGCATCGAATACAATGTAAGAGACGAAAGAGAAGAGAATATAAAAATATATCTAGGACCTCGATACAGCACAGAGCAGACAATAGCTTTGCAATAATTCTATTTGTGTATAACCTTTAGCCACAAGACAAACTTTGAGATGATCAACAGTACCATCACTATCAACTTTGATAGCAAAATCCTACCTGCAACCAGCAACAAATCTCCCAGAAGGCAAAGTAACAAGTTTCCAAGTTCCACTGGTCTGAAGAACACTTATTTCATCAAGCATAGCTTGAAGCCAACCAGGATTAGCTAAGGCATCACCAACCGACTTTGGAATGGACATAGAAGAAATAGACGAAAGGCAAGTATAAAAGATTGAGATAGTTGATGGTAGCTTAAAGCAATATAATGTGGAGAAGGAATACGAGTAGAATGTATACCTTTACGAATGACAATGGGAAGACCAAGTTCAACGATCGAAGCCGGAAGGGGCAGAGGATCTAGCAGTAGAAGAGAGTCACCTGGTGGACGATGGGAAGTTTGAGGACGATTGCAAACTTGAAGAGGTGGTGGAGTTGGGGAATCTTTAGGTACACTAGACATAACAGTAGGAACAAAGACAACCGGAATATGTACTAGAGACACAGTTGGAGAAGATAAAGACTTAAAATAAAAAGAAGACTCAATGAAGATGACATTTGCAAAAATGAAACAGCAGTTAAGAGAAGGTGAGACATTTTTATCCTTTTTAAAATTTGGTGAACCCTAAACTTTTGCACACGCCTCATAAGCACGAAAAAATTGTTTTAAAGATGAGTGAATGGTACATCTGATAACAATGCATAATTGAGCATTAATTTTCAACCAACGAGAAACCTCATTTTCAGCAACATTAGAAACACATTGGGTAAGATGATCAACATAACCTTAACAGTTAAGCCATAATTTAATATTTGAGGCCCAAGTGTTATAAGTAGTTCCATCCAATTTCTCAATGGAAAAATGAACATTGAGATAATTAAAATAAATAGACGGATCAGGCATAGTAGCAGTGAAAGAAGACATATATGACAAGGGCAGATCCAATCACCGACACAATCGACAGCAGAGGCGAAGACGATATGAAAACACCGATGAAAAGTAGGTTCACCCAAAAAATGAACCCTAACCCTATGCTCTAGATATCTATTAAGAATATAGAAAATAAATATAGGATTAATATCCATTGTGTAAAATGCACACATTGGGTTGTTTATTTATAGATGGAAATAATAACATAATAACATAAACTATGGGCTAAGCCCATTACCTTCAACAATATTCTTAAATATTTCTACTTTGAAAGAGTTGGAACACAAAGGATGCGTGTTGCCAAGTTCCTCATAGAAGGAACTTCCTAAGCGGTTAAAGTTTGATCTCAAACATCATCAAAATCAAGATTCATTGCCCGAAGGATCATAGCCATACAAAACTTATCCAACTTCTTTTTTTATCTCATCTAATGAGTTAACTTCCAATAACCTCTTCAATTCCTCAACTATAGATTCAGGAATAAAAGACATCATGTCATTATTAGATTGCTTGAGAGAAGCCACATGGTTAGCATAATCATAAAGGCATTGGATATCATTTGCACAAATATGACGGGCCTTTGTCCAAAAGGAATAATAGGTTTTGAATGACCTGAAAGTGCTCAAAATATTGGGCTCTACTGATTGCCAAAGTAGAGAACAAGCTGAAAATCATTTTTTTTTCACTATTGAACTTGATCTAGTGGTACTCTACTCCCAGCTTCTAAATAATCATAAAAACCATGGCCAAGGAACCAAAGTTCAATTGAGGTAGACAAAAATGGGTAGTTTTTCCCATTTAATTTCTCATAAATTAAAAGTCCCAAAAAAAGAGAAGATAATCACTTAATACATGTTGAAATAAGGTAGAGACAAGGACATGATCACGTAATGTAACAAAGAAAGAACAGAGAATAACCCTAGGGCTTCAAGAGAAAGAAGCAATGAGCAACTCTAGATGACCCACCAAATAGTACCGAAATGAAGAGAGGTTGTAAAATAGCTCAGAAGACTACAACAAATCAAACCATGGTGGTTTGGAAGGATTCCGACCATTGGAAGGTAGCACGTGAGACACACACACTTAGAGAAACCAAGGTAACAGTGTGTGACAGCACATCAGTCGAAAAAGGAATTTGAATGAACAGTCACCAGGGTTGGGTCGCAATCAAAGCCGCACCAGACCCAGGCATTGACAAGCGAAACTCCAACGATGGACAATGACAGAAGGTTGTGGTGAGTGACAGAATGGCAATTTCCTGCTAGCCAAAGCGGGATTGATATGCTCCGCTACCAACTTGAGAAAAAAAAAGTGGAGAATAAATTTCAGAGAGTGAATTTCCCTCTTAGGATCTAATATTTATAGAACTTTTGATACATTAGATACAATGTATGAGAGGGAAGTAAAGAGAATATGAAAAGATATAACTAGGAACTAGGTGGAACACAACACACAATAGCTTACAATAAATTTTATTTAAGACTATTTATTCTAAGAGTAGTAAAGAATCAACTAATAGTAGAATTCCTCGATTCTAGTCTATAATAAATAATTGAATTCCTTTATTAACATTATAACATTTCCCGGGATATGTATGGTCCTTACCAGCGTTGGAAAAGCACCAATTGCTTGTAACACTGTACGCATGAATAATAAAGGAGGAGGAATTTGCTCAACCTGCATTAAAAATCATTTGCCATGTGAGATCAACTAACTTGCATAGGCATTCAAAACTTATAAAACAATTTTCACATAACACACCAACTGATTCAAAACTCTGGCAATAACTTCCTGCGTAAAAGTTTGTCGCTGCTCAAAACAAGCATTGCATGCATCTGTCACCTGCATATAAAAACACTTGGTTGTGAAAAATGTTTCATTTTTTAACAAAAACCAAATATCATCACATACCTACCTTTTTCAAGGGAATTCCATCCCTTTCAGGATCAATTCCATGAATTGCAATTAAAACTTCAGCCGGAGAAAGCACCGGACCAGATTGTGATGATCCCTGTGAAAGAACTATATAATTAATTCAATTACAAAATTGTACTCACAGTTCAGAACTAATTTTTTATTGAAGTGAAATGTATAATATCCCAAAGGGTTTGGTGATCATGGAAGTTAAAACTTAATACAAGCATTAAATTTCATGTGTAGGGCTAATCCTATCAAATGAAGCATTGTTTGTTAAACTTTCACAATAATTTTATCATAAACAGTATTTTAAAACTATAGCCATTATTGTGCCTCAAATTGCAATAGTTTTTATTTATTACTTTAACAGGAAATCATCATGGTCTTCCAGTAAACTATCTGGCATCACATTATGCATACCAAAAACATTTGATGAATTTTTGCAATTCCAAACTAATTTGTACAATTCATTCCAAGACACTGGCACAAAAACAAACAAGTTGCTCAGCAATTCATATCTTCAGTTTCATAACTCATACGGTATGAATTCTATCATCAATATACTAACTACCATGCTTGGTTGTAGCTCTCATTAAGCTCTATAACTATAAAGAAACAAATCCTTACCTGTAATATACGACCAAGTGCTGTTTGGAATTTCTCCAAAGGAAGATTCACAATGTGAGGAAAAATCGGTATTACCTGTCAAATAAATTGTTCAAACATGTCCGCCAAATGAAAGGAATGCCATTCAAGATAATTAGAAAGTAAAAGAAAAAGTATATACCTAAGGATAAAACAATTCTTGCTCAAATGAAATCCATTAATTTTGTTATATTTATAGAAACAATGAAATAATCCTATATAATCAAGAATATCTAGATTATATATCCATTATTAGGAACATTTTTATTTATTCCCATATAATATCTTTGTTATCATAGGATATCAAATGTCCTCTATTTGCTGTGTTAATTCCATTTTCTCAATATAAATCAAACACTCGTAATGTCTTAGAAACACAGTTCCAGCTCAATATTTACATTTTCCAAGAGCCTTCTTCAAAACGTTTTGGAGGATTTTTCTTCGCGAACCTTTCTCCCAAGTTAGCATTCACGTTCTAGCATCGCTTCCAAGAAGTTTTGTAACAAATCGTGATTCAAACCATACGATTCTAACTACATTGTTGTTGACTTCGTTCTTTATGTCCCTCATTGTTTTTTTTAATTTATTGTTTGTTACTCGATTGGCCAAATCTCATTATATTAATGCTACCTTGTTAGATCAAATGTCAAGTCAAACGATTGACATCGGATGTGAGTCACATGGTCTTTACTATGTCTCCCCATCACCATTGTTATGTACAACAGCGTATAGCAACCTCCTAGATTTGTTGCTCAAGAGAAAACATTTAATATGGAATGTCATCTATGCAAGCAAGTCCCTATATGGTTTTTGGCATTTCAAACTATCATCCACCAGTTTGGAATGATACATTATTCTCTTTTTAATTGTCATTCTCTCCAAGGATGTATCTATCTCATTGTATATGTGGACACATTGCTACTACAAAGCAAGGCAAGGAGGGCATTATACAACTAAGGAAAGGATCAATTATATTTGTTGTACTCATGCACATACGACTTATATGCTTCAGCTTGAGGACCAAGGATCAATTATCTTAGTACTCACATATGCACATACAACTTATATGCTTTAGCTTGAGAAAGAGTATTATAATTATAGAAATAAGAAATTGGTCCTATAAAATCAAGAATATCAAGATTGTATGTATTATTAGGAATGCTTTTATTAATACTCATGTCTTTGTTAATACAGCATATCAAATATCCTATATATATTGTATTGATTCATTTTTCTCAATATAAATAAGGCACCTTTGTTGTTTCAAAAACAAACGGTTTCAGCCTAATGTTTCTCTCTTACCTAGAGTTTAACATTCTTGATATAAATAAATCATAATTTTATAAAAAAAACAACAATGAAATTTACATCCAATTGAAAGAATAATAAAGAGTACCTCGTCATTCGATAGGAATGGTAATACTGGAATAAGAACCTCTGCATCCTGTATAGAATCAACCGACTATTAGCCATAATCCTGAGTTTCAATGTGAAACTGCTAAGACAACAGTTCACAATACCTTGAGTTTTGAATCATGCAACTTTTTCACAGTGCTTATTAAATCCTTAGAAGGGGTCGTACCATCTGTAAGTGTATGCAACACCTGACATTTCAATGTAAAATTATCAATATTCAATATATTTCAAAAAAATTCAAACAAATGAAAAATTATGCAAGGTAAAACAGTAAACCTGCATTAGAAGATTCTCGCTTCCATTTGGAGGATCCGAAATAGTTTCAAGAAGATCCAAAGATGAGCCCATAGTTCGTACTAGAATAGGAATTTGTCGATGTACTGCCTGCAGGATACAAGTAATAATGTAACTTATTGACAGAACAATAGTTGATAATATTCACTAGACCCCGTATTTTAAAAACCGAAACCTGCTTTACTGCCTTTGATGTGCTTCTATAGATGACAAATACTTGGCGAAAGAGAGAATGTTTCTGCCATCATAAAGCATCCATATGTATTACTTCTAATCAAATAACAGAACATAATGCACCAAAGGATGTCTACTAGGAAAAATAAACAGTACCTTTGTACACAAAGCAAAAAACAATGACATGCACCTCTGAGCCTCAGAAACTGAATCTGGTGAGACACTCTCAGATGTGCATGATTGACGATTATCTGAGACATCTTTAGTGCTGCCACTCAATGATGATTGTTCGTTTGAAACCTTTTCAACATCAGGTCCCTGGAAATGAAAAGGGAAAAATAAACTATCATATCCAGTCCAGTTCGACAACAAAATGACATTAACTTGCCATCCAGAGGACTCATGAAAAAAAAAAGTAAATCCATAAATGTGTCAATACCTTTTGTGAATCAGCAATGGACCCTTCAGCATCTGTTAATTCAAACACATCATCACTTGTCACTGAGAAAAGCATTTCCTTTGCAAAATCTTCTATTTGCTGAGAAATGGATGACAAAGGATAAAGCTTATTTGCCACCTGCAAGAAGAGCTCAAATTGACAATGCTGCTATGCGGTCAACTAAATGATTCAACAGGAATTTATACTTAATGTACCAGACGTATCGCCTTCATACGCACTTCTTCCAAGTGATGCACTGCACTCTTTCATTTGAAAAGGAAAAAATCAAAATTAAGAGATCAGATGTAAGGCCAAAAAATTACAATTAAAAGGAAAAGCAAGGTTTGAAAATTCAGATTCTACAATTCAAGGAGAAAGGAAGGGGCAATTATCATCAAGCCACCACTTAAGTTTAATTTAGACATATGAAGAAAGAAAATCAATGTAGATTGTGGAATTATGAATAAAACCAGAATTAAACAAATAACATGAAAGTTTGTATAATAAAAGTAGGATAGAAAAACCTGTAGAGCAATTTGTAAGCAAGTATCTCGGATCGGAGGCCTAAGAAGAATCAAACTCCATACAGCACTTAGACCTTGAGTTACTCTATCCGCATTCAGTGAGTGCAACTCCTTTTCACCTCTATCCCCATTTCCCGGAGAACACATGTTTTCTAAAATTTTCAGAACTGATTTTGGTAAATAAGGAGATTCACCAAGCAATTTACTTAATGATTTATCTGAAGGTGGAAATGAATCTCTAAGTGCTTCTGCCTGCATTTGAAGAGAACCAAAATCTCAACTCATGCCTTGCAAATGGAGACAAAAGAATCAAGATAGAAAAACACTTACCACTGTAAGGAGGAATTTTTCATATACAGAAGCTGCAGTAGTGGAAGAAAAGAAGTCAGGCTCCTCTTCAGCCTCACCAAATAATCTGTAGAGGACACGCAATGTCAACTCGTGTCCCTGAGACATTAGGTAATCATTGTCAACAGTGTCCATCAAGTCTATTAAGATATTAGATGTCCAACAACAAGATGTTTATAGTCATTCCACATACATGATTTAGCTTGAGAAACAACAGTGTCTGTCAGCAATCATATTTTATTATTCCATATTTAGCAGATTATAATTATGTTGGACAGTGGTATGATTTGTACTCCACATGTACCTTCACAAGGTCTTTCTAGATGATTGAGCAGTCCAGTTTTTGATTAATATGCAGTCAGGGAATAGAAAACAATTATTCTTCAGCTTGAGGGGGAGTGTTGGAAAACAGGAGTAATTAATGTTTCTTATTTTTCTAAGTATTTAACTAGGTCCAATGCACTTTAGGAAGTTGTGATAGTTTAAATCTTCTCTTTGAAAAGAGTTGAAGCTATTTAGTACCTATGTAACCCTTCTGATTATTAATAGATCAATATGCTGGGTGGAAACCCAACTCGGGCCTATTTAGAAAACACACTCTGTCTTTCTTCTTGTCAAAACTGTTTAGGAAGTTTTATATTTTATCCTTATTATATTTTTATTTTGTATCACAGCTGTATCTTACTATTAATATTAGGATTATGTATTTAGAAACAATCCCACAATCATAGGGATTTGTTTCTCTAGAATTAGTTGTCCATATTTCCTAAAATAACTAGCAAGCTCTCATGTATATATAGGTCTAATGACCTCATAATTTATATAGAAGAAAATATTATTCCTTCTAAACTTGATACTTCTCAAACTTTGTTTCTTTCATTTATCAAATACCAATTCTAAATCTAATACAACTAAACAAGTTCCTTTAATCCTTATATTCTCCACCAGCATGGCAGACATTACTTTTTTGATGAAACATGTATGACAAAATTGAACCCATTTGGATGACGTATCTCTAATGAAGTAGAAAAGGCCAGGTCTCCAAGTTCAGATTTTCAAAATGCAATTGATCTAAGGAATCTACATTTTCAAAACAAGTTCATAATTGATTTTATAGAAATAAAAGTTTAGTCTCTTATAAGTATGGGTCACTGGTGAGAAGCTGCACCAAAGCTGATAAGTAAAAAAATTGATAGAGAAGCAGTAACATTTGAGACAAGAGCTCACCTCATGACTGGTGTAATCAATCAAAATATGCTGCTGTAATAGTTTCCATGGGTCTAATTCTAAGGGAAACTGCATGAACAGAAAGAAGAGTGCACGGTATCAATTACAAAGTGGTTGTAAGCAAATATACACACAAACCGTTAGAAGAAAGAATTGATTTTGGGATCTTAAGGATGTCTGTATTACATAAGTTGATAGAATTTAAGCATACAAAGAGAAAAAGGATGGTGACTGTAAGAAAATAAAAAAATCAAATATGAACAAATGAACAATAAGAATGCATTAAACTAATTAGTGATGAACTTTAGATCCTAATTTCTTGAAAATGAGAACTGTAAGACAGGTAACATGAAAACATTTAATATTTAAATTAATGCAATGGTAACAGTTAAAGGATATGGCAATCATAAATCATGTTAATCCTATTATGCTGGAGATAATATTTCATTATTGTACAGTTTTAATTACATTCCACAATTAGGAGGATAATTTGGAGGATTAATAGGCTAACAGTATATTTTATACTTATTGCACAGGATCATTGATCCTGAATTATAGGGATAGATTGTGTCTATCATAAATTAAGATTTTCGTTATTAAGTCTTTTGTATTCTATTCAAGAGCAATTGCTCTTCTATGAATATTATCAGAAACAGTTTTTCTAAATATGATATCAGAGCTCTAAAATCCTTGGGAGCCTTTGTAATCTCATGCACAGCCAGCATTGTTGCAAAACCACACCCATTTCTTTCTTCTACTGTATTCACCTGTGCAGCCTGCATTACTGCACACCACACCCCTTTCTTTCTTCCACTGTATTCCTTCTAGACCTGCAATACCATCGTGCAAACCTAAAAAATGTCCCCGATACTCAGAAAACCCTTAACCAATCACACAATTTAGGACAAGGGAGACGCGGTTGTACTATCATGGTTGTGGAATGCCATGACACCAGAGGTGAGTGATGTTTACATGTTTATTAAGACAGCTAAAGAGATATGGGATAGCTATAAAGCAAATTATTCCAAAGTTGGTGATGCTGCCCAAATCTATGATATTAAGATGAGAATCTTTAATACAAAACAAGGGAATTACTCAGTCAATAAGTATGCCCATACACTACAAAAAAAATTGCACTTGCAGATGGAACTTTCATTACAGTAGCTGGAAAAGGAGATATTATGATAAACCAGAATCTAATTCTGGAGGAAGTTTTGCATGTACCCAAATTATCTGCAATTTTATTTTTGTTCACAAACTTACTATGGATTTACAATGCTTGGTGTTTTTTAATCCTATAACCTGCCAATTTCAGGATCACAAAACGGTGAAGATGATTGGACTTGCTAAGGAAGACAATGGGCCCTACCTTCTAGCTTTGTGCATACAACTTATATGCTCCAACTTGAGGAGTATTAAAATTATGATTGTTATTGTATTGCACAGCTTTAATAAAGCTACTTTCCGGGTGCAATTACCTAGCTTAAGGGTAGAGTGTTATAGGGTATACCTTTTCCTTGTAATGTACTCTTTTCTCGTTCATATAAAGTCTATCCTGTCACCTACTATCGACCACCTATAAATATTTATTCTCACGCTCGAGATGTTCAGTCCTTGACATGAAGTGATGTGTTAGGGATCTCACATCAACTAAAGATATAGTCAAATTATAGCATATAAGTAGATGCAAACCTCACCTTAGAAGCTAGTTTGTAAGGTTGAATTAGACTTAAAGTTCACTTTCTAAGAGATCTTTGTAGAAGTTTACTCAAATTTCACCCACCACCCTATCTAGCTTAAGAAAGAAGGCTATAAAAAGGGGGTATACACATTAGAAAAAAAATACTTATGCATTGGATAAAAATGCAAAGTAGGACAGGTTAGTGTAATTTCTACAACTAATAAAGGCAGGTCTATATCATATCAGAAAACCTCCATGACATCATTTTAGTCTCCTCTAAAGATACCAGACGGGGTCCTAAGAAATTAAAGTCATTGTAAATTTCATCAACAGGCAACAGTTATAGAATACCAAAAAAGAATAAATAGAGTTGGATCTTCCATGCTTCTAAGGACCAAAAAACAGTTTAAAAAACTAAAAACTCCTACAGAGAGCACCTAACATTTGTCATTTTACAACTGCAATATAAAACTAGAAAATTTCTAGATAGGATTTTCACCTCAACTCCTAAATAAGCAAGTATCGAAAAACGGACTTTGGAGCCTCCAGCTGCCGCTATTTGCTTATATGCATCAATAATACGCATAAAACATGACTTTTGCAAATGATCCTTTTGTTCATCTTCAAGTTCAACAACTGGAGCAATCATCTTTGGCAAGACTAAACGCGAAGGCAACACAACTGAAGTAGCTGTTGATGATACCAAGCTATTGACATCTCTAACAGCCGCTTTTGGACTCAGCTCCTCAGATCTATCTGTTGATATTGATGGAGCTAAGTTCAGGGGTGACCGCAGATCCAAACTTGTATCTTGGTCTTGGCTGCCATCTTCTAGGTCCACTTCAGTGGAAGCCAATAAAGAAGGAGCAAAAGTTTCTGACAAGGCATCACTACGACCAAAAGAATCCAGGCCAGGAATTCCACTCTCTGAGTTTCCAACATCATGGATGTCAGGAGGCATAGTTGTACAGCCATTCTCTACTCCAGGTATACTAGCATCAGAAGTTGGAAAATCAGTAGGAGATGGTACATTTTCAGATACAAGATTCATGCCAGAATGAACAGCACCACTATTTACAGCAGTTGCAGAAATTTCTTCCTCCCCTTGTGACTTCTGCAATATGTATATCAAAGTCTTACTCAAAAAAAAATCTAAAAAATACGCTAAAAAAATAGACAGTCTAAATGTATAAATGAAAGGGAAAGATAGTAAAATTTAAAAATAAAAGGTAAGACCTAAAAACAAAAAATATCAGATAACTAATTAATTATTATACCTCAGCCTCATTTGAAACTGATTGTTGTGCATCAAGAAGGGAAGCTATTGGTGGGAAAGTACTAGAAAGTGACATAACAGCAGCTACAAATGATGGTGGATATTTAGCCTTGTCATCAGAACCAATCATACTAATGTCTTGCAGTTGTTCATTTCCTTCAGTATTAGGGTAACTCGGAGGTAAGTTATGCATATTTGCCATCACCACCTCAGCTAGCAAGTCAGCAGAAATACTTGAGATGAGAATCTCAAGATGCCCAACAGCTTTTTCACCTTGAGCAATCAAAGCACCAAATGTGGTAACAAGTTGCCGTACAGGCCCATTATCCACATCTCCTGTTGAAGATGTTGGTACATTTGAAGGAGTCTCATCCTGAGAGTTGGAAGTGGTATGTTCATCCAACTCTTTCTTAGGTTCTTCCATAGCATCAATTGTTGTCCTGACACGTTTTCCATGAACATCTTCAGCTAAATCACCTTCAATTTGTGATCCAGATCGTTTTCTTGACAAATCACTGTGTACTGAATCATCAGAATTTATTGCAGGTTCCTCTTCCTGAAAAAAAAGGTAACCAATACCATGATGTCCTGCCAGTATTAAATTTTATTTAAAATATTTCTCCTGATCTGCAATAATCCTTGTAACTAACCACAACCATTTCTTTTATTGCAACTACCAAGTTCAACTGTTTGGAAGTTTAACATTTGCTCCTATTTCAAAATATTTCCCATTGATGGTAAAAGCAAAGATTAAATTAAGAAGGCAATAAAACGGCTTCAACTTATTAAAAATAACAGCATTGGATTTAATTACATACTATTGGAAACATAAAAATTGAGAATGGAAAGGACATAACCCCAAAAGCAAACTCAAGTGAGGAAGACTGGCCAAGTCATTATAACAAGTACTTCAGCCATATTCCCAGCCAACATGGAATATAGGAACACCTCTCTAATGCATAGAACTGGGCATTTGCAAGTAAATATGCAAGACTAGACATTTGCAGTGGGGGGCCCAACTAGGATACAATCTAACATCAAATTAGAATTGAAAATGAACTAAGTCTATCTAAATTCTAAAGGGTACCTAAAGAGAATAAAACTGTCTAATTGATTATAAGTATATAAATGAAGGCAAACCTAACCTTACAAGGCAATTTTGTGAAGTTATGTAGGCTTAAAGACCATTTTCTAAATGCGTGGGAAAAAACAAAAAAATGACCTAAAATCCCAAATGACAATGTTCCACAAGAAATTTACTGAAGTGCCATTGGACAGGAAAATTTGTCACCAAACAACATACCGTAAGCAGCAGGACAGTGTTATTATATATAAAGCTTACACTCCATCAATGCCTTTCTTTTCATTGTCTTTATTTGGAGATACAAGAACACTAATAAAGTTGGAAATAAATAATTAACGTCATCTTAACTTTCTAAAGCAACAAAAATGATGGAATAAAACCCATCCTCTAAAACTAAAACTTCAAAAGAGTACCATACCATCTATGTCTTCTGTAAACAAAAAAAAGAAATTGAAACTATCAATTTACTTGTCTATCTATATATACGCATACAGCTAATATTCCATCCAGCCTATACACAATCACCATACTTACATGTTCAGAGATCAAATATGTAAGAAACAGAAGAATAATTAGTAATAATAAAATAAATAAACTTCTCAGGAAGAGGTGGTGCTTACCTTGATAACAGGTTGATCATCCTTCTCTCTCTCCATGCTTCCATTACTAGCTGAGATTAGGTGGAACACCCGATCTGCCTTTCCTTCTGACTGTATTTCCTTTAAGGCCCCTGCCAAACGATCTCTCCACTACCAAAAAACAATAATCAGTTTTCCACAATAACACCATATCAGACATGTTGGAGATCCCACATATAATATCTAACAAGACCAAATGTCTTAAACATATGCACCAGTATTATCAATTGCAGAAATGGCCGAAAGCCAACAACATTCTATATCATTTAGCGTATAGCAATAGCATGCATCATGTGCACATAGAGAAAACAACATAATGGTTTAAATATGTAATATATATTAGTGTTATCGATATCGGATAACGGATCATATCGGAGACCCCAAAAATCCTTTATAAAGTTATAACAAAAAACATAACGGGTTATTGTGGAAGCATTGCAGTTAAAAGAAATATAATATAATATAATATATATATATATAAAAAAACAACTTCAAAAAAATACAAAACGTAAAGAAGGTGTAGTGGCTGTGGCATAGATAAAAAAATTTGGTGTGTAGTTATAATGTTTTAAATGGGCCCAAAAAGCCTAATTTAAGTAATTTGAGATAAAAGGCATATTGTCAATAGTAGTACTAGTAAATGAAGGGAAAAGACAACAATTACCAAATGTATGATCAATGATCAATTGCACCAGAGACAATGACCCAGGAATATTGAGACAAGCAGATAAATTACCAATATGCCCCACTAAGATAGTCAGCTAGTAGCTTGGTAAGTCTCACCATTCGATGACGTCTTCATATGTTGTTGGAGTCATGCGAGGCAAACCAGTTCTTAGTGTAGGGGCAACAAGTTACTAAACAATAGATGTCTAGCCATGTAGCACAAACACTGACGCATTGACACGCATAATCTCCAAAATGTAAGACAAGAACACGGATCTATATATTATATCATTATGAATTGCATAAACTAACAATCAAGATTTATGTGAACAAGCATGGTTGTGTTTTTTCTGTGGCAGAAAGATGTTTCTCATGACTGGTTCAAAAGGATTTGTTCCTTATTTCTATAACCATAATAAAAATCTATACAATAAGTTTGAGCTTTTAGAAAATCATTGTATTTGTCCTTTTTAAAATTGTGTTGGAACCGTGCTAGAATTGTCAAAGATCCAAAAAATATTTTTTTAATTCGAAACTTCATTGATACGTGTCATACACATGTCAATGTCCGATACATGTGTCCAACACAGACACACCATTTAAGAGGCGTGTCCGAGCTTCATGGATGTCTAGGCAATATTGAGTGAATGAGGGGGTTTCCCATACAACTTCCAACACTTATCAATAGTATGTCCAATGCAGTCACAATGTTCACATTTTGGGCAATTTTTTAGAATTACTTGTGCGAAAGCATCCAAAATTATTATTGTGATACAAAGGCAATATTTTCCCTACAGATGAAAAATGTGTCTTTATGTTTATTTTCTAAGGAATGCAAAGGAGCACAAATGATACAAAAGTCATGGTGAGGTTTACTGGTCATCCCAAAATCTAATGACAGGTAAAAACATACTCTTGTGGCAAGGCATACAAGTCCAAGGTCATAAAAAAGGTATTGTGGTTCTCCAATTCCTTTACATTTTCATATGATGAAACTCATTAAAATCATATAAGGCAGCAAGAAGTTGCCCAAGATAAGCAAACATAAGGCCCTCAAATTGTCATGGAGCAAGAAATGTCAAGAGATTTGGTACACACCATACAAGCATTGTGTCATTAGTATAAAAGGTAGGGGTCTCACTCTAAACTAGTGCAAAAATCTCATGGGAACGAAAGATATATTTGAACAAGTAGTGAATAGTGGATTTAATAACACTACATAATTGAGAATCAATCTTCATCCATTGTTCATGTTCTTATGTAGGAATGGATTCAACAATTGCAATGAGATGGGATTTGTATCCCAAACCACTTAGCTATAACCCAATTTCAGAGGCCCAAATGGAAAAGTTTCACTTGTCCATCTCCTCAATACTAACAATATGGTTAGAAAATGTGGGAGAATTTGCTTTGGACGTTGAATAATTGCTAAAAGATTTTTCTCAAAAAAATTAAAAAATAATAATTAAATAATCTAAGAGAGAAAATGGATCGAACCACCAAACAAACTTCGATGGAGCAATCACCACACAAATACAATTGCACGAAGGAGGTGTATAGGGAGTAGTTTTGTCGACCATCATGCATCATTGTATGCGACGATTGGAATTGTAAAGCTGCAAGAGTAACGACACGTGTGAAGGTATGTGGATGGATCTTCGTGTTGGTGTTTGTATAGTTAGATAGATTGGCTCAACATGATCCCAACCCTATGTTCACTGAAGCAGATGGATGACTCCAGAAAAGTTGCCAAAGACATCACTGAAATTGTGCACATTAACCTAAGAGAAAGGTTTGGCAAAAAAAACCTTTGAAGACAATGGGTCTACCGAGACAACATGACTTTGAAATAGGCTTTGAATATCATGTTGAACTATAGGAGAGATACATTGAGCTAAAACCATATGTTTCTGGGACAACGCAAATGCTTTATTTATATTGAGAAAACAAAATCAATACAATAAATAGAAAATATTTATATCCTTTGTTAATAAAGATATTATATAGAAATAAATAAAAACATTCTTAATAATACATATATAATCTAGATATTCCTTATTATAAAGGATTTGCACCTTATTTCTATAATTATACCACCTAGGAATATAAAAGTATACCTTGTAACATGCTATCTAGAAATTTATAAACATTGACATCAACCCAAAGCAAATTAAACAATAAAACTAAACTTTACACAACAAGTAAACACTGTATGTTAAACACATTTCATCTAATAGAATTACCGGAGCAGCACTTGGATGTGTACATTTCGAGCAAGTAAGAAAGGCATTCTTCAAAGCAAGATGTGCAGCTGATACACAAAACCCATTAATGACAGAGCTAGAAGGTTCCAAACTGAGTAAAACGGGCAAGATGCGGCCATAGAATGCAGGCCTTTCATTTGCAATTGCTGAAAGACTGGAATAGACCAATAACAAAGTCAATACTAAGAAAGTACCAATCAGACCAATGAATTTACAGTGTTAAAAGTTAGTAGTAATTGAAGATAATAAAAATAATTAATTTAACAGTCTTAGACAGTCCTTAGATTTTCAAAATATGCATCAGTTCTCTTCCAAACAAAAACCATTCAAATAAGATGATTTATATTAGATTAAAAGAAGTCCTCTCTCTCTTCACCAGAACATGCATGCGCATGCGCAGGCGTGACTGAGTAAGAGAACTGATCCAATATTGACCAGCTGATCATCACAGATGTGTAATCAGGAAGTTCTAACCAAGTAGAATTTTCTCAATTCATGTGTGTTTGTGAGAGTATGCAAGCAAATACTGACCATCTGATTGTCATAATGCATGTTTCATAAAGAATAAAATATAAAGTCATGTGACTTTTTAAGCAGTCACATAGGCAGAAAATCAAAGGGTGTAAAAGAAAATATCAACTACCTTTTAATCAGCACAATGATAACTGAGTTACTAAGGGACTTCACATATGAAAATCTGAGTTGATCAAGCAAGAGACCCAAACTTTGGCTTGCTTCAATTTTCAAATCTCCAATATTGAGTACTGGATGACCCCGCCTGAGCCATGATATATTAAATTCCACAGGCTTTCCTACAAAAAAAGTGAGAAGTCATAAAAGCACATAATTTAAGGATTAGAAAAACAAAAGTTTGGCAGGACCATCTTTTTTTCCCAACCAAACTCAAAATGTAATACCTTGACGAGAAGTGGGCTCTGAGGAACCACTAGGATCAGGAGTGTAAAGACGAATAACTGCCTCAACAAACTTCAGTGCCAGCAGCTTTGCACCACCACTTTCATGCTTTCAAACATGTTACGAAGGACAACCATCAGATCATAAACCAAAACAGGGAAATTTCAGACTTTCAATGAGAGCAATTACTTACTTGAAAAGCTATTGAGTATACTTTGTCTTTGAATTTAAGCATCCATTCCCATCCAGATTCAAGTGCACCATCTAAATCACTAGAGTATAGACCCTAACACAAAATAAAACCAGAATGGGAATGTTCATATCTTCAAATGAATACCAAGTGAACAATAAAAGATGAGAGATAACTACTATCAGATGTTAAAATCCTTTTAAAGTGTAACTACGAAACATTTGCCAGCATTTTATTATTCATCTCCTGATTTCTATTTTGGTAGAGACCAGGAAATTATGAATAGCATACTTGCTTCATAACTTTATATAAGATGTTCTAAACTCCTAATTATAATGCTTTCATTGATAGAAGTCAAAGGCTTTCAAAAACTTTGAAGCTTAGTACCAGATTTCGACGGTTGGCAGTCCCTGCGGACATATCATAAACCCAAGAAAAACTATTAGGGTATTAACTAATAATATCACCTTCCCTCACTTTCGCTGTTCTTGACACAAATAAACATCAAATTCACTAACCAATATTTCTGTCACTTTACAAAGGTTTAAATTACAATTGCAGCCACAGTTGCATTTTCTTGCCATCCTTGACACTGGGAAATTACAGGAAAACATGGTCACAGTTGGGGTCATGATGCAATCACAGTGAGCCAAAAAACCTTAAAGTTGTGACCAATATCTCAATTGCGGACCTTTTAAAACCATGATTCTCTTCCAGAAGGTACAACATTACCTATCAATGAAATCAACCTAACATGTCTCCCAACATGTGGAAAATCAAAATAAAACTAAATACTCAAATTCCTATTCAATTGCTCAAACTTCAGAACAAATTCACTCAACCCAAATCCACAACAATAAGCAACCACACCAACACAGCCAAAAACAACAATATGTGAACCACCACCAACCACACTCATCACCAATTTCGTTGCAAAATCGTAAACTCATCCCCCTCTCAAAACAAAGCACGCACCTGAACCACAATTTTCTCAAGTGTGCCACGAAACAACTGAATTCCACACTGAAGAGCTTGCCGAACCACTGCCGGTGTGTCGTCATCCAGTACATCAATTAGCATAGGCACAATGTCAGACAAGAACTCCGTGTTCTTCAATCCAATCTCACCAAACATCCTGAAATAAGAAGAAAAAAACAAAGAGGTCCACCTCAAACTTCAATTCCATGCGCCAACGAAAAAACATAAAAGCTTTAGAGTGTGTTTGGATTAAAGGTCAAAATAATGAAATTCATTTTGGCTGCTGCAGTCAAACCCAATTTCACAAAACCATAAGTCTGGTTATTGCTATAGATAAAATTAATTTTATCTCGGAACATCCGTTAGACGAAGTGACAACCAGTAGCATTTACATGAGGTTGAAAATTTTAGCCTATGCTTTGCAGAAAACTTGGCATTGAGATAAAAAAAACCTCATTTCCTCTACACTCAATTTTAGGCAAAGTTGGAAATAAATTTGGCCAACGCCCATCCAAACACAGACGGAGAATGGCGAAGAGAGAAAGGGAAAAGATGTACTCGGTGATAAATTTGCGCACGGGACCGAAGCGATCCGAGTGGAAGAGGAAGAGTGAGGGTAGGAACTCGGTGAGGAGGACGGGGTCTTCGGGGGGAAGTTCGTGGCGCAGTTGGCGCAGGGATTCGAGCTTGGAGGGGATGTCACTGGCCAACTTGGCAGCGTTGACGAGACTCGCAAGCTTTTCGCGCGAAGTGACCGCCATGGACATGGTTTTTCCGACCATGGCTCCGAGAGAAGAGGAGGAGAAGGAGCGAGAAGAGGCTAGTTTGGGAGAATTTGCATGGAAATCTAGAGGGCGAAGGGATCAGTGTCGTTTGTTTGTTCTAGGGTTTGGGTCGAAGAAGAGGGAGAAGGGGTGTTTGAAAATGGTGCTGCAAGGAATGGATGAATTTTCTTGATATTAATTTAATTATTACAAAACTATAATAAGATATCCCTACTAATATAGAATTAAAAAACTGAAATTAAATTAAATAATTATAAAGATAATTCGTTATATATCTCATATAAAAAAACAATTGTATTTAAGCATAGTTTAAAAAATGAAATAAATTAAAAAAGTTATGTAATATATTATTAGAGAAAATACATGTCTTCAATGTTACGTAACACACAGAGGCTCATACACACATGGATATTGAGATACATGTAATCTAGAAAATGTAGGACACGAATCTATATATTATATAATTATGAATTATATAAATTAATAATAAAAATTTATATGCCCAGTATGTTTCAATTTCTTTTAACAGATGTTTCTCCTTACTTGTGCAACAGATTTGTTTCTTATTTTTGTAATCATAATAAAAATTTATACAATAAGTTTGAGCTTTTAGAAAATTAATGTATTTCTCCTTTCTAAAATTGTGTTAATATATATTTTTTGAATTAAACATTTTACTGATATTTATATTTCATTATACATTACAATAATATAATTTTATAACTTTTGTAGTGTTATTATTTTCTTAAGTAATTAATTAAAAATATTAAAATAATATAATGTAAAATATCTATATATATATAATAAAAAATTATATTGTATTTATTTTTTAAAAGATAAATTAATAATAAAAATTTATATGCCCAGTATGTTTCAATTTCTTTTAACAGATGTTTCTCCTTACTTGTGCAACAGATTTGTTTCTTATTTTTGTAATCATAATAAAAATTTATACAATAAGTTTGAGCTTTTAGAAAATTAATGTATTTCTCCTTTCTAAAATTGTGTTAATATATATTTTTTGAATTAAACATTTTACTGATATTTATATTTCATTATACATTACAATAATATAATTTTATAACTTTTGTAGTGTTATTATTTTCTTAAGTAATTAATTAAAAATATTAAAATAATATAATGTAAAATATCTATATATATATAATAAAAAATTATATTGTATTTATTTTTTAAAAGATAAATTATTCTAAATAAAATAATTATTCAATAACATTGTCTTTTCTACTATTACCATATGCTTTAATCAGTATTTTTTAATTATTTTTTTCTTTTTCTTGATAGAAAACAAGCTTATGACGGATTACTGTTGACAGATTCCTTAATAATACATATTTTCATTACATAAATTAAGGTCTGTGATGGCCCATCATCAATACTTGCTTTTTCTGAGTCTTTTGATGGGCTCTTTCAAGTTCATCTTTTGATGTTGTTGATGTTAAGGCTCATGAGTTGTTGTTTTCTGCCAAGAATAATACATCTTGTTTAAGAGCAATGTTGTCTTTGGTTCTCATACTAAATTTTGTTAAACTTTTTCCACCATTTGATCTTTATATTTCTTTCTTGACAACATTTAAATTTATACTCCTTCATATGGTTGCGCTAAAGTATAATCCCAAGTTAATATCCAGGTAATAGCTTAAAGGCTATAAAAAACATAAGCTTATAACCTGGTACAAATATATATTTTTTTCGAAAATATGAATATACTTCATTTATTTTTGTGAGAAATATTGAAGGTAATGGTCCAAAGTCAACAAACCATTTTATAAACCATCTTGAAAATTTCAAAGATATTCCTTTTTTGAACCAAATAAACAACGATTTCTTTTCTAGTTTAACAAATAATATGTTGGTCCATGCATCCATGTAATCATAATAACTATATTGTTGAGGATCAAACACTCGTGAAAATTATTTCTTATCATGGAAGGGTTGGTTCCACTCTTGAGGGGTTAGAACTTGTAGAATTTGTATCTTGAAAAATTGGATATTTCTTTCATCATCTCTATTATGAGATACTTATATGGATTTTGTATTAACCAATATGAATTCATAGGAAGTTCTGGTCTTGTATATGTTTATTGGCAAGTAATGGAAATATTGGGAAAATAGGTTTTCAGCTATGTGTCTTGAGTTTGGAGCTATCCATGCCTTTTCTAATATTAGTATTGGCATATTCTCTAGTTTCTCTAAATATTCATAGGAGGGATGGTTTTGGAAAACCTGCTCTCGAAAAATCTATTGGAATAAGAGTTTTACTGGTAAAATCTTTTGGGTTTATTAATATACTTTGGTAGTGTAGTGGAGTAAATGTATTTGAGGATATTAATGAGTTTGATGTTTGAGTAAGGGTTTTATGATTTGTGTCGGAGTAAGGTTGGTTTTGTGGGTGTTGATGGCCTTAAAGATAATGAAGAGGATGATCTTAATGATATTGATGAAGAGACTTTGTTCTATCACAATGGGGAACCATATTGAGTTTTATTTATTAAACTAGATGCTTTATTTGATCTACTAGGGGACCATAATCATCTTTTCTGATTGGTTTGACACTCATTTGAAGTTTGTAAAAATTCTCTTATTAAAGAATCAGGTAAAAAGTTCTATTTTCCTTTAATATGTTCTATTTCAAAATCAAAATAGGATAATAAAACTTGCCATCTTGTAAAAATATGTTTAGAAACCAAATTTTGAGCATTTTTAGTCAAAATACTTGGAGTTGCTTTGCAATCAATACGAATTAGAAATTTTTTGTTAAATAAATCATATTGAAATTTTTGTAAACATAAAACTATTGAAAGTATTTCTTTTTTAATAGTAGAATACTTTTGTTGGGAAGAATGTCATATACCTTAATGATATCTGACTACTTCCTTTTTTGATTTTTCTAAAAGTTTTTGTTTTAAAATTCCCACATATCCTAAGTCACAGACATCAATTTCTACAATAAGAAAAGTTTTGGGACCAGGTATAATTTTTTAACTATTTATTTTATGCCTTTGGTCATATCATCATTCCAGGATGGAGGCTTATTTCTTAATCTTGAATATAAAGGAGCTCAAGTTATTCTAATATTGGGAATAAAATTTGCTATATAATTTTTTTATAAAAACTCTCATGTTAGGCATCACTATGAAACTTGACATCTCAACTAAGTTGACACCTCAAGTAACAACAATCATCTGTCACAACATGAAAAAAGTATTATTAAAGGAAAAAAAGAAAGGAAATACAAGTAAATATGGGGGACTAGACCAAAACTCATATATTAACAAGACTGATACATAGGTAACCTGTACCTATTCATAAAGAACTCTAATAAAAAGACTATATGGAAGCTTATTATACCAATGAAATTGTTCTCTGGGAACAAATCCTAAGTTAGCAAGTTTATCAGCACAAACACTCCCTTCACGAAAAATGTGAGAAACCCTAAATCTGATTTTCCCACAGTAATTAAGACAAGTGTTCCACCTATTACGAAACATCCAAAGAACTTTAGTTATAGAAGTAAATGCAACACAAACCAAGACAGAATCACATTCAAGCCATAAATTAGTAAAATCCATCTTTTGAACTTCTTCAATAGCATGTATAACTTCATAAAACTCAACAACCAAAGCAGTCTGAACATCAAGGAAAGCAGAGAAACCACCAATAAACTTCTTCATACTCCCACGAAAAATACCTCCACAAGTAGCAAAACCAAGATAACCCCTAGCAGAACCATCAATGTTAATTTTAACTCAACCTAGTGAAGAAAACTCTCATCTAACAAAAAGAGGATGTAGAACTTTACCACTACGAGTATGAATATAAAAAAACTTAAGCACATTGAAATCAAACATATCATTGTGCATTGAACTTTTAAATGAATTTCCCACTAGACAAGTAAGATCTTTAATGACCGAAATAGCTATAGAAATATCATCTAAATAAAAAAGGTTACCACAACAAACTTAATCAAATTAACCGAAAGACTACCATCACTCTTAATGAAAAGAAGAAGATTATCCACATTAGAGAAATGAGAATTAAGAAAAAAATTTCGAACCCAACTTCAAATATGCAAAGCATTAGGACATTCAAAAAATAAATGTTGAATAGATTCTTCCTGCTTTTCACACAACGTAAACATAGAACATATATGCAAACTTGTATGCTGAATGTGTTGATCTGTAGGAAGTCACCCATGAAAAACTTTCTAGAGTACTAGAGTTTTGGAAGGAGGAATTTATGGAGACCAGATGAGTTTGCCCCAACCACATGGAACTCCTGGTTCCAAGAAAAAAGTCTTAGCCAATTTGAGAGTGACACGACCAAACTTGTCTAGAATCCAATTAGGAATATCTTGTTCCTGCCTAATCATGATATATTAAAAAAAATGAGTCATTTGCTGTAAAGGCAAGGGAATATCCCAATCATTATCAATCCAGAATTGGGAAACTATAGTCGGGATGTTAGAACCATCAGGTACCCCTGCAATGTTTGATAAAGAAGTAGTAGAACATCATTTATCATTTCAAAAATTAATAAAAGTACATTTACCAACAACCCAAGAAGTATGTTAAGGAATAACGTCATACAACTATTTAATCCCAGGCCAAATAGAGGAGGATCTATAAGCCATTTTAAGCTTGCACTTTGATTTAAGAACTCTGACTTTCAAGAGAAGAGAATAAGTCTTATTACTATAAGCGAAATTTCAAGTAAGTTTAAGAAGATATACGTTATTCCAACTAAAATTCTTTTCAACTATTGTTTTTTTTTTATTTCTTTTGGAAATTTATTTGTAAACTTTAATGATCTTTGCATGTGTGTGATTGTTCCTTGATATATTTCATATCCTAAAACTCTAATCTTTGTTTAAAATATTTTTATTTTCTTCTCTGAAACTACTAACCATTCTCATTAATTATTTTTACAAATTATTCTAAATGTTATTTATGTTCATTGATATTTTTCGAAAATATTAAAATATCATCTAAATATACTATAGAAAATCTCATATGAGGATAAAATATACCATTCATAATATTTTGAAATTCATTAGGAGCATTCTTTTAATCATTAAGGCATTACATTCCATTCATAATGTCCAAAAGGTACTACGAAAACAATTTTATATTTATCTTTTTCTTCTACAGAGATTTGATAATATCCTCATATTATATCAAATTTTGAGAATATTGTAGCATCATGTATTCTTTTTATTAAATCATTTTTATTAGGTTATGGATACCTAATCCCTTTTAATACTTTATTTAATGGTTTATAATTAATTATTAATCTTGGTGCTCCTTTCTCAAATTTAGAACTTTTGAGTTATTAACTTTTTTTTTTACCTTAAAAGGATATAATAATGTTAAAAAGGGAGTTCCTATAATCATTATTATATTCATATTTTTTATTAATATAAATGAAGTATTATAGCATATTGTATTCTTAAATATTTTAGCATTAGATAATTTATATTGAATATTCATTTTTGTCCCATTAGCACTAGTTGCTTTTTCTACAGTTTTTTCATAATATTGAGTAGGTATTATTCCTTCTTGAATACAAGCAATATCTGCTCCAGGATATATTAAGACTATTATTTAAAACGGTTTTTCTTTGATTATTAAGGTTATTTCAGTATGCCATTTATGAGTGGTAATTAGACTTATCATACTAATACAAGTTTTTGTATTGTTTTCTTCTATATAATTTTGTTTTGAATTAGTTTATTGTCTATTGTGGTATCTATATTCTAGTGAGATATCATTTTCTTTTAATAATTGAATTTCTTGTTTAATATTTTTAATTTATTCTTGTAAGTGTTTTATAGTTATTTGATGACTATGTGTTTTAAATCTACTGTAGATATCTTTCATATGGGTTTCACCTGTTGTTATGGACAAATACACAATATAGTAATAGATACATGAATTCAAATTTGAGTAGGTAACATCTGAGTTAAGATTAGGCAATGTGTTAATACAAAGGAATAATACACGAATTAAACATTGTAATACAAGATAAAAAAAGAAAAAAAAACTAAAGGCCTTCTCTATTATAATTTGTTTGCTTAATTCCTTCTTCTGGATCAATTAATGGTGCATAAAATAAATAATAATAATTTCACATCAAGTTAGGTCAAATTAAAATAAATAATAATAATTTCACATCAAGTCAGGTGAAAGAAAAATAAATTTGTATATTTTTGCCATGAATCAATTATCTCAAAAAATTTACATAGTCAATGAAGGAATATGAATGATTTTAAATTTTAAATTACATTTTTATCATTATTGTGGCAGGTTCTCTGCTAAATAAATGTAGAAATGTCCCATTGCTCCGGTACGAAACTCATTTACATATCTAGATTCTAGAGTCAAAATTTCTCCATCATTAATCTTGATAGAACCTGGTTGTGGATAACAAATAGACATTCCAATGAGATAATCTTTCTCATTTCCTGCCTCATTTCCTGATCCATACATTGGTGTTGAAGTGCATAAGGTTTGTCCATTCTAAATGACAAAAAAAACATAAATTTTAGAGTTCAAAATGTATTAAAATTTAACCTACTACATGAAATTAAACCATTTATTATATAAAAAAATATTGCCAAAAATGTTTCATAAAATAATTTAACTAATAATACAAAATATATAAATTGAAGGTAAAAAACATGATTTATCACCTCTGCATATAAAGTTGCATTCACAACACCTGAATGCATATGAGCAGTGGCATAAATGAGATAACCTCCTTTATTCATTGGAATGTTTGCCTTTTGGACATGAGGAGAATCACCACTACTATTTGTATTTGCTGGAATGGTATACTCAGCCTACAAATAATTGATTTCTTTTGTTAATCCACTCTCTAATTGAGATTCAAAAGTCTATTTATTTGATTTTTTCAAATTACTATCTTCAATAATATATTACCTGGCAATCATGAATTATTTCAGAACCATTTGATGTTATTCTGTCAGTGGAATCAAGTATGTAAACTTTAACTGGTACTTGGTGCTTGTTCCAATCAACCCAAGAAATTGTATATCTCAAGGAAATCTTTCTTTTTGGACCTTGAAAACCATCTATTTGTTTGCATTGTAAGTTATCTTGACAACAAAAGAGTCCTCCTTTGTAATCTGTGGTCAATGGTTGGTTATGCACATCCACGGTGACATTATAAAAGTCCTTTGGAAGATTCATAAGATCACATCTGCATTCAGTGCAACCTTTCTTATCTTCTGCACCACGTGTATCAATCGCCATGATGTTGAGCAACCATTTCTCTTCATATCCCTCTGGAACATTTGTAGGATTACCTTGTTCTATTGCAAAAGGTTCAGGAATGTTTGAAGTTGTTCCTCGTGATTCAACTCCAAATCCCCAATAATGTGGAAGAATATTTCCATTGCACATGCCTTCATTTCTTTTAAAAGAAAAATCATCAGGATGACGAAGCTTAGGATCGTCTGACATAGTAATATTTTGTATGTACTTTATTGCAAACCAATGATGAAGGTAAGTTTCAAACGAAGGAATTGGATTTCCTTCTTCATCAACTAGTTCAGAATCAAAACTTTTAACTCCAACATGGCCTTTAGGAAACTCTATATTAAAAAATGTTTTTGCTGCAATTGATCCAGATCCCATTTCAAAACTTTCAGATACAAAAGTGGCTCTTTTTGTATGAACTTTAGAATATTGAAATAGTGAATATGAAGTTCTTGACAACAATAACATTATTGCTAATGAAATAAGAATTGCTTTAGAGATAAATTTCATGTCAACCTGGAGATAAATAAACATGTTACGTCGTTAGTTATCAATTATGTTTTTGAAATTCATAAAGATTAATGATATCTAACTTGCACAATTAAAAGAAACAGGAAGATTAAGTCGGAAAAGAAAATAGAAATATTTACCTCGTGAGAAGAAGAACATAGATTGGCCATGTTGGAGATTTGATTTTGGAGATTTGATCTTATTTGAAAATCATAGCAATAAATAAATTGGTGTGGAAATGAAGGTGTTGCTTCCTACTTTTATAATAAGAAGATTTTGTACCAACACAATTGACATGGCTAAAGGTAGATTGAACAGGTAGTATGAAATGTTTATTTCTATTACTAGCTGTAGTAGGTATTAATTGATAATTTTTAGGTAATTAGTTTGAGCATAATTTGATAAGAAGTGTTGGTGTCAATTGAAAATTTATGTAAACAATTTTTTTTTAACATTTTCAGCTCATTTTCAATAAAATTTTGTTCTATTTTTCCTTTTGATTTGTCTATTCATGATTTCTTCCAAAGGTGATACATACATTACATATTAACTAACAAATCAATAGAAACTCCTTCAAATTATGTAAATACTTAATTCAATATTATGTGGTATCTCACTTTTAAAAAGTACACAATTTTCTGGTATTCATGATTAATGCTTTTTCTTCTTTTCATCATAATAGAAAACACACTTAAAGTTGAAAAACTTTTTTATTTAATATTTTTTTTATCAATATATTTACTCTTCCATTATAAATTAGAATCCACAAATTTAAAAATGGAATTTCCAGCACTTCATAATATATTTTTATTTTCTTTCCTTTCATTTATTTTGTTGGGATGTGTATTTCATGCATACTTTTGTAATTAGACAAACAAATTTTCTCTCAACGATGCTAAATTAATGTCCTAAAATGTGTATCTCTACATTTAGTTTGTTCTTGTTTTAAATTATCCATATTTAGAAGAAAATTTACACCACAATTTAAATTTGAAATATAATTTATATAATTAAAGGTTTATCATAAATTTTAATTATTATATATGATTTATTTAATATTAAATATACGACTTTATTGTAATTTTTAGTTGTATAAAAGTAAACATTATCCTATCTAATTCATAAACTAAATTACTAATTTTTCACTATTTAGACAAAATGCTACCTTTTTTAAATCTTAATATTAACGGTAACATTTCAAAATGTGTTGATTAACAGTAACACGTAATTTAGTAAAATAATGGGTAATAATTTTTTATCGTGATTTTGGTGGCCATAAAATTGTGTGGATTATATTAATATTATTTTTTGGAATTATAACTATTTAAAGGCATTAAAATTCTTTTCGGAATGAAATTATTAATATACAGTGGAGTAAAATTCAAAAATACAAATGAACTTTTAGATAATATTGATAGAATAATAAGATGGGTGATAAATAAAAAGCTATTACTAAATTATTGAAGTGAAAGAATAAAAGTTAAAAAAAGTTGTTTTTTTTTTATAACAAATAATAAATAAAATAAGGAAACACATTAACTACATTAACATATAATAACAAGATATAAGAGCACATCAATATACAATTACATTAACTCTTTAAAGGAGCACATTCTCAAGACAAGATACAAAAGTTCAACAACTAAACTTAGTTTTTGTCTGCAAACATAAGTAAACCAAACGCCCAAGCGTCACCCTGTGATGAGGATATAGAAGCCAAAAAAAATTTACACAAAACACACCACGTCTTCCAAATTTGGACAAATCGTTAAACAAGAATAACCAAACATCAATTTCTCCAATATCTCATATAACATAAAGATTCCAAACACTAATCCGAGTAGGAAAAATCAACCAATCTTTTGTTTACCGTAACCCAAGACCAAAATAATCAAACCAACTCTGCTAGAAAGAAACAAAAGCCAAGAAAATCTGCACAAAACACACCACAACTGCCAAACCTAGACAAAATGTTAAACATAAATCATTAAACATCAATCTCTCAAATATTTCATACGATAAAGGGGTTCCAAACACCAATCCGAGTAAGAGAAATCAATCAATATTTCTTTTACCGTAATCCAAGACCAAGTCTTCCTTTGTACCACAGTAAAAAACTCAACTAGATCAACACATCCATTCTTAAAAATCACCTTATTCCTATGATTCCAAATTTCACCTATAATACCTACCCAAACCCCCCTAACAACTAGCAATAACATGTTTCAAACCTATAGGTTAAAACATCTTAAAGTGCATTTGTGCATCCCAATGTAATACTGAAGAAATCTCCAACCACTCGAGACACAGTCCCCAAACTCTCCGAGAGACCCTACACAAAAAAAGAAGAAGATGACTTACGGTCTCTTCTTCCACACCACAGAAGGGACACCGGTCACACATCGGAGAAATACCACACCTAAAAAGATTGTCCTTAGTGGCAATTGCTTTAGATAAACACCCTTCCAGCCATAATTTGTGTTGAGAGTAAGATCTTTAGATTCCAGAACTCTGCGAATAAGTCTCCGTACCCTGCGGACTCCTCCCCCAAAAGAATATTATAGATTGCTTTCACAGAGAAGTTTGTAGATTCTACATCCTTCCAAAGTCATTTATCGGTTGTACCTCCACCCTTTCTTAATAACCTCTTGTTATCCAACACTTGTGATAGAAGTTCAATCTGACTAGATTCCCACACAAGAAAAGCCCTTCTCCAACTCAACTTCCACAACTATCTATTATTATTCCAAATCCCAACTTGTGACAGAGTGCGACCAATATCTAAGGAGATCGAAAATAGTCTAGGAAATTTTTGCATTAAAGGAACATTGTCCACCCACTTATCCTCCCAGAACCAAATTTCTTCTCCATCTCCTACTTCCCACCTACCTTTGTCATCAAAGCCATTACCCCACTCCTCTAGATTCCAAACTTTCCATATGTCCCTCCACCACATCGACTCCCTACAATTATGAACTTGAGACTTTAAGCCCCTCCACCCACCATACTTAGAATCTAGGATATCCTTCCATAAACTTCTCTTTTCAGACTTAAGTCTCCAAATCCATTTCCCCAAAAGAGCCAAGTTAAACTTTCTTACATCAATAACTACTAAGCCACCTTTATCTTTTGACTCACAAACCTTGTCCCACGTCACCTAGGCAATTTTTCCATTCTCTAAGCCCCAATCCCACAAAAAACTCTTTTGTATCTTTTTCACTTCCTTCATCACAATAGTCGGCATACAAAAGAAGGAGATGTAAAATAGCGGCAAAGATGTAATCACAAATCTAATAACACATAGAGAAGAATTTCCCTTTCCAAGAGCTCAACCTACTCCTTAACTTATTGAGCACCCCTTCCCAAAAAACACACCTCTTATGATTCCTTCGTACCGTCACCCCCAAATAATTAAAATGTGCTTTCATAATATCACAGTTAAGAATAGAAACATAAACCATCATCTGATTGACGTTCACACCCACTCCACCAACCTTGCTCTTGGAATAGTTAACCTTAAGACCAAAAGAAAATTCAAAACACTTCAGAAATGCTTTTAAGGTCAAAACACTTTGAGTTGTGGCTTTACAAAAAAATAGGGTGTCGTTTGCATATTGCAGCATACTCACATTTACTCGCCCTTCCCCGACCTCGATACTCTCTACTGACATCTTCTCTTCCGCTTGTCTGACAACCCCTACAAGCCCTTCAACCGCAATAAGGAAGAGAAATTGTGCTAATGGGTCCCCTTCCTTAAGCCCTTCTTTGGTTTGAACTCAGTAGTTGGACTTTTATTTACCAACAAATATCGAAGAAGATTCTAAGCAATTTTTTATCCATTCAATCCACTTTCCACAAAATCCCAATCTTCCTAGCATGTGTCTTAAGCCTTTTCATAATTCACCTTGAACACCACACATTCTTTAATTTTCCTCTTTACTTTCTCAAAAGTTTCATTAGCTACTAACACACTATTCAAGAATCCTCTTCTAAGAACGCAAATTGCCTAAAAAAGTGTTAATAATTACATCAAATAATTATTTTTGTTTATAATAAGAGATAACAAATTATGTAAGAAGAAGAAAAGAAGAAGAAAAGTTGGAAAGTAAACATTTTATTCCCTCTATTTACACTTTAGTTACTTGTGCATTATGGATTATAATTAAATGAAATAAAAAAGAATTGTATAAAACTAAGTTAATTGTGTTAATAAAGCACAAGAATGTCTTAGGAGATAATAAAGAAGTAAATTGAATACGCAAATGTATACTTTTTTTTAATTTGTTAAAACTATATTTATTTAATTCGACGACTTGACATAATAATTAGATACTATACATTCATATATTGTTTAAATGAGAAATGAAATGAAAAATAATAATGTTCAATTTCCATTACATGGAAAAACTTATTAAACCAATATTAGTTATATTACCACTAATGATATTAACTTTTGAATTAGAAAAAAGGAACTCATAGCAGAAAAAGAAGATACATTTAATATAAAACGTTTACTATTTAAAGGTATTTATAAAAGGATACCTTATTTCTGGTTTTGTTCTAATTCCATAAAATGTCAGGTCCAGTTTTCATCTTATCCAACCAATTTTCAATATTATTGAAATTTAATTTTTATATTTGCAAAATTTTCTGAGAGCTATTAATGTCTGTCAGAAGAAAAAAAATAAAATGTTTGATAAAGTATTTTTTGCAGTACAATGAAATGCCTTTTTCTTATCTTATCCTTATGAGATAACATTTGATATTTTTGACTCTTTCTCTTTATATATATTAGAAACTTTGTAGCAAAAAGACAATAGGAAAATCTCAGACTCAACCAATGGTTATGGTCATTAACAGATTTTTCTTCTGTCATCCCAAACCAGTGAAATCAGATCCTTCACAGCAACAGAAAAGGGAGAGAAACATAGGAATATGGCAACCCAATTGAACCATGTGTTCAGAACTTCAATTCTGAAGCTCAAAACACAATCAGAGACCCCTTTGAGAACCTCATCAAGAACCCAAAGATTTGAAGTGATCAATGCAACATCTTCTACCAGCAGTGCAAGGCAGCTCATAGAGTCTGGCACAGTGAGGCCTATATTGGCCAAAGATGCTTCCTCAGCCATAAACTCAGAGGGCTTTATTCTCCTTGATGTTAGGCCAACATGGGAGAGAGAGAAGGCACGTGTGGCAGGGTCTTTACACGTGCCAATCTTTGTGGAAGACAAGGATAACAGTCCTATAACTTTACTAAAGAAGTGGGTGCATTTTGGGTATATTGGCTTGTGGACTGGCCAGTACCTCACTACTGTGAATTCTGAGTTCCTTAGTCAAGTGGAAAATCACATTCCTGGTAAGGACACCAAGCTTCTTGTGGCATGTGGAGAAGGATTGAGGTAATCATAGTGGAAGAAAGTTTTACTTTTATAAAATATACTTGTTTAGTTGTATCAAATTATTGAATTTTGGATGAACATACATATTTCTGCTCATTTCTTGCACTTAGTTGTTCCTGTTCTTGATGAGAAATTCAGGTGATTTTTATGGTAATCATCTCAGTTTTTGTCAAGTAACCTGAAAGTGGATCTAATTAAATTTCCTCCTGATGGAATCTATATATCTTTCTCTTTTCTTTTCTCCATATGCAACATTAAGATGTACAAGCTTATAAATATGTCACACCTGATTTCATAGTTCATAAAGTCATAACACTCTAATCAATAAAATTATCAAATCTGAACTCTTAAATTTTGTGAGACTATTTGAAGCTGTATATTAGTTTGTGTTGTGTAATCTGACATTTTCCAATTTACAAAACCAAGCAAAGCAAGAAGAAGAAGTTGATTATGGAAGGAGAATATTGATTTGTTGGTTTTGGTGAGTGATTCAGGTCAATGACAGCAGCTTCAAAACTGTATAATGGAGGTTACAAAAATCTGGGATGGTTGGCTGGAGGATTTAATCGTTCAAAGGACAATGACTTCCCATCAGCAGAAGGAAAAGAGAAGTTGCAGTATGCTACAGTTGGGGGAGCTTCTTACATATTCCTTCAGTTGCTCATATTTCTAAAGGCTGTGGGATAGCCAATTATTTTCACACCTATTAATGTTCATCTTTAAATTTGTAAACCTTTTATAAGGTTGAATTAAATTTAAAATCTATTTTTTAATACCAGTTTCCTTTTTCATACTATTGCAAAAGTAGTTTGTCATTTTATCATTAGTAGATCTCTTTTTTTGGTATCATAGGGTGATTATTTCCAATTATTTTATGAATTCCTTAATCTTTGTTTACTAGAACAAATTATTTTGGTTTATTTCTCATCATCAAAATATTAAAATATAATATTTTTCTTACTGGAAACCAGAAAGTATCTTGTATCTGAAGTTGAAGTTGGTAAAATAATAAAAAAGTAAAATGTGTTATATAAAATATAAAACTTTATATGAATTTGATTTAGACTAGTTACACATTTCTGAATAATCATTATTAACACAATAAAAGGTAAATTATAATTATTTTATAGATTAGTTATAATTTGTATTACATTAAAGATAAATAAAAAAAATTGAAGTTGTAATATATTATATGATTAATAATTGATATTATCTATAGTAACCGATTTATACGGTAATTAAATTATATTCCTTGAATACAATTAGTTACATAAACATTTTTTCATCTATTATCAATATCAACAATTGAGTGAAAGGTTTATGTTTTGTTACTCTCCTTTAGGGGATATTTTTTTAAGGGTTGAAAAAGAGGTTCTAGTTTTTTCAAACTTTTTTTCTAAATTTTTTAAAGTATATATATATATATATAAAGTATATTTCAATTCTTTAAAATTCTATTGCAAAGTTTTTATTCTTCCAAAATTGTTTTAAACCTTTTATACTCTTCCAAAATTTTCAATCAACTTCCCTATTAGTAATTTAAAATGTTAGTTTAGAATATTCATTTTGATAATTAAAACCTTAATAATTAATTAGATACCAATTTAAAAACTAGTTTATAAATTTTATTAATAATAGAAATTACTTTAGATACTAATAATGTTTTCCGTCTCTAAAATAATATATAATTTAGTCAATATAGTAACTAATTATTTTTTATCTCTAAAATTAATTTATATTCATGATTTTCTTACCGTGTCCTATGTCACCAGCCACTTGGCATAACTCCTATGAGACAACCACTTGGCTTACTATAGTCAAGGTAAAAAGAACTCAAACAAAGTCTAGATTCATAATGTACCTTTACAATTGCAACATAATGTTTTCCAACCGCTATTGTATTAAAAAAAAGAGGTATATTGTAAGTATGTTTGGGATTGAAACTCCTTTAGTCTAAAACTTTGACAAGCCTCCCTTAGATAGAACATACTTCAAAAATATTTTGTCAGAAGTTTCCAAAAGTGATATAGAGTTGTTGCATATACTCGTGCAAAGTATAATTGCAGAAATTGATTGAGTCAAAAAGTTGTTTAAACATGCTTCTAATAGGGATTGTACTCATTATCACTTTTGCTAGTATGTTAGTTGATTCCTCATTCAATAATTTTTGTTCCTTGTTGACATTGTGAACTTTGTGTTAACTCTACTTTTGACAAGTTTTCAAATGTTGCAATCCACTTTGTTAATACTTACACATTACTAACACTATAGCAACACTATAGTCCAAATAATTATCTCATTTCCCTATTTATTTTGGTACACTCCCCTCATAAGAATCACACCATTGATGTCATGTTCACAATGTTCTTAGACACACTTTAGGGCATTGTACCCAATATGAATAAGAGTATTTAGCTTTAGGTATCTTATGTGTTATCCATGCTCAAGCATTAAGTTGCACCATACAAAATACTTCTTGTGTATCTACCTTTCCATGCTTAAATACTATCTTGTTTTTATGATTCCAAATCATCCAAATAATCTCTATCCATACTCCCTTCCAAATTTTATTTTGTTTTTCAGTCAATTCCATGAGGTGAAAATGATGGAAATGTTTAATTATTTTGTTTTATTAAATTTTGATCGATAACTTGTTAATAGTAACTAATCGCTCAACACTGAAAGAGTAAATATTTTAAGAGAAAGCATATTCTATTCATTAAAAGAGAAGGGGGGAGCCACATCCCAGCCCTAAGGAGAAAAAAAAGATGTCAAAGCTTAAAACTTAATTATCTTCATCTTCGAGATCTTCCACGTGAATGCTCGGCCTGACTCCAACAACAGGGATATCTTCAAAGACGAATAGCCAGGTATCATGAGCATCTTTGTTGACGTCAAACTCACCATCGAATGATATACCATGATACAAAACGTGGACCTGTCGGACAACATGATTCAAGCTCGACTCGCACAAATCCAAGACATTATCCTTGAATTTGACTGTAGCACATTTTCTTTTTCTTTATTCAACTATCAATTATCATTTACAAAATTTAAAATAACTTTTTAATTATTTTTTAAATATCTCATAAGATAAAATAATAAAAGTTACAAATATAATAGGATAGTGATAATAGTAAAATTTGGCATAGAGATTTTTTTTAAGAAAAACACTTTTTAAAACTTATCTTTAAATTTTGAAATTATTATTTTTCCTATGAAATGAATAATTTTTTGGTTGATCATTATAAAGTAAATTATCTCTATTTATTAAAATTTTAGATATTTTGTTTCAAGACATAAATATTATTTATTTTAAAATTTTAAACAATCTAAAGTCATATATTAATATAACTTACATGTAAAATCTTTTTTTAAAAGAATAAGGGTGAATTCTATAAGTGGTTCTCTTTTCTAATCACATAATGAGTTCATCTTTTTTTAAATTTTTTTTTTCTGTTTTTTAATATTTTTTATAGATTTTTTTTTTAATTTTGATACTTTTGGCTCGTGATGATTAATAATTTAAATTATATTATATTGTAAATGACCAAAAATCAAAATAAATTATTATGAATCTATAACTTTTGTTTTATTTGAAATTTTTGGGTCTATAAATTTTACACTCATCATATGCTTGAGGATCAAACCCTTTGAATTAGACTAAATTCACGTCTCTACTGGTATCATTAATTTACAAACTCTATTGCCTAAGCATTCAATATATGTGAGGTCTATTTATTTTAGTTTTACAAATGGTATTTCAACCGACCATGTCGAAAGATTGAAAGGTCGATAAATCAGAAGAATGAAAGATTCATCAGTGAAAACCTTACATGGAAAGACATATACTGACTTAAGTTTTGGAGAATTTCTGCAGGTACCGCACCCCATACCGAATGACCGGGAGATAATACAAGAAATACGAGTGACTGAAAAAAGAAGTTGACAAATGAAAGAGGACAAATAGGAGTGAAACAAAGGTTGAAGGTGAAAACCCTCTACCCTATAATTTGTGTAAGTACAATATTTTCACATATGTTAAATGAAAATGCATCTGAAACCAAGTTTTAAAAGAGTATATCAACCAAAACCTCGATTTAGTTTCTCCAAATTATGATCAACTTTAAAGACAAGTCTTTATTTATTTTTGTTTCAATTGAATTTTAGATTAATATATTCACTAAATTACCATAAAAATATTTAATTAATTAAAATATAAGAAATATAAGATTGGACCAAAATTACATATTTTTAAAATAGAAAATTAAATATCTCTATTTTAAAGGGGACTTATTTCTTTAAAAAGAACAGGAGACTAAAATAGAAAATTAAAATTGTATTTGTTCCTTTATGACATTGCTCATTGCAATATATGACAAATGCTTGATCATTTCAATTTTACACCACCATATTTGACAACATAAACTTTGGTACTATATACATATACATGGTCCTATTCCTTACTTAATCATAACAATAAATACAAAGTAACTTCAACAACAGTTACGTGCTGCAAATGTATTGCTAGGTAACATCTGAAATGAGAAATACGAAATTACATTTTTTTATATAACTTAATATTTCAATTACGCTCATATTAAATGTGAAATTAGATTTATAAACTCTTATGATCATGCATTTGTGTCGTGACTGTGGTCCTTAGGTTTTTCAAAATAAAGATGCATTCGAATCTTGTACCATGTTCTCTTGCAACACCCCACAAAATTCCATCCACTCCTGGTTAAAAATCCACTGCTTTTAGACATTCTCATTTGGGTTTCATCTTCTGGGTTTGGTGCACATGAGCACATCTTTGGCATTCAATGAAGAACAAACAAAGTGAATTATAATTTGGTGAAATCAAACCTTTGGTTCAATGTATTTCTCTTTTCTTCTTTAAACACAATACTAGGGTTTCCCAAGAATGAGATCAAGCTCTTTCCTTATTTTTTTCTACCTCTCCTATTGTCTTTTATATAATGCCTTGTGGGGCTGTTATGTTTTGTTAGCTATAAGCATGGTAACGGAGTGTGTTTTCTTTGACAATGGAGTTCATCTGTTTGTTCTAGTATTCTACGTGTATATGTACCGTATTTAGTATGTTTCTAGGTTCTGTTTTTGTGTGATTAGTTAGTAATGAACTTGTTTCTCTAATTTTGGCTATGATGGGTTTTAGATATGTATCTATAAGTCTTATTCGATGGAAATCTAGAAGAATATCTATCAAATCCTCAATATTTATAATAAGGAGTTAAGAAAATTTAACTTATATATAATATTACATGCTGCACCAAATATTAGACTTGTTTTTCTTCCCTGTTGGTTAGATGAGTTTGAAAGATTGGGTACAACGAATAAAAAAAAGGTTGTGCAACACACATGAAAGAGAAAGTAGTGTTCATTATACTAAAAAAAGAAAGAATCACTTTTATATATAAAAAATATATTACAAGAATAAAATTGAGAATTTGAAATTTTGTATTAAATAAAATAACAATTTAATTTTCAAAATATGAGGACTTTGTATGTTCTTATACCCATATCAATGTCTACTATCAACTCTTTGATGAGTGAAACATAATTATAAGAGTTTACTTATGAGTTAGTTTCAATAATTTAAAAATTTATTTGTTTTAACTTTTTTAAGAATGTTAGAAAGATAGGAAAACTTAAATATGTTTGCCAATGCGAATTTAATTTATATGAGTAGAATAAAAATAAAAGAACTTTCACAAGAGAAAAATAAACAAGATATTAGCAAAATTGGAAAAAGAAAATAAAAGAGAAAATATGAAAAGACTAAGGAGATAGAAAAAATGGTGTATCACTTATAGGAGATTGATGGATGAATATTGGAGGATTTCACATTGCACCTTTGACAAGAGTCATGACTAGGACAATGGAAAAAAAAGTACCCAATAAGACATAAAAGTGAGAGTTATTAGAACTTATTTTTCACTTAGTCTTGTAAAAAAATATAGAAGTATATCCCTCTATATAGGTAAATTTGTAATTAGTAGAAGCATAAGTGGTCTTCAATTGGACCTTAATTAGGTGGTCAAAACCCTAGCTCCCAAGTTAACTTAGGCCACCCCAATTAGACCTCAATTGGAGAGTTAAAATCCTAGATAAGAAGTCTAAGTTGACCAACACATGATAAATAGTTTCTAAATTGGTATCTAATTAGCTACTAATTATTTAGATTCTAAAATAGTAGCTAAAATCTTAGTAGCTAACTATATACCAATTTAGAAACTATTTATCAATAATATAAACTAATTTAGATACCAATAATTTTTTTAGTATCTAAAATAGTATATAATTTATAGTTAATATAACAATTAATTATTTTTGTCTTTAAAATTAGTTTTTATTTAATAATTTTTTGTAATGTAATTTTTTTCACGTTTCTTCACTAAAAATAAATTTTTGCATTTTGTGTTTAGATAAAGATAGTCCAATAAACTTTTCACAAAAGGTTTCTTTGCCAAAAAATAAACTTGGGGCTTTATGTATTTAGATAAAAAAAACAAGAACAAATGTAAACCACTAAAGAGGTGAATAAAGACATTTAAGTTTACATTGGTTTATTCAAGAGTTACTTCCAATTTTCCTTCATCAAAATGTGAAGAGTTACATTAATCAAACTCATTACAAACTAGGTTTTTTTTCTTTTCATCATTTCTGATTTACAAGTATTCTTTATGTCTTTTTTGAGGTGCTGATAAAAAAAGTCTTTTTTGAGAAACACCTAGTTTTTTCTTTTCATCATTTCTGATTTACAAGTATTCTTTATGTCTTTTTTGAGAAACACTATATATACAGGTGTACGAGCAAACGTTTGAAAGAGATTAGAGATTTTATTTAACTATCCTTTTGTAATGTTTAAATTGTATATTGAAAAATTACATGTTTTGTACAGATCTTTGTTTAGTTTGTTTAGGGTGTTAAGAACCAATTAATACATGGTTGTTCTATCTTAATCAATGGTTTTGAGTTTGAGTGGTTGTTTGACAATAATTCAATCACAAAAGGTACTATATATTGCTCAAGTAATTTGAATTTAAATGTACTAATTAGGTAATAACGTTATAGGAGTTACAATGAACATGTAGGCTACAGGCTGAGAGGTCTCTAGATTTATGCTATTTGAGACCAACCTTCTAAATATGGCACACGAAGACTAGGTCAAAGGTTGTCATTTTAGGTTGGAATAAAATATTCTTTTGTGAACATATAAATACCTACAACCTACCATGTCAACTTTGCTCGAACCAATTCTTGGGGCGAGCCCTTGCTCCTTGGCTTGTTCATGCAAGCTGTGCTACTGAATTCTTTTGAGAGTTCAACATGGCAGAGTTCGAGGAGAAAGTAAAGGTTACAGCGAAGAAGACCAAAATTGCAGCAAAGAAAGCCAAAAAGGCTATAGTCAAAGGTGGGAAGAAGGCTTATCGTGCGTGCAAGAATGGTTGGGCAAAGATAAAGCAAAGCATCAAGGATCACAACGAGAAGAAAAAGAGAATAGAATATTTAGGCGATCGTCGCCATTGATGATTGTTCTTCATCTCTGTTCATACTCTGGGGAAGTTAAGGTTGTCTCATCACCCTCTGAAGTGAACCTATTTAGTTTTATTGCTTCTTGTTGATAAAAAAAATACTTTGTGGAAACTAATGAATGACATTTACACCTTACGCAGCATGATTATTGGTTATTGTCTTTGTTGTCCTAATACAAGAATTGATTGGTTCAATGGGAAAGAAGCGTGTTGTTTTCTTCGTTATGTCTTTTTCTTGTTGCACCATTTCGTTTCAGGTTTTACTTCTCATGCAATACGTCTATCATATTATATATCGCATGCTTCTTCTAATTAAAATCATATATAAATTATATGTGTAACGCACAGTTTAGAAATTCAAACAATATAATAGGAATTCTACAACTTTAAAATTTGGATGTTATTAAATAGCAAATAAAAAGTATAAATTATTTTCTATCATCAACGCTTTTCTTGAATTTATGCATGAAGAAAAAAAAATTCAGAAAATAATAATATTCTATATTATACATGTTTCTTTGTTCCATATGTAATTTGTATTAGATTTTCTAACTTCTTTCAATACTTCAATTAATATTCAAGAGTTTTGTTATCAAATACATGAAATAAAATAAGAATATATATATATATATATATATTTTATTGACTTTTGTAATAACTCACATGTAAACATGTTATATTTCGTGCGGCTTTCATTTCGCATGAATACAATTACTACGTAGAAGTATGAGAAAGATTGGTATAAAGAAAATTAACATGAACAAGGTTGGAGAGAAAGGAATCAATGTAAAGTATATATTCATGTTAAGATTTCATAATTATTTTGTATTTGTATAGGGTCTAAATAGTATTTACTACCGGTTTGAACAATTCCTTCTCTTTTCTCGGTCGCTCTTCCTTCTCGTACTCGTTCTCTGGTACTTAGTTGGGAGTAAACCTGCAAAAGGTTCTCCGAAGATCAAGTAAGTGCTCTATATTAGAATGAATGATATATTGATAAAAGCATACCTGACTCTTGTACAACAATGCTTATTTATAGTGCTAAGAGTGAGCTATTTCCTTTATGAGCCATATCTAATACATATCTTTAATAAAACAACATTACTTGAATTATCACATGTTTACGGATTTATAGCATATTACCTTATTTATCGTGTATCTCTTTATTATCTATTAATATAACCAATTTGTTCGGTAGATCGATTACTGATACCGAGTGATTTGGCTTACTCGACTTTGATCGATACACTTATCTCAAGCTCGAGGGAAAGCCATTCAGAAGAGCCTAGATGTGACTGTTGGGTGTCTCAAGGTAGGAAGTGATAGTTTTGAGCATGAAAGGTGTGTAGTGTCAGAGGTGATTGGATGTACGTCATTCAACACATCGTGCAAGTTTAACCTAATTTTTTATCTGAGAGATCTAATGATCCAACTGACTGTGTCGTTTCGTGTTCCAATTGTTTGAACTCGTTAGATTAAAGCGAATTCAATAATTGAGAACGAGACAATATTTTGTCTCTTTGTCATAGAAAATATATAAATAACAATTCATTTCAAACTTTTCTACATTTCGTTTACTTGCTCCGACTCCAAACACTAAGTGATTCCCCGAGTGTCGAGTTGTGACTAGGTGTTTTTCGCTTTCTTCTAAAGGTTAGTCATGTCTTCCTCTGAGTCTTTTCCTTCCTTTTGTTCTTCTATATAATCAGAAAGAACCCTTACCAATCATAATGAGGTTAGAGGGGATGTTGGGGGTTCTAGTCGGGCGGTCGACCTTGCTAGCCGATCGCATCAAACGCCTTACTTTGCACTTTAATTGGATTGTCGATTGTGCATTTTTCACTTTGTGTTTTTTCATAAGTATGAATTCTGACCAAATGTTTTTTCATAAGTACGATGGTCACTTTAATAAGTTGAATTCCAATTGCTTACTTAACCTTGCGTTTTTCTTGTTTGATGATCTAATCGTGTAGGTAGGAGTGGTTAAAAACCTTTTGGTAAGTTGTTGGGAGGAATTGTCGTTTAAGACAAAGCTTCCTTAATCGAAGTGGAGTAATATTTGGGCATCGGGAGGGATTGCCATTTTTAGGCAAAGTTTCCTTAACCAATGCATTCGGGAGGGAGCCATTTTTAGCCAACGCATTACGTGTGCGTTCGGGAGGGATTGCTAATTTTTAAGCAATGGCTTCCTCGACCGAATGATGTTCAGAATTTCGTCATAATTGAAAACTTCCTAGATATGTGGAAATCACAATGAGATGAGGGGGGGGGGGGTCCACTTTTTGGGGGTCATCCTTTATTTATAGAGTATTTTTGGATGATCTCCTCCCATTTATATTTTTTCACCAGAATAATATCACAACAAATTTAAATAATAACAATCATATCTTTAGAATAATATCACAACAGATTTAAATAATAACAATCATATCTTTTTATCTCTAGAATAATATCACAACAGATTTAAATAATAACAATCATTTTCCTGATTACTTCACATCATATTTATATTTGATTAAGATCATATCGGTCATATAATCAATATAACTCGAACGATACACAACCCCTAGCCTCGAGGGGAGCGAGCGAGGCAATGAGGCTTTAGTCAATGTTCACATGAAAAAAAAAACCCTTTGCATCAAAAGCAATTAATCCTTGTGTTGTGTACCGTCTAGATCTATAGTTTCGCCATACCGATCAATGTTCGGCCTTTTTCCAATTAGGAGGAAGTTAGTCATCCATGATTTCATCAGTAAAGAGATGTTCCTTAGGTTCTTTTTCCAGAATGAGAGTGCGTTCTAATTGATGGTGCCTAAAGTATTGATGAGTCTGAGTTTGGAGGATGGTAGTCTTCTCCTGATTTTGTGTATCCTTGGACTTTTTCGAGGAGGCTTGTCTTCCAGCCCTTGAGGCCCTGGTCCGGGTGGTGGTCTCCTGACTTTTGGGTTTGACCTTTGAGGCCTTGGTCCGGGTGCAATCCTGACTAGTTCTTGCTTCATTTGATCATTATGTTCTCAAAGGATTCGTATTTCCTCATCATTCTTCTAGCGGAGGGCTCGTATCTCCTCCTTGTTCTTCTGACGCATTTCTGCCATCTTTCTTTGTAAGGTTTGGAGCATAGCTACTAGCTCAGCCTCCGTCATTCTCTCATTTGTCGTCTACCCTGTCACCATTTGCTACTGAGTTTATCTTGGCCTCATGGTGGGCGCCAATTGTACATGTATAGGGCTTAGATAGTACTTGCTACCACCTTGAACAATTGCCTCTCGTCCCTCTGTTGCTTCTCCTTCTCCTTCCTTCTTGGTCTCGCTCTCTAGTACTCGGTTGTTCCTACTTCTCCTTCTTTCTCGTACTCGCTCTGTGGTACTCGGTCGGGAGTAAACCTACAAAAGGTTCTCCGACGATCAAGTAAGTGCTCTATATTAGAATGAATGATATATTGATAAAAACATACCTTATTCTTTTATAATAATGCCTATTTATAATGCTAATAGTGAGTTATTTTGTTTATGGGTCGTATCTAATACATATCTTTAATAAAACAACACTACCAGATTTATCACATGTTTACCGAATTTATAACATATTACTTAATTTATCGTGTATCTCTTTATTTTCTATTAATGTAACTAATTTGTCTCGCCAGTCGGTTACTCATATTGAGTGATGTGACTCACTTGACTCTAACCAGTACATATTTAAAGATCGAATCTAATTAGTGTTGGATAAACTAACTCTAATTTATCACTAATTTTTAAATTGGTTTTTTAATAAAGTCTCTCAGTGTTAGCTAAGCTTAGGGTAATGTTTTTATATTTAAAAATTCATTTAATTTAGCATTGGTAATTGATGTTAAATAAAATCTATTTTTAATATTAATTTAATTTCTATAAGTTTGGTTGACGCTACTGATGATAATTTATTTTAAAAGATCATAATTGACTATGTAAAAAAGGTAGAATGATTTGATTCTCCTACGATGTTCAACATCTTATTCATAAAGTGTAGTATACTCTAGATTGTTGGAGAAACAAACTAAAGAAAAATGTTGGTATTGAGTAAATATTTGGTATCGAAAGAAACACCTCGACTACCACAACCACCTCTATTCTTAGCCTATTCTGCAAATAAAATATATTGCAAATAGATAAGTCGTAATAAAAAAATCAGAGTGATCAATCAACATTTTAAATTTTAGCAATAATCAAAATTTTAACACATTACTTTTTAGAATTTAAATTTAAAATAATTTATAGAATTAAGTTGTTTTAGTTTATCTACGTGTTCAGAATTCACATTAATCTATTACCACAGGTTAATCCACGCAAGTTATTCAGAGTTAGTTATAAAATTATATAAAAGTCACTTTATAATAATGATACAACAGTGTACAAGTGTTCTTTGCCTGCGTGCAGTTTAATCGAAAACAGTGATGTTTTGACTTTAAAAAACTAGTATCTATAATCAAAATGAATATTTTAAATATATGATTCTAATATTTTTTTTAACATATAAATTAAATTCATAATAAACAATATAAATTATAGCATTCGATAATTTTAAACTATTAACAATTTAAAAATGTTAAATTTAATTTATTAATAAATATGGTGAGATTGTTGTTATTGATGTTTGATAGAAAAAAATAAACATGTAAGAAATCAAGTATTCAAACCCAGATCAAACGAATAGAGTAGTTTTGAAATGATTAAGAGAGATTTTTTTTTGGTAAAAGTAACATGTGAATACAATCTAAAAATATATCAAAAGCAGTATTAAAAATGTTTGGTCTTAGAATTTTAATTGAAAGAATAAAAAGAATCTAAGTCTCATCATCTGAATTATATACTTTAATAGTAAATATAAATAATTTAACAAAATTAAATGAAATAAATTTTTAATGAATTTCTACATTTGTATGAAAGGTATTTCACTTGAATTAGATATATAAAAACATAAGTTTTTCAGTTAATTAAAACTTTTCTAATTAACTCAAACGATAAAGATTCAGGTTAAAGATGACATATGTTATTAAATATTTTTTTTATGATGATAAAATATTGAATGTTATTTTTTATGTCTAATAATTTTTAAAGCTTTTTCGTCCTTTATAGTTATTCTATTTTAATCTTTTGCTAAATTGGTTTAGATTAACATAAAAGGTATTACGAACTGGAAATAAAATTTAGTAACATGTCAAAGAATTAAAACATATTTAAATTTATGTGTTATTATAAAAGTAAAATATTAATTTTCATTGGTAAACAAAAAGTACTTGAAATACCAATGTCTAAGTTATTTCATCCCATTTACGTGATTGATCAAAGCAAATTCTTCAAACAACTTCAAAATAGTTACCTCCACCTCATCCACTCTCAAAATTTTCAAAACTACCCAATTCTAGAATAGAATTCAAAATTCAAAATCTCATTTAAAAAAACAAATCCGAAATGTAAAAAATATGTTCTGGACAAATAAAATCTAGAAGTGGAAAAGAATTTTCAAAATTTAAAAATATATTAAAAAAAAATGTTTTAAAAGTATTTTTTAATTATAACTTAAATTCTAAACTCTAAAATCAAACTATCTTTTATTTAAAGGCATTTTTGTCATTTTACATGTAGATGGGGTTGATGAAATGCAAGAAGTAATTGCATTGATCAAAATTCCAAAAGCGACGTAACTTTCATATCGTTATCTACAGAACGTGTTCTGCCAATGAGAAGAGAAGGCAACAAGGCAAAGAAAGCAAATCCACCTCTATAAATATTGAAGTGTGAGTGTATTATTGAGATATATATTGTGAGAAATGGTAGGACCAGTGAGGCCTCAATTTGTGTTGTTTGGTTCATCCATAGTTGAGCTCAGTTATAGTTGTGAAGGTTGGGGAGCCACTCTTGCCAACTTGTATGCTCGCAAGGTACTTCATATTTCATCTTCTTCTTCTTCTTCAAACATCATGGTTTCATATAATGTTGTGTCTTTCTTTTTGCTTTTGGTGCATGCACTTTGATTTGCACAATCTTGGTCTTTCTGATTCAAGGTTACTCACTCACTTTTTTATTGTTGTGAATGATTCTCAAGAGGGTGAAGCTCTTTGTGCTTCGATTTTAATGACTCTTAATGATTATTTCTGTACAAATTTCTTTGAGTTTTTAATCTTTGGGAACAGGACTTCACCCAATAGAACAGTCCCTTTTGGGCCTGTTTACTACGTATTCTGATGCCATGAATGAATATATGGAAACTATGGCTGGTCGTTTTCTTGTGGAGAATCAAAAATAAGATGTCTATCATGGAGGAAAAAAGTGACTTAGAGGTGGTCCTGTTGCATGGTATTGGAAGAAATTAGTCTTCTCCATATAAGCACAGAGTGAAGAATTAGAATTGAAATTGTTACCATAACAAAAGTACTGATGTGACCAAAAAGAATATACAGAATCATTGTTGAGGGTGTCAACGCCACAGTTTGCACAACTTACATAGATATAATATAGATAATAGCTACCCTATGCTTGAAAGTGGTTTAAGAACAGATGCATTTAAAGTGTCTAAATATTCTGAAATATAACACTCAATTTACATTTGTACATAATTTTTGTGAGTGAAGAAGCATTAAGATGGAAAATGAGTTTAACTTATCACAGATTGACTTGACATAGGCAGATGTAATGTTGAGAGGATATTGTGGTTGGAATTCGAGGCGTGCTCTGCAGGCTCTGGATAAAATATTTCCCAAGGTATTGAGCATGTGTCTTAATTGCTGTGTTGATTCAAAATCTCACCTTTTCTTCAACTTCAATATATCATCCTTTCTTGACAAAATGATAAAATGTGGTTATTTTATTTGGAGTGCTTAGTAACTATGGAACCTCAGCTAGCTAGTTGACTAGCATTATCCAAAAGACCATATGAAGTCCTCAATTTGTCTTAGATCTGAACATCGATCTATTAAGAAAATTTATCTGAAATTCAAAAAGATCGAATGTATTATAGCAAACTTCATGTGGAAATTGCAGCATGCACACACAGACACTCATGTGGTGTTAATCTTTAGATTATTTTTGTACAATGTGATCACTTATTCTTATTAGAGATTCCACATCAATTAAAGATAAGGTCAATTTATAGTATAAAAGTAGGTGCAAACTTAACCTTGATATTGATTTGGTAAGATTGATTTAAACTTAAAATTCACTTCTTAAAATGGTATCAGAGTCATTTAAAATCTATTCTAACAAGAATTTGTTGAGTTTATCTTGCCACGTAAATCTCGACTAGGTTTAAAGTTCACTTGTAAAGGAAATCACTTTTTTGTTCTGTCATTTTCAACTCAGAATGCCAGTGATCAACCATCGTTGGTAATTGTGTACTTTGGTGGTAATGATTCTATGCATCCACACCCAACTGCCCATAGTCCTCATGTACCCCTCCAAGAATACATTGAAAATATGAGGAAGATTGCAATTCATCTAAAGGTAAACTTTTACTGAAGAACACAAGTTTCCTTTCTTTTCCCACACATCAGTTACTATTTATTTATTGGTATTGATAGTATTCTTTGCATCCACGTTTATTACTATGAAATTTTACCGATGGTTGTCAGAGCCTTTCAAAGAAGACTCGCTTAATATTTCTCAGTTCCCCTCCCATCAATGAGGTGCAAATGCATGAAATGCTCAGGTTCTCATTACAATTCATTTTGGTTATTCAGTATAATTTCACATTATCTCGAGGCTAAGATAGTGATGTAATGCTTGCATTTCTACTTTTTTATGACGCCTGTACTTTTCTTGACTGATAATGTATCTAAAAACTAAAATCATCATCATCATAATAGTTGAAGAACATGACTAAAATCGCACATCTATGATACCTCAGCGATCCAAATGGTGCAACTGAAAGCACGAAGTTCAGAATTACACTATTATGATACGTAGTAGACCAACTTATTTTTAAGTCAAACTTGTACCCTGGCCCAAAGATTGTTATAAATTGGTATTCAAACTTTAGACTAAGATTGAAAAATGGCATATCTGATATGTAAAAATTGGCATATTTGGCTTCATACCAACAATATCTGAATCAGTTATGCTGGCACATGATAAATTTAGAGGATGGAGGGCTCCAAAAGTTTTGACATTCTTGCTGCCTGATTTTATTGAAAATATAGTTTCTATCGTAAACATTAATGGTTGAACTTGAACCAGTGATCTGCTGGGTCCATTAAAAAGGACAAACGAATCTTGTCGAATATACTCAGAAGCATGTTTGGAGCTGTGCCGTGAGATGAATGTGAAAGCCATTGATCTCTGGTCTGCAGTCCAGCAAAGGCATGACTGGTCAGATGTTTGCTTCACGTGAGTATATATTCCAATTGCTCTCTCTCTTGTGTATATGATGGAAAAGTATAAATCTAGAAATGATTCATTTGATGAGGTGTTGTTTGATAGGGATGGAATTCATTTGTCACATGAGGGAAACAAAATAGTGGCAAAAGAGATACTGAAGGTCCTCAGAGAAGCAGATTGGGAACCTAGTCTGCATTGGAACTCAATGCCAACAGAGTTTGCAGAAGATTCACTTTATGATCCAAATGGTGTGGATGAGGAGAGTATTATAAATGTCTCTAACGGGAATTTCCAGGGAAACTCTCAATCAAAGTAGAATTATTCTGCATTTTTAAGCTACAGAAAAGCACATAATTTGAATCACAAAGTGGAATGGTTGTGTAGTTTATCGGTGCTTGAAGAAATATGGTGTTCTAAAAGCATATTGTAGCATGTTTAAAAACACTTCTAAAATAGAAACAAATCACATACGAAAAGAAACTATAACTATTAGCTTCTGAAAATCATATCCAACAAATGAAATTAAATACACTGTAATATGTCAATTATCATACAAGATCGCTGATAGCTAACGCTTTTTATACAGTACTGATCCCAGGCCATGCCTTATTTTTAATGGGCCATGTGAAGTTTAAAGAAAAGGCTGTGCAATTTGTGCACATGCATTAAGGATTGAAATGCATTGGTGGCACAAATAACTGCATTGAAATGCGTGCTATTTTTCTAATCTTGGCAAAATATTTATAAAAAAGGGCATTAATACATGTGTAAAATAATTTGCCAAAGTATATTTACCTATGAAGAACAAATAAAGGGCTACCAACAAAATTCAAATCATTGCCGTTTCGTCAACTTTCATGTTTAGATTATTTGTTTAGGTTTTTCTTAATCAAACTGATCGCGTCAACTTTTTGACAATTAATACGATTATTTTCACACACATGTAGCTCAAGATGCATATTTGATACACTTTTAAGTCCTGCAAGAAAGTTGTATTAATTTTTATTCAGGTAGTTAGCATAGAAGTGTCACTAAAGTATGTTTGGATTACATTTGGCATCATTTATTATTGTCTGTTTAAATGCATAAGCAGTTTCATTTATACATGTTAGCATCATAATTGCATTGTGTTTCTACATCTTTTTGTTTCGTCCCAAATCATGATATTTTTAGAATAAAACTAATACTTGTCTTGTCGGCCAAATCATAATTTGCAAACTATGTAATGATTTGCTGTCAGATTATTACATTCTTCAACAGATCCGTGAGTTCCTTTTCACAAAAACCCAACACCCTGTTATAGGAACAGGATACGTACGTCAGAGAAATATAAACAATAAAACGTTGACTGGTACAATTTGTTTTTGGGAACAGTTGCATTATACATTAAAGGGTTAGAGAAACCCAGTAGTCTCTTGTGCACATTGTATATTCAATTACATAGTCAGAAGAATGTGTTTGCACAGATCAAACCAAGGAATCATACATACAAGGGTAGGGAAAGAATCAAAGAGCTAAGTGGTATCACAAGCACCACCCAATGATAACATCTCAGGAAAATGATTCTATTCGGGATGCATATCAGCCAACTCTATAATCTTCAAGAAAAAACAAAACTAGGCCAATGCACATCCGAATAAAAGCCACTCCAAATGAGATTTTGCGATAAGAATACTCGATGGCTCCTTTTAGAAGACATTCTTCCATGCAATAAACCATTACCCTCACGTAGACAATTGGAACCTGCCACTGGGCTTCTTTCTTCTCCATCCCTGGCATTTCCAAATTCAAAACTCCTTCAGCAAAATCACGAACATACAAAAGAAAATAAAAAACTCCAGAGTAAAACTTACGAAGGCAGCATAATATACAAAAGTCAACCCAGCCAATGCAACAAAGGCAATCTGGAAGACGTTGTACCTGTGATATGAAAAATGCATGGGTTAATTAGGTATTAAAACCTCCTCTGTTAAATATCCCGGTTAATAGTAAAATATACTCCCTTAAGTACTCGCCCTTAGTTCTCATCTCATACTCAAGTCAATATGACCAGCTGATTTATTTTATGTTTTTCACATTTTGGGTGAATGAAAAGAGATTTAGGGGAGTTAAAAGGACAAGTTGGGACAATCCCATCACAAGGCCAAAATTTGCAATTTAACAAAACATTAGATTATGTTCTTCACCCAATCAGAGGATATAGGGAGAGAAAAATATCCAGCTTGACTCACTTGTACAAATATTTAATTCCACGAAGAGATTCGAAGGTGTGGCCGAATATTTCCTGTGCTGCAGTTGCTTGAGCATAGTAGGCAAACGCTGTGGAGCAGAACTGGATTACACTGAAAAGGTAAAAAACAAGTGAACTTTCAGCAATATTATCACAGCATGACATTGCCATGACAGCACAACAATTTTTCACAATGTAGAGAACCCTACTTGGTACTCTGTCCATAAATAACTTCCTTAAACACTTAATAACTGACACAACTGAGAAAAATTCCCTGCTCCTGAACTTCTGAACAGAAAAATCAAAGCCAGAAAGTAAGACCATTTTCAACTACGCACTCTTTTTAAACTATCCCTTCCTACCATATGTAACCAAAGAAGAATGAAAATCATTGTTTTAAAAATTTATCACGGTAAATAAAACTTAACACAAATGTTGAATCACTGCATCCACCATAACAAAAAGTAAACTTCTATACATAATATACATTTGAAAATGCATCCTACAGTTATATACTGACCTCATGGAAGAAAGAAGAATAAGCCCCACATTGAACAGAAAAGAGTTCATGAGAGTAGCTCCCCACCTGCCATAGACAAGTTCACGTAGTGAGTAATCAACAAGTCCCAGTATGTGACTAATACAATTTAAAAGCAATGTGAAATGATATTATAGACTGCAAAGTTTAATTACTTCATTGGATGTATAGTAATGAAAACTAGTCTCAGCCCAACCACCATGGCTCCAGCAATCACAGCAAGGAGAAGGTAGAAGCAGAAAAATGCAAATGCAGCTGTACCTAGAAGACCTGATGAAAGCAGACATCATGAAAAATAACAGAATGAAAATTGGAAGATAAAGTATCTAAACTCTATATGGTAATGAAATATAAAGGTATTCCAACATACCCCAGATATCATCCAGCTTGATAAAAACCACATTCAAGAAAGGAGAAAGAGGAGGATCAACTAATAGATAGATAATTATATGAGCAACCCATGCCACAGAAACGATTAACCTGGCACAATTTTCAAAACTTATGTTAGATACTATATAGGAGTCATAAAACATCTTATAGATTAAGCAATGCTCATTACAGTGACATACCAAGAGTAATAACATCCCAGCAATAGTTATGCAGCAGTATTCGCTGTCTCATCAAAGGGGTGCCTACTGCCACTCTTATATGTCTATTACCACTTCAATTCAACTAATTGTCTATTTTCTCTAAAATATCATTATTTCTCTTAGCTAAATTAATTATCCTATAACCACATCTAATTTTACTTAAGCTCTTTATCAGTGATTTCCTTCATTAATTTAAATTCTATAAAAATTTAATGATGAAAATAAACCATTAACTCTATTTATCTCTCCATCTATATGAAATTATCAGGAGAGAACCTTCTGAAAATTATCACACAGACAGTTTAGTGTATCTAGCATTCCAAGTAACTCAAACGTTATATCATTGCTTACCCTAAAACTCCCAAAACAAGTTTAGCCAGATACCCGAGAACTGTTAGTGCCCATGTTGTCTCAGCCTGCATTCATACAGGAACAGTAAGTGGGAGAACCATAGCACATTGTTTATGCCTAGAAGTCCAGTATGTACAAGGAACTTACCTTTTCTCCTTGTGGGTACATCTCTTCAAGAAGCTTGACATCTTCTTCTAATTGAAGCAACTCCTGGCAAATTAAGCAAGATAGGTAAGTTAAAAAAACATAACCCCTACAACTTTGAGCCACAACTGTAGACAACTTTGAGCCACAACTAGAACATGCCACATCATATTAATATATACCAGTCCATGTGAACAATGGTACACATAAAATACTTCACACAATGTTGGAAATATTAAGTACCATTAGATCACCAATATCTGTTTACCTTTTCCACAGATTTCACATTTTTACGAAATTTCCTGCCCTTTGAAGCACTTTTTTCTTCCTGATGAAGTGACTCAGCTGCTTTCTTCAGATCTTTTGCTTTTTTTCCCAGTTCAGTAGCTTCCTACAACCATAAACAACAAACAACAACATAAATATAGTACAGCACAGCACATTCAATCAACATTTAGTGTTCTAAAAGAATATAGCACCTTGATATATTGTGAACGAGTGATAACAGCCTTTGGACGCCGAATGAATGAAAATATAAGTCCCAATGGAAGACAAGCAATACCAACACCACCAAATATCTGGATTGAATGGTGGGAAAACAATTGTTAATATCGGTAATATGAAAAAAAAATTTACTTGTGACCTTGAATGGAAAAGGCTACTAAAATTATTATAAGCAATTGCTTCTGCTTGTATGCAATTTATGGTATCAGTCCACACATACACATTTTGACAAGAAAAAAAGGATAATTGAAAGAATGTACTATCATTTGAAAAGCAAAAAAGATATATCTTGCTCATTAATCTATAAACTACCTAGGTAGCATATGAGATTGTGAATTAACTTACAGCAAAAAGCACAGATCCAACTATAGTGGCAAGAGCAACAACATATTCTGGAAAGGTAGTACGCATGGTCCACGTTTTCTCTGATGCAGGACTGGAAGTGTATGCAGAACACTGTTTTTAGGACCAAGGAGAAAATCAGAATGAGAAAAGGCAAAAAAATACTTGTAAGAGCAAAAATATATTGACTTTTGGTGAGAAAGAGAGAGAAACAACAGACCTGATGTGTGTTTCCAATACATTGTTGACCACTGTTGAATTCCCATGTGCTAGGAAATGAGCTTGTGGAAGAAGAGAGATGTCTAACAGTAAAGTCCACCTTCCCAATAATTCCTAATACATCAGTCAGACACATGTCAATATTGATATGAAGCATAAGTGTGGATTTGAAATGTTCACTAAATTGTGGGTTTTCAAAAATGAACAAACAGATTTTGAGGATCATGAATTATCTAATATGCATAACACACCTTCATGAAAGAGCCCTTTGGGCTTGAAACACAGAAACTCGAACTAATGTTAAGGGGTTGGAATTTTATTTAATTATGATTTATTAAGAATGGAGGCAGCTAGAATCAAATTCCTCCCCTTTTATTGTGTGTACGGCTACACGTCTATAACTCACATCAAATTCATATATGACAGAAGCTACTTAACATATCATTTGATGTGAATTTTCAGTGCTTCAACACAGAAACCCAACCCAACCTTAATCCTTAATCAACAACAAACAACTTTCCTTACCGAATAATCCTTAAATTAAACATGGCTTTATATAGCAAAGGAACTTCACCAATTGATATCTTTCGGTAATCTCAACCCCCAGCCCCGCGAAGAACAAAGTAATAAACAGCACGAAAAACCATTTGTCTTTTCCTTAATGTAGGAGTTATAAAATTTACAAGATGGACACACAGTATATAGCTTCACAACCAAAGCAGCACCACCACAACCAATGGATTCCTATGGCTACCAATGAGTGATCACCAGCATGAAACAAACAAAATCCACTCACATTTACACAGATCAACTCTGCCAATTCCACTCTCAACTTCAAAATCTTCATCCCACTGCTCACGCCCATTTAACCATCCAGAAAAACATAGAAAATAATCTATAGACACCAACAGTAAATAAATGTAAGTATGATAGGGCATACGATAAGGCACGACACAAAAACATAGACAGAAATAATAGGCATTGACAAGATGTATGATGTATATATGATATATCATCACTCAAACAACATTTCCATTCACTATCACATAACTCTCAACAAACCAAACAACACAAACCCACCCACCCACCCACCCACCCAATACTAGCTACCAAATCCAAACGCTAAAACATCAAATCACACAGGGAATTACCATGTTACCCCTACCTCGCACAAAACAGATTCAACAAAAAAGGTACAACTGAAATAAAACAACCAACAAAACCATGAAAACATACCATACAGAATCCCCAAAACAAGAGCGCACACAATCGCAGTTGTCACCATCCAACACAACGCGCTCTTAATCCGCTTCCCAACACTCCTGCACACAACACAAACAAAACGCATTGCGATTCCTCAAATCAAACACATTTTTAATTTTTTTTCAACAAATCACGAAAAGTTTAAAACTTTAAAATTTGAATTAGATTAAAAGCACGACGTACTTACTTGTCCTGGTCTCCTTCGTAGTAGAACATGGCAAAGGGGATGACGAAGAAGACGAGGAGCGCGTCGAGGATGTACACCGCGAGCCAGAGGTCCTTCATGGGGAGCGTGAGGTTGCACGCGCCATTGTAGATCGCGTGCCGACAGGCCTGGCGATTGGCAACGTCGGCGGGAAGCATGAGGATGGAGATGGCGGAGACGGAGAGACCCAAAACGACGACGAATTTGGGGAAGTAGGCCTGGTTAACATCATCAGGATGCTGGTAATTGACGAGGAGGTACACGTTAACAAGGAACACGATAACGCACACCACGATCGCCACAATCACCAGCGCCAGGTTGAAGTCTCCCATCCTCGCTGAACGCGATTTGGGAGTTAGGGTTAGGGCTTAATCGGATCTGAAGGGAAATTGGGAATGAAGGAAGGTTTTGGTTACTTGGTTCCGTTGGGGTTGGAACTAAGCAAATACTGTTTTGCCCCTATAGAGAGGAATGGTAGGAAGAGGGTAAGGGTCTTGGAGTAATTTCATGTCTGTTGGTTGGATTGAGAAGAGACAGTTTCGGAAGTTCAAACCAGGCTGTACTAGCGAGTCCAGGTAGGTTGTCATCGAAATACTATGCGCCATTTGGCAGTAACATTTTTGTTCTTTTTTAGGTAATGTTTTTTTGTTCTTTTTTAGATTGTTTGGTTGGATAAATTCTGGTATAAATGTAAAATTCCCAATGTAACTTTTAAAAGTAATTTAATTTAATTTACAAAGAATATAATTTTTTTTTTTTTTTATAATTTTATTGTTTTTATGAATAATTAATTGCAAAATAGAAAAATAATATAATTTAAAATATATATAATTTTTGTAAAAATATTATTAAAAAATATATAATAATCAATTTTAAAAAAATGTTTAATTATTTCTAAATAAAAAGTATTTAATTACTTACTTTATTAAATGATAAAAATAAAATATTTTTTATTTGTTAAAATTTAAAATTACTCAATTAAAAGATAATACTAAAATATCTTGTGAGACAGATTTGAGACTAAAATCTCAGTCAAAACTCAATATACACAATGACGAATGTTTGGTAAAAATTTCACACCAAAAGACCCAAGGAACAAGGCGTAGTAAGTCTGATTGAAAGTGAACAAAACTGGTTTTTCGAAAACAAAACGTCTTGGTTATTCTTCCCTATAACTCCTTTTTGTGATTTGTTTATGTACGTGTCTCCTTAGTTTGATACAAAGAACATATGAAAGTACTCGTGTGAATATGTTTGGAATTTTTCAATGCTAAATGGACCCAAAATGAAATTGTAGAAAGTAGGGAAAAATCACAAATTTTAATAGAGGATAGCATTGGTTTGCACAACTTTTCGAAAAATTTCTCTCGAAATAATTTTTAATTGAAATTCAACGTAAGAATCAAAACTAAATTTGGGACAAAACGCAACAAATTTCAGGTCAAACGGATGAGTATTCACCTAGGAAAAAAATCAAACAGTTTCACACACAAACGAACCTTTCTTTCAGCGCTGACAGTGATGAATAAAACATTTATTGCAAATCTTGTGGGACGAATTTGAGGCTCAAATCTCAGCCAAAACTAAATACACAAAAGAACACATATCTGGTAAAAATTCACAACAAAAGACCCAAGGAAAAGGGCGTAGTAAGTCTTAGACCGAGATTTAAAAAAACTAGTTTTTTGAAAAGAAAACGTCTTGTCTTTTCTTCTCCGTATCTTATTTTTGTGATTCGTTTATGAACGTGGCTCCTTACCTGGGTGCAAACAACATATGAAAGTACTTGTGTGAATTTTTTCAATGCAATACAGACCTAAAATAAAATTGCAAAAAGTAGGGCAAAATTTCACAAGTTTTGGTAGAGGATGGCCTTAGTTTGCACAAAATTTCTAAAAAATTCTCCCGAAATAGTTTTTTCCTGAAATTACACGTAAGAATCTCGACTGAATTTGGGACAAAACGCGATAAATTTCAGGTCACCTAGGAAAAAAATCAAACAGTTTCACACACAAACGAACCTTCCTTTCAGCCCTGACAGTGATGAATAAAAAATTTATTTCAAATCTTGTGGGACGAATTTTGGGGCTCAAATGTCAGCCAAAACTCAATAGATACAATGACGAATGCTTGATAAAAATGTCAGACCAAAATACCAAAGGAGCAGGGCGTAGTAAGTCCCAGACCGAGCATGAACAAAACTGGTTTTCCGAAAACAAAACGTCCTGCCTTTTCTTCCCCGTATCTTCATTTTGTGATTTGTTTATGGACGTGACGCCTTACCTGGGTGCAAACAACATACGAAAGTACTTGTGTGATTTTTTCAACGCAATACGGACCCAAAATAAAATTGCAGAAAGTAAGGTGAAATTTGACAAGTTTTGGTAGAGGATAGCCTTGGTTTAGACAAAATTTCTGAAAAATTTTCCCGAAATAGTTTTTTCTTGAAATTCCACGTAAGAAACTCCAATCCATTTGAGACAAAACGCGACAAATTTTAGGTCAAACGAATGAGTATTCACCCACGAAAAAAATCAAACAGTTTCACACAGAAACGAACCTTCCTTTCAGCCCTGACAGTGATCAATAAAAAGTTTATTGCGAGTCTTGTGGGATGAATCTAGGGCTCAAATCTCAGCCAAAACTAAATAGACACAGTGACAACGACTGGTAAAAATTTCAGACCAAAACACCCAAGGAGTAAGGCGTAGTAAGTCCCAGACCGAGAGTGAACAAAACTTGTTTTCCGAAAACAAAACGTCCTGCCTTTTCTTCCCCGTATCTTCTTTTTGTGATTCGTTTATGGACGTGTCTCCTTACCTGGGTGCAAACAACATGTGAAAGTACTTGTGTGAATTTTTTTCAGCGCAATACGGACGCAATTTAAAAATTGCATAAAGTAGGGCGAAATGTCACAAGTTTTGGTAAAGGATAGCCTTAGTTTGCTCGAAAATTTCTGAAAAATTTTCCCGAAATAGTTTTTTCCTGAAATTCCACGTAAGAATCTCCACTGAATTCGGGACAAAACGCCACAAATTTCAGGTCAAACGGATGATTATTCACCCACAAAAAAAATCAAACAGTTTCACACACAAACGAACCTTCCTTTCAGCCCTAGCAGTGATCAATAAAACATTTATTGTCAATCTTGTAGGACGAATATGGGGCTCAAATCTCAGCCAAAACTCAATAGACACAGTGACGAACGTCTGGTAAAATTTAAGACCAAAACACCCAAGGAGTAAGGCTTAGTAAGTCCCAGACCGAGAGCGAACAAAGCTGGTTTTTGGAAAACAAAACGTCCTGGGTTTTCTACCCCATATCATCTTTTTGTGATTCGTTTATGGACGTGCCTCCTTACCTTAGTGCAAACAACATGTGAAATTAATTGTGTGAATTTTTTTAGCGCAATACGGATGCAGAATAAAAATATCATAAAGTAGGGCGAAACTTCACAAATTTTTGTATGTAACCTTGGTTTGCGCAAAAATTTCTGAAAAATTCTCACGAAATAGTTTTTTCCTGAAATTCCACGTAAGAATCTCCACTGAATTCGGGACAAAACGCGACAAATTTCAGGTCAAATGGATGAGTATTCACCCACACAAAAAATCAAACAGTTTCACACACAAACGAACCTTCCTTTCAGACCTAGCAGTGATCAATAAAACATTTATTGTCAGTCTTGTATGACGAATCTGGAGCTCAAATCTCAGCCAAAAACTCAATAGACACAGTGACGAACGTCTGGTAAAATTTCAGTCCAAAACACCCAAGGAGTAAGGCTTAGTAAGTCCCAGACCGAGAGTGAACAAAACTGGTTTACCGAAAACAAAACGTCCTGGGTTTTCTACCCCGTATCTTCTTTTTGTGATTCGTTTATGGACGTGCCTCCTTACCTTAGTGCAAACAACATGTGAAAGTATTTGTGTGAATTTTTTCAGCGCAATACGGACGCAGAATAAAAATTGCATAAAGTAGGGTCGAATTTCACAAATTTTGGTATATAGCCTTGGTTTGCGCGAAAATTTCTGAAAAAATCTCCCGAAATAGTTTTTTCCTGAAATTCCACATAAGAATCTCCACTGAATTCGATACAAAATGCGACAATATTTAGGTCAAACGGATGAGTATTCACATACGAAAAAAATCAAACAATTTCACACACAAACAAACCTTCCTTTCAGCCCTGACAGTGATCAATAAAACGTTTATTGCCAGTCTTGTGGGGCGAATCTAGGGCTCCAATCTCAGCCAATACTAAATAGACACAGTGACGAACGTCTGGGAAAAATTTCAGACCAAAACACCCAAGGAGTAAGGTGTAGTAAGTCCCAGACCGAGAGTAAACAAAACTGTTTTTCCGAAAACAAAACGTCCTGACTTTTCTTCCTCGTATCTTCTTTTTTTGAGTCGTTTATGGACGTGCCTGCTTACCTGGGTGCAAACAACATGTGAAAGTACTTGTGTGAATTATTTCAGCGCAATACGGATGCAAAATAAAAATTGCATAAAGTAGAGCGAAATTTCACAAGTTTTGGTAGAGGATAGCCTTGGTTTGTGCGAAAAATTCTGAAAAATTCTTCCGAAATACTTTTTTTACTGAAATTCCACGTAAGAATATCCTCTGAATTCAGGACAAAAAACGAAAAATTTCAGGTCAAACAGATGAGTATTCACCCACGAAAAAAATCAAACAGTTCACACACAAACGAACATTCTTTTCAGCTCTGGCAGTGATCAATAAAAAGTTTATTGCGAGTCTTGTGGGATGAATCTAGGGCTCAAATCTCAGCCAAAACTAAATAGACACAGTGACAACGACTGGTAAAAATTTCAGACCAAAACACCCAAGGAGTAAGGCGTAGTAAGTCCCAGACCGAGAGTGAACAAAACTTGTTTTCCGAAAACAAAACGTCCTGCCTTTTCTTCCCCGTATCTTCTTTTTGTGATTCGTTTATGGACGTGTCTCCTTACCTGGGTGCAAACAACATGTGAAAGTACTTGTGTGAATTTTTTTCAGCGCAATACGGACGCAATTTAAAAATTGCATAAAGTAGGGCGAAATGTCACAAGTTTTGGTAAAGGATAGCCTTAGTTTGCTCGAAAATTTCTGAAAAATTTTCCCGAAATAGTTTTTTCCTGAAATTCCACGTAAGAATCTCCACTGAATTCGGGACAAAACGCCACAAATTTCAGGTCAAACGGATGATTATTCACCCACAAAAAAAATCAAACAGTTTCACACACAAACGAACCTTCCTTTCAGCCCTAGCAGTGATCAATAAAACATTTATTGTCAATCTTGTAGGACGAATATGGGGCTCAAATCTCAGCCAAAACTCAATAGACACAGTGACGAACGTCTGGTAAAATTTAAGACCAAAACACCCAAGGAGTAAGGCTTAGTAAGTCCCAGACCGAGAGCGAACAAAGCTGGTTTTTGGAAAACAAAACGTCCTGGGTTTTCTACCCCATATCATCTTTTTGTGATTCGTTTATGGACGTGCCTCCTTACCTTAGTGCAAACAACATGTGAAATTAATTGTGTGAATTTTTTTAGCGCAATACGGATGCAGAATAAAAATATCATAAAGTAGGGCGAAACTTCACAAATTTTTGTATGTAACCTTGGTTTGCGCAAAAATTTCTGAAAAATTCTCACGAAATAGTTTTTTCCTGAAATTCCACGTAAGAATCTCCACTGAATTCGGGACAAAACGCGACAAATTTCAGGTCAAATGGATGAGTATTCACCCACACAAAAAATCAAACAGTTTCACACACAAACGAACCTTCCTTTCAGACCTAGCAGTGATCAATAAAACATTTATTGTCAGTCTTGTATGACGAATCTGGAGCTCAAATCTCAGCCAAAAACTCAATAGACACAGTGACGAACGTCTGGTAAAATTTCAGTCCAAAACACCCAAGGAGTAAGGCTTAGTAAGTCCCAGACCGAGAGTGAACAAAACTGGTTTACCGAAAACAAAACGTCCTGGGTTTTCTACCCCGTATCTTCTTTTTGTGATTCGTTTATGGACGTGCCTCCTTACCTTAGTGCAAACAACATGTGAAAGTATTTGTGTGAATTTTTTCAGCGCAATACGGACGCAGAATAAAAATTGCATAAAGTAGGGTCGAATTTCACAAATTTTGGTATATAGCCTTGGTTTGCGCGAAAATTTCTGAAAAAATCTCCCGAAATAGTTTTTTCCTGAAATTCCACATAAGAATCTCCACTGAATTCGATACAAAATGCGACAATATTTAGGTCAAACGGATGAGTATTCACATACGAAAAAAATCAAACAATTTCACACACAAACAAACCTTCCTTTCAGCCCTGACAGTGATCAATAAAACGTTTATTGCCAGTCTTGTGGGGCGAATCTAGGGCTCCAATCTCAGCCAATACTAAATAGACACAGTGACGAACGTCTGGGAAAAATTTCAGACCAAAACACCCAAGGAGTAAGGTGTAGTAAGTCCCAGACCGAGAGTAAACAAAACTGTTTTTCCGAAAACAAAACGTCCTGACTTTTCTTCCCCGTATCTTCTTTTTTTGAGTCGTTTATGGACGTGCCTGCTTACCTGGGTGCAAACAACATGTGAAAGTACTTGTGTGAATTATTTCAGCGCAATACGGATGCAAAATAAAAATTGCATAAAGTAGAGCGAAATTTCACAAGTTTTGGTAGAGGATAGCCTTGGTTTGTGCGAAAAATTCTGAAAAATTCTTCCGAAATACTTTTTTTACTGAAATTCCACGTAAGAATATCCTCTGAATTCAGGACAAAAAACGAAAAATTTCAGGTCAAACAGATGAGTATTCACCCACGAAAAAAATCAAACAGTTCACACACAAACGAACATTCTTTTCAGCTCTGGCAGTGATCAATAAAAAGTTTATTGCCAGTCTTGTGGGATAACTCTGGAGCTCAAATCTCAGCCAAAACTCAATAGACATAGTGACGAACATCTGGTAAAAATTTCAAACCAAAACACCCAAGGAGTAAGGCGTAGTAAGTCCTAGACCGAGAGTGAACAAAACTGGTTTTCCAAAAACAAAACGTCCTGGCTTTTTTTCCCTGTATTTTCTTTTTTTGATTCGTTTATGGACGTGTCTCCTTACCTGGGTGCAAACAACATGTGAAAATACTTGTGTGAAATTTTCAGCGCAATACGGACGCAAAATAAAAATTGCATAAAGTAGGGCGAAATTTCACAAGTTTTGGTAGAGGATAGTTTTGGTTTGCAAGAAATCTTCTGAAAAATTCTCATGAAATAGTTTTTTCCTAAAATTCCACGTAAGAATCTCCACTGAATTTGAGAAAAAACGCGATAAATTTCAGGTCAAGCGGATGAGTATTCACCCACGAAAAAAATCAAACAGTTTCACACAGAAACAAACCATCCTTTCAGCTCTGACAGTGATTAATAAAACGTTTATTACCAGTCTTGTGTGACGAATCTGGGGCTCAAATCTTAGCCAAAACTCAGTACACACATTCGTCACTGTGTCTATTGAGTTTTGCTGAGATTTGAGCGCCAGATTCGTCCCACAAGGTTGGCAATAAACTTTTTATTGATCATTGCCAGGGGTGAAAGGAAGGTTCGTTTGTGTGTGAAACTGTTAGATTTTTTCGTGGGTGAATTCTCATTCATTAGATCTGACATTTGTCGCGTTTTTTCACGAATTCCGTGGAGATTCTTACGTGTAATTTCAGGAAAAAACTAGTTCGGGAGAATTTTTCAAAAATTTTCGTGCAAACCAAGGCTATCCTCTACCAAAACTTGTGAAATTTCGCCCTACTTTCTGCAATTTTTATTTTGCGTCTATATTGCGCTGAAAAAATTCAGACAAGTAGTTTCATATGTTGTTTGCACCAAGGTAAGGACGCACGTCCATAAACAAATAAAAAAAAGAAGATACGAAAAAGAAAATCCAGGACGTTTTGTTTTTGGAAAACCAGTTTTGTTCACTCTCGGTCTGGGACTTACTACGCCTTACTCCTTGAGTCTTTTTGTCTGAGATTTTCACCAGACGTTCGTCGTTGTGTGTATTGAGTTTTGACTGAGATTTGAACGCCAGATTCGTCCCATAAGATTGGCAATAAACTTTTTATTGATCACTGCCAGGGATGAAGGGAAGGTTCGTTTGTGTGTGAAACTGTTTTATTTTTTTCGTGTGTGAATACTCATTCGTTTGACCTGAAATTTGTCGCGTTTTGTCTCGAATTCAGTGGAGATTCTAACGTGGAATTTCAGGAAAAAACTATTTCAGGAGAATTTTTCAGAAATTTTCGAGCAAACCAAGCCTATCCTTTATAAAAACTTGTGAAATTTCCCCCACTTTCTGAAATTTTTATTCCGCGTTCGTATTGCGCTGAAAAAATTCACACAAGTACTTTCATATGTTGTTTTCACCCAGTTAAGGAGACACGTCCATAAACAAATCACAAAAAGAAGATACGGGAAAGAAAAGTCATGAGGTTTTGTTTTCGGAAAAACAAATTTGTTCACTCTCGGTCTGGGATTTACTACGCCTTACTCCATGGGTGTTTTGGTCTGAAATTTTTGCCAGACTTTCTTCACTGTGTCTATTGAGTTTTGGATGAGATTTGAGCACCAGATTTGTCCCACAAGACTACCAATAAACTTTTTATTGGTCACTGCCAGGGCTGAAAGGCAAGTTCGTTTGTGTGTGAAATTGTTTGATTTTTTTCGTGGGTGAATACTCATTCGTTTGACCTAAAATTTATCACGATTTGTCCCGAATTTAGTGTTGATTCTTACGTGTAATTTCAGGAAAAAACTAATTTGGGAGAATTTTTCAAAATTTTTTGCGTAAACCAATGCTATCCTTTACCAAAATCTGTGAAATTTCGCCCTACTTTATGAAATTTTTATTCTGCGTCCGTATTGCGTTGAAAAAATTCACACAAGTAATTTCATATGTTGTTTGCACCAGGTAAGGAGGCATGTCCATAAACGAATCCAAAAAAGTAGATACGGGGAAGAAAAGCTAGGACGTTTTGTTTTCGGAAAACAAGTTTTGTTCACTCTCGGTATGGGACTTACTATGTCTTACTCCTTGGGTGTTTTGGTCAGAAATTTTTACCGAACGTTCGTCACTATGTCTACTGTGTTTTGGCTGAGATTTTAGCCCCAGATTTCACCCACAAGACTGGAAATAAACTTTTTATTGGTCATTGCCATGACTGAAAGGAAGGTTCGTTTGTGTGTGTAACTGTTTGATTTTTTTCGTGGGTGAATACTCATTCGTTTGACCTAAAATTTGTCGGGTTTTGTCCCGAATTCAGTGGAGATTCTTACGTGGAATTTCAAGAAAAAACTATTTGTTGAACCAAGAGGTGTTCTAGCTTTGAAGAATCCAAACCCTTTGAAGGATGTTGAATCCTTGGCTGAGCTTGTTGTTGCTGTGCTGTTTTAGTTAGGATCTGGGGTAGATTGTGTTTGTAATCCACATCTTTGATTGAATCCAAAGCATAGGCATTCTCAATCTTTTTGAAAGAAAAATGTTTTTCAAACTAAGTTAAAAACAACCGATTGTATTGTCGAAACAACCGATTGTTTATACTTAGATGTTTTTAGAAAAGATTGAAAACTGTTTTTCAAATGGTTGAGCTGTTAAAACCAAAACAACCGATTGATTCGAGGAAACAACCGATTGTTTGTTTTGGGACCATAACAAAAAAACTATTTTATTTTTGACTGAGCCTTAAATGATTTAACTGCTTACGCTCCAGTCATTAAATGCTTTGACCATCTTTTAATGCAATTTAAGAGTTTGTTAAGATTTGATAACAAACAACATCTTTGAATAAATTCAGAAAAACAGATTTGAGTAATATCTTTTACAAGATTTTGAATGGAGTTTTTGAGTTTTCCAAAGAGTTGAGATTGCTTAGAGTTTGTGATTGATCAAAGTGTGTGGAATAGGATTCTGCTTGTATTGATTTCAGATTATCTTCTGTAACAAGTTTAATCCTTGTACTTTGCTGAACAAGTTCTGTTTGTGTGTTTGCTAAGATTGGTTGTGTGTTCTTCAGGGGATCAAGATCAGCAATCTTAGTGTTGGTGTGTTGGCCAAGAAGAGTGTGTGTCTTGAGGGGATCAAGGTCACTTTCTTGGTTGTGGTGTAAGTGATCAAGGTGTGGTTGCTTAGTGGATTTCCTCAGGTTTCTGAGAAGACTGGATGTAGCTTTGGGTTTAGAGTGAACCAGTATAAACATCTGTGTGCAATCTCTCTATCCTTAATATCTTTAAATTCAGTTTTGGTTGTTGTTTGCTGGTATAAACAACCAATTGTTTCTGTGAAACAACCGATTGTTTTTTTCTGGTACTGATGGAGATCAAGATCAAGAAGAAATAGAGGCCGAAGATCAAGGACAAGAGGAGGTAGAGGCCGAAGTTGAAGAAGCTCAAGGAGACACTAGCTTACCTCAAAGGCTTACAAGGAGCAAGTTTAAGGAATTAGGAAGTAGTGGTAGATTGTTTTCTCTTTTTATAGTGTCTTTTGTATAAAAAGTAGAATGTTTAATACATAGTTTTTAGGAAGGTGCTTAGAGGGAAACATTAGATACCTCCTTTGTAAAAGCATATTTAGGCTTTAGTTTAGAATTTTCTAGAAGGTGACTCTTCATAAGTCACTTTAGGCGTTAGCTTAGGAGGCTCTTGGGTAGCTTGTGGTACAAGCTTTGTAAAGCTCATGACTGGCCCTTGCTCCTATAAAATGAGGGCTTGGGTCCTTTGAAATTCAGAATTGGAATTTGTAGTATCAAAACTCTCCCAAATTGGTGATTGAGTGTAGTGAGAACTTGTCTTCTCCTCTTCCTAGTCTCATCTTGAGTGCCTTGGTTCTCTCAAGTGGCGGCAATTCACACTTATCTTGGAGCAATCACACTTCAAGTGGCATGTTCATCAACCAAGAACTACAACCACATAAGTCTTCTTTCTTCTCCATCTATTCCTTCCATTTCCGTGAACATATGAACTTCTAAACATGTCTTAGGTTCTTTTCTTGCAATTCTATTCGGTGCTTTGCCTTTATTTCACATTTTGTTCGGTTCATCTTCTTCCTTGCTGAGTTTAAACGGTTCATCTTCATTCTAGCTTACTTTGTTCGGTGCATTTCAATTGTCAAGCAATTTAATCGGTTCATTTGCATTCTTGCATCTTTTAATCGCTTCAATTGACAAGAAATGGAACTTCCATGTGAGCTTTGGTGTTTGGCGCAAGTTTTGGCGAGTTCTTGAAACATAGAACATTGATCCATTTCTATAAAAGTGCCTCTTCATTCTCCAACTCAAGTTGATTCCATAAAATGTCAAAGAATCATCTATATCTTGCTATTGGAATCATATCAGGTATTGCAGCTTTTGTTTGCTGTTTTGGCAAACTGAATTCTTTATCTATTGTTTTCTTCAGAGAATTTCATTCTTGACTTAAAAGTTTTCGAAAACCCTCTTTAAACAATTCACCCCCCTCTAGTTTAAAGCTATCCATTCTAACAATTGGCATTAAGAGCTTGGTTCTTGAAAGTTATTCAAGTTGATCCTAAAACTGTTTTTAAATGGCTGATAGACTACCTTTTGGAGATGGTGCTTCAATTAACAGACCACCTCTATTTTGTGGTTTGAACTACCAATTTTGGAAAGTAAGAATGAAAATCTTTATGGAATCACTTGACAAAGGAATTTGGGATGCAATTGAAAATGGTCCTTTTGTCCCAAAGTTTGAAAACGATGGATCTGTCATTGAAAAGCCATGGTCTCAATGGACTGATTCAGAAAGCAAAAAGGCCAAATTCGATTGCATTGCCAAAAATATAATAACCTCTGCTTTAAATTCTGATGAGTTTTTCAGGGTCTCCAATGCAATTCATCAAAAGAAATGTGGGACACCTTGGAAGTCACTCATGAAGGGACAAATGAGGTGAAGAGAGCTAGGAAGCATACTCTAATCCAAGAGTATGAGATGTTCAGAATGCTTAAAGGTGAAACAACTGCTAAGGTGCAGAAAAGATTCACTCACATCATCAATCATCTCATGAGCCTTGACAAGACCTTTGAAAAGGAAAAGCTGAACATAAAGATCTTGAAATGTCTTGATAGAGCATGACAACCAAAGGTAACAGCTATTTCCGAATCTAAAGATCTAACATCATTAAGTATGGCTTCTTTGTTTGGTAAGCTTAGGGAACATGAGCTAGAGATGAATAGACTCAATGTTCAAGAAAGTGAAGACAAGCACATAAGGAGCATAGCCTTAAAAGCTTCCAAGCACAAAGGAAAACAAGAATCCAGTGATGATAGTGATGAGGAAAACCTTAGCTTGTTGTCAAGAAAGTTCAACAAATTCTTGAAGAGAAACCGCAACAAGGACAACAACAAAGAAAGGTATGGAAACAAGAAATCCAATGATTTTAATTCCAATAACTATACTTGTTTTGGTTGTGGTGAACAAGGTCATATAAAGGCAGATTGTCCAAACAAGAGCAAAGAGAAAAAGCCTAGCTACAAGGAAAAGAAAGGCAATACAAAGAGAGCCTACATAGCTTGGGATGGATGAGGTATCATCATCAAGCTCTTCATCAAGTGAAGATGAGAAAGCAAACATCTGCTTGATTGCTGAAGATGAAAATGAATCTTGTAGCTCAAGTGAGGTTAGTTTATGTGCTTCCTTAAATGAACAAAATTATAGTGAATTGCTTGAAGCTTTTCAAGAAACTCATGATGAAGCTAATCGATTGGTTCTTTCAAACAACCGATTGAAAGAACTTAACAGCTGGCTGGAAAAGAGAGTGAAATCACTTGAAGATGAGATTGAAAAATCTAAAATTGATTTCAAAAATCTAGAAAATCATTTCAAAAAATTTTCTTGCAAGTGTGACACTCTCATTTGCGAAAATTGTGAAAAGCTTGAGAAAAAGGTTCATTATCTAGTTGACACTGTGGACAGGCTTTCAAAAGAGTTTTGGCCGAGATTTGAGCCCCAGATTCGTCCCACATGATTGGCAATAAATTTTTTACTGATCACTGCCAGGGCTGAGAGGAAGGTTCGTCTGTGTGTGAAACTGTTTGATTTTTTCGTGGGTGAATACTCATCCGTTTGACCTGAAACTTGTCGCGTTTTGTCCCGAATTCGGTGGAGATTCTTACGTAGAGTTTCTGGAAAAAACTATTTTGGGAGAATTTTTCAGAAATTTTCACGCAAACGAAGGCTATCCTCTACCAAAACTTGTGAAATTTCGCACTACATTCTGCGGTTTTTATTCTGCGTCCGTATTGCACTGAAAAAATTGACACAAGTACTTTCCTATGTTGTTTGCACCCAGGTAAGGAGGCACGTCCACAAACGAATCACAAAGAGAAGATACGGGGAAGAAAAGCCAGGACGTTTTGTTTCCGGAAAACCGGTTTTGTTCAGTCTCGGTCTGGGACTTACTACGCCTTACTCCTTGGGTGTTCTGGTATGAAATTTTTACCAGACGTTCGTCACTGTGTCTATTGAGTTTTGGCTGAGACTTGAGCCCAAGATTCGTCCCACAAGATTAGCAATAAATTTTTTATTGATCACTGCCAGGGCTGAGAGGAAGGTTCGTCTGTGTGTGAAACTGTTTGATTTTTTTCGTGGGTGAATACTCATCCGTTTGACCTGAAATTTTTCGCGTTTTGTCTCGAATTCAGTGGAGATTCTTACGTGGAGTTTCTGGAAAAAACTATTTTGGGAGAATTTTTCAGAAATTTTCACGCAAACCAAGGCCTCTACCAAAACTTGTGAACTTTCGCCCTACTTTCTGCGGTTTTTATTCTGCGTCCGTATTGCACTGAAAAAATTCACACAAGTACTTTATATCTTTTTTGCACCCAGGTAAGGAGGCAAGTCCACAAACGAATCAGAAAAAGAAGATACGGGGAAGAAAATCCATGACGTTTTGTTTCCAGAAAACCGGTTATGTTCACTCTCGGTCTGGGACTTACTACACCTTACTCCTTGGGTGTTTTGGTCTGAAATTTTTACCAGACGTTCCTTACTGTGTCTATTGAGTTTTGGCCGAGACGTGAGCCTCAGATTCGTCCCAAGAGATTGACAATAAATTTTGTATTGATCACTGCCAGGGCTGAGAGGAAGGTTCGTCTGTGTTTGAAACTTATTGATTTTTTTCGTGGCTGAATACTTATCCGTTTGACCTGAAATTTTTCGCGTTTTGTCCGAAATTAAGTCGAGATTCTTAAATGGTGTTTCTGGAAAAAATAATTTCGGGAGATTTTTTTCAGAAATTTACACGCACACCAAGGCTATCCTCTACAAAAACTTGTGAAATTTCGCCCTACTTTCTGCGGTTTTTATTCTGCATCCGTATTGCACTGAAAAAATTCAAACAAGTACTTTCATATGTTGTTTGCACCCAGGTAAAGAAGCACGTCCACAAACGAATCACAAAAAGAAGATACGGGGAAGAAAAGCCTAAACGTTTTGTTTCCGAAAAATCGGTTTTGTTCACTCTCGGTCTGGGACTTACTACGCATTACTCCTTGGGTGTTTTGGGCTGAAATTTTTACCAGACGTTCGTCACTGTGTCTATTGAGTTTTGGCCGAGACTTGAGTCCCAGATTCGTCCCATAAGATTGGTAATAAATTTTTCATTGATCACTGCCAGGGCTGAGAGGAAGGTTCGTATGTGTGTGAAACTGCTTGATTTTTTTCGTGGGTGAATACTCCTCCGTTTGACCTGAAATTTGTCGCGTTTTGTCCCGAATTCAGTGGAGATTCTTACGTGGAGTTTCTGGAAAAAATTATTTTGGGAGAATTTTTTAGAAATTTTCACGCAAACCAAGGCTATCCTCTACCAAAACTTGTGAAATTTCGCCCTCCTTTCTGCAGTTTTTATTCTGCGTCTGTATTGCACTGAAAAAATTGACACAAGTACTTTCATATGTTGTTTGCACCCAGGTAAGGAGACACGGCCACAAACGAATCACAAAGAGAAGATACGGGGAAGAAAAGCCAGGACGTTTTGTTTTCGGAAAACCGGTTTTGTTCCCTCTCGGTATGGGATTTACTACGCCTTACTCCTTAGGTGTTTTGGTATGAAATTTTTACCAGACGTTCGTCACTGTGTCTATTGAGTTTTGGCCAAGACTTGAGCCCAAGATTCGTCCCACAAGATTAGCAATAAATTTTTTATTGATAACTGCCAGGGCTGAGAGGAGGGTTCGTCCGTGTGTGAAACTGTTTGATTTTTTTCGTGGTTGAATACTCATCCGTTTGACCTGAAATTTTTCGCGTTTTGTCCCGAATTCAGTGGAGATTCATACGTGGAGTTTCTGGAAAAAACTATTATGGGAGAATTTTTCAGAAATTTTCACGCAAACCAAGGCTATCCTCTACCAAAACTTGTTAACTTTCGCCCTACTTTCTGCGGTTTTTATTCTGCGTCCGTATAGCACTGAAAAAATTCACACAAGTACTTTCATATGTTGTTTGGACCCAGGTAAGGAGGCAAGTCCACAAACGAATCAGAAAAAGAAGATACGGGGAAGAAAAGCCAGGACGTTTTGTTTTTGGAAAACCGGTTTTGTTCACTCTCGGTCTGTGACTTACTACGCCTTACTCCTTGGGTGTTTTGGTCTGAAATTTTTACCAGACGTTCCTTACTGTGTCTATTGAGTTTTGGCCGAGACTAGAGCCCCAGATTCGTCCCACAAGATTGACAATAAATTTTGTATTGATCACTGCCAGGTCTGAGAGGAAGGTTCGTCTGTGTTTGAAACTTAATGATTTTTTTCGTGGGTGAATACTCATGCGTTTGACCTTAAATTTTTCGCGTTTTGTCCCAAATTAAGTAGAGATTCTTAAATGAAGTTTCTGGAAAAAACAATTTCGGGAGATTTTTTTCAGAAATTTACACGCAAACCAAGGCTATCCTCTACAAAAACTTGTGAAATTTCGCCCTACTTTCTGCGGTTTTTATTCTGCGTCCGTATTGCACTGAAAAAATTGAAACAAGTACTTTCATATGTTGTTTGCACCCAGGTAAGGAGGCACGTCCACAAACGAATCACAAAAAGAAGATACGGGGAAGAAAAGCCTTGACGTTTTGTTTCCGAAAAATCGGTTTTGTTCACTCTCGGTCTGGGACTTACTACGCATTACTCCTTGGGTGTTTTGGGCTGAAATTTTTACCACACGTTCATCACTGTGTCTATTCAAGTTTGGCCGAGACTTGATTCCCAGATTCGTCCCATAAGATTGGCAATAAATTTTTCATTGATCACTGCTAGGGCTGAGAGGAAGGTTTGTGTGTGTGTGAAACTGCTTGATTTTTTTTCGTGGGTGAATACTCCTCCGTTTGACCTGAAATTTGTCGCGTTTTGTCCCGAATTCAGTGGAGATTCTTACGTGGAGTTTCTGGAAAAAATTATTTTGGGAGAATTTTTTAGAAATTTTCACGCAAACCAAGGCTATCCTCTACCAAAACTTGTTAACTTTCGCCCTACTTTCTGCGGTTTTTATTCTACGTCTGTATAGCACTGAAAAAATTCACTCAAGTACTTTGATATGTTGTTTGCAACCAGGTAAGGAGGCACGTCCACAAACGAATCACAAAAAGAAGATACGGGGAAGAAAGGCCAGGACGTTTTGTTTTTGGAAAATCGGTTTTGTTCACTCTCGTTCTTGGACTTACTAAGCCTTACTCCTTTGGTGTTTTGGTCTGAAATTTTTACCAGACGTTCGTCACTGTGTCTATTGTGTTTTGGCTGAGACTTGAGTCCCAAATTCGTCCCACAAGATTGGCAATAAATTTTGTATTGATCACTGCCAGGGCTGAGAGGAAGGTTTGTTTGTGTGTGAAACTGTTTGATTTTTTTCGTGGGTGAATACTCATCTGTTTGACCTGAAATTTGTCGCGTTTTGTCCCAAATTAAGTGGAGATTCTTACGTGGAGTTTCTGGAAAAAACTATTTCGGGAGAATTTTTCAGAAATTTATACGCAAACCAAGGCTATCCATTACCAAAACTTTTTGAAATTTCGCCCTACTTTCTGCGGTTTTTATTCTGCGTCCGTATTGCACTGAAAAAATTCAAACAAGTACTTTCATATGTTGTTTGCACCCAGGTAAGGAGGCACGTCGACAAACGAATCACAAAAAGAATATACGGGGAAGAAAAGCCTGGACGTTTTGTTTCCGAAAAATCGGTTTTGTTCACTCTCGGTCTGGGACTTACTACGCATTACTCCTTGGGTGTTTTGGGCTGAAATTTTTACCACATGTTCATCACTGTGTCTATTCAGTTTTGGCCGAGACTTGAGTCCCAGATTCGTCCCATAAGATTGGCAATAAATTTTTCATTGATCACTGCCAGGGCTGAGAGGAAGGTTCGTCTGTGTGTGAAACTGCTTGATTTTTTTCGTGGGTGAATACTCCTCCGTTTGACCTGAAATTTGTCGCGTTTTGTCCCGAATTCAGTGGAGATTCTTACGTGGAGTTTCTGGAAAAAATTATTTTGGGAGAATTTTTTAGAAATTTTCACGCAAACCAAGGCTATCCTCTACCAAAACTTGTTAACTTTCGCCCTACTTTCTGCGGTTTTTATTCTGCGTCTGTATAGCACTGAAAAAATTCACACAAGTACTTTGATATGTTTTTTGCAACCAGGTAAGGAGGCACGTCCACAAACGAATCACAAAAAGAAGATACGGGGAAGAAAGGCCAGGACGTTTTGTTTTTGGAAAATCGGTTTTGTTCACTCTCGTTCTTGGACTTACTAAGCCTTACTCCTTGGGTGTTTTGGTCTGAAATTTTTACCAGACGTTCGTCACTATGTCTATTGTGTTTTGGCTGAGACTTGAGTCCCAAATTCGTCCAACAAGATTGGCAATAAATTTTGTATTGATCACTGCCAGGGCTGAGAGGAAGGTTCGTTTGTGTGTGAAACTGTTTGATTTTTTTCGTGGGTGAATACTCATCTGTTTGACCTGAAATTTGTCGCGTTTTGTCCCAAATTAAGTGGAGATTCTTGCGTGGAGTTTCTGGAAAAAACTATTTCGGGAGAATTTTTCAGAAATTTTCACGCAAATCCCGTACCAAAACTTGTAAAATTTCGCCCTACTTTCTGCGGTTTTTATTCTGCGTCCGTATTGCACTGAAAAAATTCAAACAAGTACTTTCATATGTTGTTTGCACCCAGGTAAGGAGGCACGTCGACAAACGAATCTTAAAAAGAATATACGGGGAAGAAAAGCCAGGACGTTTTGTTTTCGGAAAACCGGTTTTGTTCACTCTCAGTATGGGATTCACTAAGCCTTAGTCCTTGGGTGTTTTGGTCTGAAATTTTTACCAAACGTTCGTCACTGTGTCTATTGAGTTTTGGCAGAGACTTGAGCCCAGATTAGTCCCACAAGATTGGCAATAAATTTTTTATTGATCACTGCCAGGGCTGAGAGGAAGGTTCGTCTGTGTGTGAAGCTGTTTGATTTTTTTCGTGGACGAATACTCATCCGTTTGACCTGAAATTTGTCGTGTTTTGTTCCGAATTCAGTGGATGTTCTTACTTGGAGTTTCTGGAAAAAATTATTTCGGGAGAGTTTTTCAGAAATTTTCACGCAAACCCTCTATAAAAACTTGTGAAATTTCGCCCTACTTTCTGCGGTTTTTATTCTGCGTTTGTAATGCACTGAAAAAATTCACACATGTACTTTCATATGTTGTTTGCAACCAGGTAAGGAGGCACGTCCACAAACGAATCACAAAAAGAAGATACGGGGAAGAAAAGCCAGGAGGTTTTGTTTTTGGAAAATCGGTTTTGTTCACTCTCGTTCTTTGACTTACTAAGCCTTACTTCTTGGGTGTTTTGGTCTGAAATTTTTACCAGACGTTCGTCACTGTGTCTATTTTGTTTTGGCTGAGAGTTGAGTCCGAAATTCGGCCCACAAGATTGGCAATAAATTTTGTATTGATCACTGCCAGGGCTGAGAGGAAGGTTCGTCTGTGTGTGAAACTGTTTGATTTTTTTCGTGGGTGAATACTCATCTGTTTGACCTGAAATTTGTCGCGTTTTGTCCCAAATTAAGTGGAGATTCTTACGTAGAGTTTCTGGAAAAAACTATTTCAAGAGAATTTTTCAGAAATTTTCACCAAACCAAGGCTATCCTCTACCAAAACTTGTGAAATTTCGCCCTACTTTCTGCGGTTTTTATTCTGCATCCGTATTGCACTGAAAAAAAGTTACAAAAGTACTTTCATATGTTGTTTGCACCTAAGTATGGAGGTACGTCCACAAACGAATCACAAAAAGAAGATACGGGGAAGAAAAGCCAGGACGTTTTGTTTCCGGAAAACCGGTTTTGTTCACTCTTGATCTTGGACTTACTACACCTTACCCCTTGGGTGTTTAGGTCTGAAATTTTTACCAGACGTTCGTCACTGTGTCTATTGAGTTTTGGCCTAGACTTGAGCCCCAGATTTGCAACACATGATTGGCAATAAATTTTTTATTGATCACTGCCAGGGCTGAGAGGAAGGTTCGTCTGTGTGTGAAACTGTTTGATTTTTTTCGTGGGTGAATACTCATCCGTTTGACCTGAAATTTTTCGCGTTTTGTCCCGAATTCAGTGGAGATTCTTTCGTGGAGTTTCCGGAAAAAATTATTTCGGGAGAATTTTTCAAAAATTTTCACGCAAACCAAGGCTATATCCTCTACCAAAACTTGTGAAATTTCGCCCTACTTTCTGCACTTTTTATTCTGCGTCCGTATTGCACTGAAAAAATTCACACAAGTACTTGCATATGTTGTTTGCACTCAGGTAAGGAGGCACGTCCACAAACGAATCACAAAAAGAGGATACGGGGAAGAAAAGCCAGGATGTTTTGTTTCCGGAAAACCATTTTTGTTGACTCTCGGTCTGGGAATTACTACGCCTTACTCCTTGGGTGCTTTGGTTTGAAATTTTTAACAGACGTTCGTCACTGTGTCTATTGTGTTTTGGCCGAGACTTAAGTCCCAGATTCGTCCCATAAGATTGACAATAAATTTTTTATTGATCACTGCCAGGGCTGAGAGGAAGGTTCGTATGTGTGTGAAACTGTTTGATTTTTTTCGTGGGTGAATACTCATACGTTTGACCTGAAATATGTCGCGTTTTGTCTCGAATTCAGTGGGCGGTCCTAAGTGGAGTTTCAGGAAAAAACTATTTCGGGAGAATTTTTCAGAAATTTTCACGCAAATCCCGTACCAAAACTTGTAAAATTTCGCCCTACTTTCTGCAGTTTTTATTCTACGTCCGTATTACACTGAAAAAATTCACACAAGTACTTTCATATGTTGTTTGCACCCAGGTAAGGAGGCAGGTCCATAGAAAAATCACAAAGACAAGATACGGGGAATGAAAGTCAAGACGTTTTGTTCCTGGAAAACCGGTTTTGTTCACTCTCGGTCCGAGACTTACTACGCCTTACTCCTTGGGTGTTTTGATCTGAAATTTTTACCAGATGTTCGTCACTGTGTCTATTGAGTTTTGGCCGAGATTTGAGCCCCAGATTCGTCCCACAAGATTGGCAATAAATTTTTTATTCGTCACTGCCAGGGCTGAAAGGAAGGTTCGTTTGTGTGTGAAACTGTTTGATTTTTTCGTCGGTGAATACTCATCCGTTTGACCTGAAATTTGTCGCGTTTTGTCCCAAATTCAGTGGAGATTCTTGGGTGGAATTTGAGGAAAAAACTATTCCGGGAGAATATTTCAGAAATTTTGTGCAAACCAAGGCTATCCTCTACCGAAACTTGTGAAATTCCGGCCTAATTTCTGCAATTTCATTCTGGGTCCGTATCGGGCTGAACAAAAATTAACACGAGCACTTTCGTATGTTGTTTGCACCCACGCAAGGAGGCACATCCATAAACGAATCACAAGAAGAAGATACGGGGAAGAAAAGCCTGGACGTTTTGTTTTCGGAAAACCGGTTTTGTTCACTCTCGGTCTGGGACTTACTACGCCTTACTCCTTGGGTATTTTGGTATGAAATTTTTACCAGACATTCGTTACTGTGTCTATTGAGTTTTGGCTGAGGTTTGAGCCCCAGATTCGTCCCACAAGATTGGAAATATATTTTTTATTCGTCACTGCCAGGGCTGAAACAAAGATTCGTTTGTGTGTGAGACTGTTTGATTTTTTTCGTGGGTGAATACTCATCCGTTTGACCTGAAATTTGTCGCGTTTTGTCCCAAATTCAGTGGAGATTCTTGGGTGGAATTTCAGGAAAAAACTATTCCGGGAGAATTTTTCAGTAATTTTGTGCAAACCAAGGCTATCCTCTACCAAAACTTGTGAAATTTCGGCCTAATTTCTGCAATTTCATTATGGGCCCGTATCGCGCTGAAAAAAATTCACACGAGCACTTTCGTATGTTGTTTGCACCCAGGCAAGGAGGCACGTCCATAACCGAATCACAAAAAAATGATATGGGGAAGAAAAACCTGGACGTTTTGTTTTCGGAAAACCGGTTTTGTTGACTCTCGGTCTGGGACTTACTACGCCTTACTCCTTGGGTATTTTGGTATGAAATTTTTACCAGTCATTCGTCACTGTGTCTATTGAGTTTTGGCTGAGGTTTGAGCCCCAGATTCGTCCCACAAGATTGGCAATACATTTTTTATTCGTCACTGCCAGGGCTGAAAGGAAGGGGTCGTTTGTGTGTGAAACTGTTTGATTTTTTTCGTGGGTGAATACTCATCCGTTTGACCTGAAATTTGTCGCGTTTTGTCCCAAATTCAGTGGAGATTCTTTGGTGGAATTTGAGGAAAAAACTATTCCGGGACAATTTTTCAGAAATTTTGTGCAAACCAAGGTTATCCTCTACCGAAACTTGTGAAATTCCGGCCTAATTTCTGCAATTGAAATCTGGGTCCGTATCGCGCTGAAAAAAAATTCACACGAGCACTTTCGTATGTTTTTTGCACCCAGGCAAGGAGGCACGTCCATAAACGAATCACAAAAAGAAGATACGGGGAAGAAACGCCAGGACGTTTTGTTTTCGGAAAACCGGTTTTGTTCACTCTCGGTCTGGGACTTACTATGCCTTACTCCTCTGGTATTTTGGTCTGAAATTTTTACCAGACATTCGTCACTGTGTCTATTGAGTTTTCGCTGATGTTTGAGCCCCAGATTCGTCCCACAAGATTGGCAAGAAATTTTTTATTCGTCCCTGCAAGGGGTGAAAGGAAGGTTCGTTTGTGTGTGAAACTGTTTGATTTTTTTCGTGGGTGAATACTCATCCGTTTGACCTGAAATTTGTCGCGTTTTGTCCCAAATTCAGTGGAGATTCTTGGGTGTAATTTCAGGAAAAAATTATTCCGGGAGAATTTTTCAGAAATTTTGTGCAAACCAAGACTATCCTCTACCGAAACTTGTGAAATTCCGGCCTAATTTCTGCAATTTCATTATGGGTCCGTATCGCGCTGAAAAAAATTCACACGAGCACTTTCGTATGCTGTTTGCACCCAGACAAGGAAGCACGTCCATAAACGAATCACAAAAAGAAGATACGGGGAAGAAAAGCCAGGACGTTTTGTTTTCGGAAAACCGGTTTTGTTGACTCTCGGTCTGGGACTTACTACGCCTTACTCCTTGGGTATTTTGGTATGAAATTTTTACCAGTCATTCGTCACTGTGTCTATTGAGTTTTGGCTGAGGTTTGAGCCCCAGATTCGTCCCACAAGATTGGCAATACATTTTTTATTCGTCACTGCCAGGGCTGAAAGGAAGGGGTCGTTTGTGTGTGAAACTGTTTGATTTTTTTCGTGGGTGAATACTCATCCGTTTGACCTGAAATTTGTCGCGTTTTGTCCCAAATTCAGTGGAGATTCTTTGGTGGAATTTGAGGAAAAAACTATTCCGGGACAATTTTTCAGAAATTTTGTGCAAACCAAGGTTATCCTCTACCGAAACTTGTGAAATTCCGGCCTAATTTCTGCAATTGAAATCTGGGTCCGTATCGCGCTGAAAAAAAATTCACACGAGCACTTTCGTATGTTTTTTGCACCCAGGCAAGGAGGCACGTCCATAAACGAATCACAAAAAGAAGATACGGGGAAGAAACGCCAGGACGTTTTGTTTTCGGAAAACCGGTTTTGTTCACTCTCGGTCTGGGACTTACTATGCCTTACTCCTCTGGTATTTTGGTCTGAAATTTTTACCAGACATTCGTCACTGTGTCTATTGAGTTTTCGCTGATGTTTGAGCCCCAGATTCGTCCCACAAGATTGGCAACAAATTGTTTATTAGTCTCTGCCAGGGCTGAAAGGAAGGGGTCGTTTGTGTGTGAAACTGTTTGATTTTTTTCGTGGGTGAATACTCATCCGTTGGACCTGAAATTTGTCGCGTTTTGTTCCAAATTCAGTGGAGATTCTTGGGTGGAATTTGAGGAAAAAACTATTCCGGGAGAATTTTTCAGAAATTTTGTGCAAACCAAGGCTATCCTCTACCGAAACTTGTGAAATTCCGGCCTAATTTCTGCAATTTAAATCTGGGTCCGTATCGCGCTGAAAAAAAATTCACACCAGCACTTTCGTATGTTTTTTGCACCCAGGCAAGGAGGCACGTCCATAAACGAATCACAAAAAGAAGATACGGGGAAGAAAAGCCAGGACGTTTTGTTTTCGAAAAACCGGTTTTGTTCACTCTTGGTCTGGGACTTACTACGCCTTACTCCTTGGGTATTTTGGTAAGAAATTTTTACCAGTCATTCGTCACTGTGTCTATTGAGTTTTGGCTGATGTTTGAGCCCCAGATTCGTCCCACAAGATTGGCAACAAATTGTTTATTAGTCTCTGCCAGGGCTGAAAGGAAGGGGTCGTTTGTGTGTGAAACTGTTTGATTTTTTTCGTGGGTGAATACTCATCCGTTGGACCTGAAATTTGTCGCGTTTTGTTCCAAATTCAGTGGAGATTCTTGGGTGGAATTTGAGGAAAAAACTATTCCGGGAGAATTTTTCAGAAATTTTGTGCAAACCAAGGCTATCCTCTACCGAAACTTGTGAAATTCCGGCCTAATTTCTGCAATTTAAATCTGGGTCCGTATCGCGCTGAAAAAAAATTCACACCAGCACTTTCGTATGTTTTTTGCACCCAGGCAAGGAGGCACGTCCATAAACGAATCACAAAAAGAAGATACGGGGAAGAAAAGCCAGGACGTTTTGTTTTCGAAAAACCGGTTTTGTTCACTCTCGGTCTGGGACTTACTATGCCTTACTCCTCTGGTATTTTGGTCTGAAATTTTTACCAGACATTCGTCACTGTGTCTATTGAGTTTTCGCTGATGTTTGAGCCCCAGATTCGTCCCACAAGATTGGCAACAAATTGTTTATTAGTCTCTGCCAGGGCTGAAAGGAAGGGGTCGTTTGTGTGTGAAACTGTTTGATTTTTTTCGTGGGTGAATACTCATCCGTTGGACCTGAAATTTGTCGCGTTTTGTTCCAAATTCAGTGGAGATTCTTGGGTGGAATTTGAGGAAAAAACTATTCCGGGAGAATTTTTCAGAAATTTTGTGCAAACCAAGGCTATCCTCTACCGAAACTTGTGAAATTCCGGCCTAATTTCTGCAATTTAAATCTGGGTCCGTATCGCGCTGAAAAAAATTCACACGAGCACTTTCGTATGTTGTTTGCACCCAGGCAAGGAAGCACGTCCATAAACGAATCACAAAAAGAAGATACGGGGAAGAAAAGCCAGGACGTTTTGTTTTCGAAAAACCGGTTTTGTTCACTCTCGGTCTGGGACTTACTACGCCTTACTCCTTGGGTATTTTGGTATGAAACTTTTACCAGACATTCGTCACTGTGTCTATTGAGTTTTGGCGGAGGTTTGAGCCCCAGATTCGTCCCACAAGATTGGCAATAAATTTTTTATTCGTCACTGCCAGGGCTGAAAGGAAGGTTCGATCGTGTGTGAAACTGTTTGATTTTTTTTCGTGGGTGAATACTCATTCGTTTGACCTGAAATTTGTCGCGTTACGTCCCAAATTCAGTGGAGATTCTTGGGTGGAATTTCAGGAAAAAATTATTCCGGGAGAATTTTTCAGAAATCTTGTGCAAACCAAGGCTATCCTCTACCGAAACTTTTGAAGTTTCGGCCTAATTTCTGCAATTTAATTATGGGTCCGTATCGCGCTGAAAAAAATTCACACGATCACTTTCGTATGTTGTTTGCACCCAGGCAAGGAGGCACGTCCATAAACGAATCACAAAAAGAAGATACAGAGAAGAAAAGCCAGGACGTTTTGTTTTCGAAAAATTGGTTTTGTTCACTCTCGGTCTGGGACTTACTACGCCTTCCTCCTTGGGTATATTGGTATGAAATTTTTACCAGTCATTCGTCACTGTGTCTATTGAGTTTTGGCTGAGGTTTGAGCCCCAGATTCGTCCCACAAGATTGGCAATAAATTTTTTACTCGTCACTGCCAGGGATGAAAGGAAGGTTCGTTTGTGTGTGAAACTGTTTCATTTTTTTCGTGGGTGAATAGTAATCCGTTTGACCTGAAATTTGTCGCGTTTTGTCCCAAATTCAGTGGAGATTCTTGGGTGGAATTTCAGGAAAAAACTATTCCGGGAAAATTTTTCATAAAATTTGTGCAAACCAAGGCTATCCTCTACCGAAACTTGTGAAATTCCGGCCTAATTTCTGCAATTTAAATCTGGGTCCGTATAGCGCTAAAAAAAATTCACACGAGCACTGTCGTATGTTGTTTGCACCCAGGCAAGGAGACACGTCCATAAACGAATCACAAAAAGAAGATACGGGGAAGAAAAGCCAGGACGTTTTGTTTTCGGAAAACCGGTTTTGTTCACTCTCGGTCTGGGACTTACTACGCCTTACTCCTTGGGTATTTTGGTATGAAATTTTTACCAGACATTCGCCACTGTATCTCTTGAGTTTTGGCTGAGGTTTGAGCCCCAGATTCGTCCCACAAGATTGGCAATAAATTTTTTATTCGTCACTGCCAGGGCTGAAAGGAAGGTTCGTTTGTGTGTGAAACTGTTTGATTTTTTTCGTGGGTGAATAGTAATCCGTTTGACCTGAAATTTGTCGCGTTTTGTCCCAAATTCAGTGGAGATTCTTGGGTGGAATTTCAGGAAAAAACTATTCCGGGAGAATTTTTCAGAAATTTTGTGCAAACCAAGGCTATCCTCTACCGAAACTTGTGAAATTCCGGCCTAATTTCTGCAATTTCATTCTGGGTCCGTATCGCGCTGAAAAAAAATTCACACGAGCACTTTCGTATGTTGTTTGCACCCAGGCAAGGAGACACGTCCATAAACGAATCACAAAAAGAAGATACGGGGAAGAAAAGCCAGGACGTTTTGTTTTCGGAAAACCGGTTTTGTTCACTCTCGGTCTGGGACTTACTACGCCTTACTCCTTGGGTATTTTAGTATGAAATTTTTACCAGACATTCGCCACTGTGTCTATTGAGTTTTGGCTGAGGTTTGAGCCCCGGATTCGTCCCACAAGATTGGCAATAAGTTTTTTATTCGTCACTGCCAGGGCTGAAAGGAAGGTTCGTTTGTGTGTGAAACTGTTTCATTTTTTTCGTGGGTGAATAGTAATCCGTTTGACCTGAAATTTGTCGCATTTTGTCCCAAATTCAGTGGAGATTCTTGGGTGGAATTTCAGGAAAAAACTATTCCGGGAAAATTTTTCATAAAATTTGTGCAAACCAAGGCTATCCTCTACCGAAACTTGTGAAATTCCGGCCTAATTTCTGCAATTTAAATCTGGGTCCGTATAGCGCTAAAAAAAATTCACACGAGCACTGTCGTATGTTGTTTGCACCCAGGCAAGGAGGCACGTCCATAAACGAATCACAAAAAGAAGATACGGGGAAGAAAAGCCAGGACGTTTTGTTTTCGAAAAACCGGTTTTGTTCACTCTTGGTCTGGGACTTACTACGCCTTACTCCTTGGGTATTTTGGTATGAAATTTTTACCAGACATTCGCCACTGTGTCTATTGAGTTTTGGCGGAGGTTTGAGCCCCAGATTCGTCCCACAAGATTGGCAATAAATTTTTTATTCGTCACTGCCAGAGCTTAAAGGAAGGTTCGTTTGTGTGTGAAACTGTTTGATTTTTTTCGTGGGTGAATACTCATCCGTTTGACCTGGAATTTTTCGCGTTTTGTCCCAAATTCAGTGGAGATTCTTGGGTGGAATTTGAGGAAAAAACTATTCCGGGAGAATTTTTCAGAAATTTTGTGCAAACCAAGGCTATCCTCTACTGAAACTTGTGAAATTCCGGCCTAATTTCTGCAATTTCATTCTGGGTCCGTATCGCGCTGAAAAAAAATTCACACGAGCACTTTCGTATGTTGTTTGCACCCAGGCAAGGAGACACGTCCATAAACGAATCACAAAAAGAAGATACGGGGAAGAAAAGCCAGGACGTTTTGTTTTCGGAAAACCGGTTTTGTTCACTCTCGGTCTGGGACTTACTACGCCTTCCTCCTTGGGTATATTGGTATGAAATTTTTACCAGTCATTCGTCACTGTGTCTATTGAGTTTTGGCTGAGGTTTGAGCCCCAGATTCGTCCCACAAGATTGGCAATAAATTTTTTATTCGTCACTGCCAGGGATGAAAGGAAGGTTCGTTTGTGTGTGAAACTGTTTCATTTTTTTCGTGGGTGAATAGTAATCCGTTTGACCTGAAATTTGTCGCGTTTTGTCCCAAATTCAGTGGAGATTCTTGGGTGGAATTTCAGGAAAAAACTATTCCGGGAAAATTTTTCATAAAATTTGTGCAAACCAAGGCTATCCTCTACCGAAACTTGTGAAATTCCGGCCTAATTTCTGCAATTTAAATCTGGGTCCGTATAGCGCTAAAAAACATTCACACGAGCACTGTCGTATGTTGTTTGCACCCAGGCAAGGAGGCACGTCCATAAACGAATCACAAAAAGAAGATACGGGGAAGAAAAGCCAGGACGTTTTGTTTTCGAAAAACCGGTTTTGTTCACTCTCGGTCTGGGACTTACTACGCCTTACTCCTTGGGTATTTTGGTATGAAATTTTTACCAGACATTCGCCACTGTGTCTATTGAGTTTTGGCGGAGGTTTGAGCCCCAGATTCGTCCCACAAGATTGGCAATAAATTTTTTATTCGTCACTGCCAGAGCTGAAAGGAAGGTTCGTTTGTGTGTGAAACTGTTTGATTTTTTTCGTGGGTGAATACTCATCCGTTTGACCTGGAATTTTTCGCGTTTTGTCCCAAATTCAGTGGAGATTCTTGGGTGGAATTTGAGGAAAAAACTATTCCGGGAGAATTTTTCAGAAATTTTGTGCAAACCAAGGCTATCCTCTACTGAAACTTGTGAAATTCCGGCCTAATTTCTGCAATTTCATTCTGGGTCCGTATCGCGCTGAAAAAAAATTCACACGAGCACTTTCGTATGTTGTTTGCACCCAGGCAAGGAGACACGTCCATAAACGAATCACAAAAAGAAGATACGGGGAAGAAAAGCCAGGACGTTTTGTTTTCGGAAAACCGGTTTTGTTCACTCTCGGTCTGGGACTTACTACGCCTTCCTCCTTGGGTATATTGGTATGAAATTTTTACCAGTCATTCGTCACTGTGTCTATTGAGTTTTGGCTGAGGTTTGAGCCCCAGATTCGTCCCACAAGATTGGCAATAAATTTTTTATTCGTCACTGCCAGGGATGAAAGGAAGGTTCGTTTGTGTGTGAAACTGTTTCATTTTTTTCGTGGGTGAATAGTAATCCGTTTGACCTGAAATTTGTCGCGTTTTGTCCCAAATTCAGTGGAGATTCTTGGGTGGAATTTCAGGAAAAAACTATTCCGGGAAAATTTTTCATAAAATTTGTGCAAACCAAGGCTATCCTCTACCGAAACTTGTGAAATTCCGGCCTAATTTCTGCAATTTCATTCTGGGTCCGTATCGCGCTGAAAAAAAATTCACACTAGCACTTTCGTATGTTGTTTGCACCCAGGCAAGGAGACACGTCCATAAACGAATCACAAAAAGAAGATACGGGGAAGAAAAGCCAGGACGTTTTGTTTTCGGAAAACCGGTTTTGTTCACTCTCGGTCTGGGATTTACTACGCCTTACTCCTTGGGTATTTTGGTATGAAATTTTTACCAGACATTCGCCACTGTGTCTATTGAGTTTTGGCTAAGGTTTGAGCCCCGGATTCGTCCCACAAGATTGGCAATAAATTTTTTATTCGTCACTGCCAGGGCTGAAAGGAAGGTTCGTTTGTGTGTGAAACTGTTTCATTTTTTTCGTGGGTGAATAGTCATCCGTTTGACCTGAAATATGTCGCGTTTTGTACCAAATTCAGTGGAGATTTTTGGGTGGAATTTCAGGAAAAAACTATTCCGGGAAAATTTTTCATAAATTTTGTGCAAACCAAGGCTATCCTCTACCGAAACTTGTGAAATTCCGCCCTAATTTCTGCAATTTAAATCTGGGTCCGTATAGCGCTAAAAAAAATTCACACGAGCACTTTCGTATGTTGTTTGCACCCAGGCAAGGAGGCACGTCCATAAACGAATCACAAAAAGAAGATACGGGGAAGAAAAGCCAGGACGTTTTGTTTTCGAAAAACTGGTTTTGTTCACTCTCGGTCTGGGACTTACTACGCCTTACTCCTTGGGTATTTTGGTATGAAATTTTTACCAGTCATTCGTCACTGTGTCTATTGAGTTTTGGCTGAGGTTTGAGCGCCAGATTCGTCCCACAAGATTGGCAATAAATTTTTCATTCGTCACTGCCAGGGCTGAAAGGAAGGTTCGTTTGTGTGTGAAACTGTTTTGATTTTTTTCCTGGGTGAATACTCATCCGTTTGACCTGAAATTTGTCGCGTTTTGTCCCAAATTCAGTGGAGATTCTTGGGTGGAATTTCAGGAAAAAACTATTCCGGGAGAATTTTTCAGAAATTTTGTGCAAACCAAGGCTATCCTCTACCGAAACTTATAAAATTCCGGCCTAATTTCTGCAATTTCATTCCGGATCCGTATCGCGCTGAAAAAAAATTCACACGAGCACTTTCGTATGTTGTTTGCACCCAGGCAAGGAGGCACGTCCATAAACGAATCACAAAAAGAAGATACGGGGAAGAAAAGCCAGGACGTTTTGTTTTCGAAAAACTGGTTTTGTTCACTCTCGGTCTGGGACTTACTACGCCTTACTCCTTGGGTATTTTGGTATGAAATTTTTACCAGACATTCGTCACTGTGTCTATTGAGTTTTGGCTGAGGTTTGAGCCCCATATTCGTCCCACAAGATTGACAATAAATTTTTTATTCGTCACTGCCAGGGCTGAAAGGAAGGTTCGTTTGTGTGTGAAACTGTTTCATTTTTTTCGTGGGTGAATACTCATCCGTTTGACTTGAAATTTGTCGCGTTTTGTCCCAAATTCAGTGGAGATTCTTGGGTGGAATTTCAGGAAAAAACTATTCTGGGAGAATTTTTCAGAAATTTTGTGCAAACCAAGGCTATCCTCTACCGAAACTTGTGAAATTCCGGCCTAATTTCTGCAATTGAAATCTGGGTCCGTATCGCGCTGAAAAAAAATTCACACGAGCACTTTCGTATGTTGTTTGCACCCATGCAAGGAGGCACGTCCATAAACGAATCACAAAAAGAAGATACGGGGAAGAAAAGCCAGGACGTTTTGTTTTCGGAAAACCGGTTTTGTTCACTCTCGGTCTGGGACTTACTACGCCTTACTCCTTGGGTATTTTGGTATGAAATTTTTACCAGACATTCGTCACTGTGTCTATTGAGTTTTGGCGGAGGGTTGAGCCCCAGATTCGTCCCACAAGATTGGCAATAAATTTTTTATTCGTCACTGCCAGGGCTTAAAGGAAGGTTCGTTTGTGTGTGAAACTGTTTGATTTTTTTCGTGGGTGAATACTCATCCGTTTGACCTGAAATTTGTCGCGTTTTGTCCCAAATTCAGTGGAGATTCTTGGGTAGAATTTCAGGAAAAAACTATTCCGGGAGAATTTTTCAGAAATTTTGTGCAAACCAAGGCTATCCTCTACCGAAACTTGTGAAATTCTGGCCTAATTTCTGCAACTTCATTTCGGATCCGTATCGCGCTGAAAAAAAATTCACACGAGCACTTTCGTATGTTGTTTGCACCCAGGCAAGGAGGCACGTCCATAAACGAATCACAAAAAGAAGATACGGGGAAGAAAAGCCAGGACGTTTTGTTTTCGAAAAACTGGTTTTGTTCACTCTCGGTCTGGGACTTACTACGCCTTACTCCTTGGGTATTTTGGTATGAAATTTTTACCAGTCATTCGTCACTGTGTCTATTGAGTTTTGGCTGAGGTTTGAGCCCCAGATTCGTCCCACAAGATTGGCAATAAATTTTTTATTCGTCCCTGCAAGGGGTGAAAGGAAGGTTCGTTTGTGTGTGAAACTGTTTCATTTTTTTCGTGGGTGAATACTCATCCGTTTGACCTGAAATTTGTCACGTTTTGTCCCAAATTCAGTGGAGATTCTTGGGTGGAATTTCAGGAAAAAACTATTCCGGGAGAATTTTTCAGAAATTTTGTGCAAACCAAGGCTATCCTCTACCGAAACTTGTGAAATTCCGGCCTAATTTCTGCAATTTCATTATGGGTCCGTATCGCGCTGAAAAAAATTTCACACGAGCACTTTCGTATGTTGTTTGCACCCAGGCAAGGAGGCACGTCCATAAACGAATCACAAAAAGAAGATACGGGGAAGAAAAGCCAGGACGTTTTGTTTTCGAAAAAGTGGTTTTGTTCACTCTCGGTCTGGGACTTACTACGCCTTACTCCTTGGGTATTTTGGTACGAAATTTTTACCAGTCATTCGTCACTGTGTCTATTGAGTTTTGGCTGAGGTTTGAGCCCCAGATTCGTCCCACAAGATTGGCATTAAATTTTTTATTCGTCACTGCCAGGGTTGAAAGGAAGGTTCGTTTGTGTGTGAAACTGTTTGATTTTTTTCCTGGGTGAATACTCATCCGTTTGACCTGAAATTTGTCGCGTTTTGTCCCAAATTCAGTGGAGATTCTTGGGTGGAATTTCAGGAAAAAACTATTCCGGGAGAATTTTTCAGAAATTTTGTGCAAACCAAGGCTATCCTCTACCGAAACTTGTGAAATTCCGGCCTAATTCATGCAATTTCATTCTGGGTCCGTATCTCGCTGAAAAAAAATTCACACGAGCACTTTCGTATGTTGTTTGCACCCAGGCAAAGAGGCACGTCCATAAACGAATCACAAAAAGAAGATACGGGGAAGAAAAGCCAGGACGTTTTGTTTTCGAAAAACCGGTTTTGTTCACTCTTGGTCTGGGACTTACTACGCCTTACTCCTTGGGTATTTTGGTATGAAATTTTTACCAGACATTCGTCACTGTGTCTATTGAGTTTTGGCTGAGGTTTGAGCCCCAGATTCGTACCACAAGATTGGCAATAAATTTTTTATTCGTCACTGCCAGGGCTGAAAGGAAGGTTCGTTTGTGTGTGAAACTGTTTGATTTTTTTCGTGGGTGAATACTCATCCGCTTGACCTGAAATTTGTCGCGTTTTGTCCCAAATTCAGTGGAGATTCTTGGGTAGAATTTCAGGAAAAAACTATTCCGGGAGAATTTTTCAGAAATTTTGTGCGAACCAAAGCTAACTCTACCGAAACTTGTGAAATTCCGGCCTAATTTCTGCAATTTAAATCTGGGTCCGTATCGCGCAGAAAAAAATTCACACAAGCACTTTCGTATGTTGTTGGCACCCAGGCAAGGAGGCACGTCCATAAACGAATCATAAAAAGAAGATACGGGGAAGAAAAGCCAGGACGTTTTGTTTTCGAAAAACCGGTTTTGTTTACTCTCGGTCTGGGACTTACTACGCCTTACTCCTTGGGTATTTTGGTATGAAATTTTTACCAGACATTCGTCACTGTGTCTATTGAGTTTTGGCGGAGGTTTGAGCCTCAGATTCGTCCCACAAGATTGGTAATAAATTTTTTATTCGTCACTGCGAGAGCTGAAAGGAAGGTTCGTTTGTATGTGAAACTGTTTGATTTTTTTCGTGGGTGAATACTCATCCGTTTGACCTGAAATTTGTCGCGTTTTGTCCCAAATTCAGTGGAGATTCTTGGGTGGAATTTGAGGAAAACACTATTCCGGGAGAATTATTCAGAAATTTTGTGCAAACCAAGGCTATCCTCTACCGAAACTTGTGAAATTCCGGCCTAATTTCTGCAATTTCATTCTGGGTCCGTATCGCGCTGAAAAAAAATTCACACGAGCACTTTCGTATGTTGTTTGCACCCAGGCAAGGAGGCACGTCCATAAACGAATCACAAAAAGAAGATACGGGGAAGAAAAGCCAGGACGCTTTGTTTTCGGAAAACCGGTTTTGTTCACTCTCGGTCTGGGACTTACTACGCCTTACTCCTTGCGTATTTTGGTATGAAATTTTTACCAGACATTCGTCACTGTGTCTATTGAGTTTTGGCGGAGGTTTGAGCCCCAGATTCGTCCCACAAAGTTGGCAATAAATTTTTTATTCGTCACTGCCAAAGCTGAAAGGAAGGTTCGTTTGTGTGTGAAACTGTTTGATTTTTTTCGTGGGTGAATACTCATCCGTTTGACCTGAAATTTGTCGCGTTTTGTCCTAAATTCAGTGGAGATTCTTGGGTTGAATTTGAGGAAAAAACTGTTCCGGGAGAATTTTTCAGAAATTTTGTGCACACCAAGGCTATCCTCTACCGAAACTTGTGAAATTCTGGCCTAATTTCTGCAATTTATTTCAGGGTTCGTATCGCGATGAAAAAAATTCACACGAGCACTTTCGTATGTTGTTTGCACCCAGGCAAGGAGGCACGTCCATAAACGAATCACAAAAAGAAGATACGGGGAAGAAAAGCCAGGACGTTTTGTTTTCGAAAAACCGGTTTTGTTCACTCTCGGTCTGGGACTTACTACGCCTTACTCCTTGGGTATTTTGGTATGAAATTTTTACCAGACATTCGTCACTGTGTCTATTGAGTTTTGGCTGAGCTTTGAGCCCCAGATTCGTCCCACAAGATTGGCAATAAATTTTTTATTCGTCACTGCCAGGGCTGAAAGGAAGGTTCGTTTGTGTGTGAAAGTGTTTGATTTTTTTGGTGGGTGAATACTCATCCGTTTGACCTGAAACTTGTCGCGTTTTGTCCCAAATTCAGTGGAGATTCTTGGGTGGAATTTCAGGAAAAAACTATTCCGGGAGAATTTTTCAGAAATTTTGTGCAAACCAAGGCTATCCTCTACCGAAGCTTGTGAAATTTCTGCCTAATTTCTGCAATTTAAATCTGGGTCCGTATCGCGCTGAAAAAAATTCACACGAGCACTTTCGTATGTTTTTTGCACCAGGCAAGGAGGCACGTCCATAAACGAATCACAAAAAGAAGATACGGGGAAGAAAAGCCAGGACGTTTTGTTTTCAGAAAACCGGTTTTGTTCACTCTCGGTCTGGGACTTACTACGCCTTACTCCTTGGGTATTTTGGTATGAAATTTTTACCAGACATTCGACACTGTGTCTATTGAGTTTTGGCTGAGGTTTGAGCCCCAGATTCGTCCCACAAGGTTGGCAATAAATTTTTTATTCGTCACTGCCAGGGCTTAAAGGAAGGTTCGTTTGTGTGTGAAACTGTTTGAGTTTTTTCGTGGGTGAATACTCATCCATTTGACCTGAAATTTGTCGCATTTTGTCCCAAATTCAGTGGAGATTCTTGCGTGGAATTTGAGGAAAAAACTATTCCGGGAGAATTTTTCAGAAATTTTGTGCAAACCAAGTGATGGAGATCAAGTTCAAGAGAACATGGAGGTCACTCATCAAGCTCAAGAAGAGGTGGAGGCACAAATGGAGGACGCCCATGGAGGTCAAAGTCCACCTCAAAGGATTACAAGAAGCATGTTCAAAGCTTTGGGAGCTAGAGGACATTTATTTTCTCTTTTTGTAGTTTCTTTAGTTGAAGGTGCTTAGAGGGAAACTTTAGAAACCTCTTTTGTTACAGCATCTTTTAGGCTTTAGTTAGGAGCTTTAGGGGGGTGTGTTAGTAGATAGGTGTAGAAGTAGAATAGGAGGTGCCAAAGTGAAGGAAGGAGTCACACCTTCCTCATGGCTTGAAATAGGCGCCGGTTTTAGCTTGCTTTGGGAGGGAAATTTGAATTGTTTTAGCTTGCATTTTCAGCACCTTAGGCTATATATAGAGGTGCTCTCTTTGTAAAATTCAGATTGGAATTAATCTAAGAAAACTATACTCAAATTTTGAGTGACCTTTGGAGAGCTTTTGGAGCCTTCTTCCCTAGTCTTATCTTGATGGATCCATGGAGTCCTCAAGTGGCGGCATCACTCTCATCTAGGAGCATTCCACACTTCTAGTGGCGAGATCATCCATCCTCCTTCCATCTTCATGAGCATTCTCTTCTCCTTCCTTTCTTCTTCTTCAATTGTTCATGTTGCCTTGTGTTTTGAGTTGTTTTAGTTTCGGTTCTTCCATTTTCCAGCACCTATATTCTGTTTTGTTTCTTAATTCTGTTCGGTTCAATTGAATATTGGTTTATTTCTGTTCGGTCTTTTCAATTTTAATTCCTTTGTTGATTCAATTTGACAATATTTGGTTCATCCAAATGAGTTTGGGATTTGGTACTAGTTATTGGTGAGTTCTTGTCTTAGAACCATGATCCAACTCTAAGAAAAGTGCCTCTATATTTTCCAGCTCAAGGTGATTCCTAAAAATGTCAAGAATTTTGTTCTATGTGGCTATTGGAATCACATCATGTGGTATCATGAGTCTTAGGTTCATTCTTGTTTAATTGTTGAGTTGTGTGCACTTTATTTCAAGAGCTCTTTATTTTTCTTGCAATTTAAGTTTCTGTTTTGGGAATTAATTGTGTTTTCTTGCTGTTTTTCTTTTATACCAAGTGTTTGTGAAAAGGTTTATGGCACTCATTATTCTTATGAGTATGGTTGCTCTTTTGGAATGGCATTATCCTTCCTAGAGTTTACCTTAAGCTTCCTTTCACTTGTTAAAATTTGTGATGTGTCTTTTAATTTTGTAATCATGTCAAGTTTTGTCTTAGTCATGTTATTCCATAATTGTCATTACTTCTAGTAGTACTTTTCTTGTTTTGATTGTTTCTTGCTTTAGTGTCATATAATTTTCTGAATTGATGTTGATCCTTTGTGCATTTTCTTTTTAGAATTGAGTTCATACTTGTATTCTAGACCTATACAACTTCCAATACATCATTTTCCATTATGTCTTTGCTAGTTCATAATCCTGTTTTTTATTCCTATTAGGATTCCTCTGTTTCTGAAAAAAGTGCTTACTGTTTTTCCTTATTGCAATTGATTTACTGACTGGAAAATTCTGAAATTCTGGATTTGTGATATTCAAAGTGTTAGAAAAGATTAGAAAAAAGAATCATTCAAAAATTCAAAGTACACAAAAAATGATAAATAAAATAAAAAAAGTGTACAATTCTGCCGAAAAGAATACGGTAATCTGGCAGCGATTTTGAAAAATTTATTTCTCTCAATTGGCTTACTGTTTTTAATTGATTCCAGTGCCATTATTGAGTTAACATCTTGAAGTTTCTGTGGTATAAATTTCATAATCCAGTTCGCTCTACAACGTTCCAGTTAAATCAGTGAATATCAAACACAGTTTGCATAAATTTTTTTTTTCCAGTAGCTAAATTTTTTTGTTTTCTTCATCTACTCTAGTGCTTTTCCTTAGGTATTCTTTTGTGTGCCTACTTTTCTCATTGAGTTCTTTATTTTCTTGATTGTCTTTCATTCTTACTCTTTGAGTTTGTCTTACATATAGTATTCCTTTTGCAATTACCTTTCCTTGCTTATACCTTTTCTTGTTTGTCTTTATTGTTTCTTTGGTTTTGTGGTGGTTTGCTCTTAAGATTGGTGTGCTTGCTTTGACATATTTCATTTGAGGATTCCAAGGCCTCAAGATCAGATTGGTGCAAGAACATTATTTCTTTGAGAGTGATATCTTTTCAGCCTTAGTTCACTTCGGCAGTTTCATTGCCATAAGCTCACTGTTTTTGCTAATTTTTAACTTGTTTGCTGTTTTTGTGTGTTTGCTGTTTTTAATTACCAATGGCTGGATTTTCAAGTGATGCATCCTACAAGCAGAATTCTCCTTCCAAAGCTTCAATTCTTGGTGAATTACATGAAGCTCAAAGAACAATTAGACGGTTGGAGGAGAAAATGCTAAAGATGGAGGTACAACAAGCTAGACCATCTCCTTCTATCCATGATGGACATCATTCTCATAGACCATCTTCTAGAGCTTCTTCAAATGATGTTGGCCGTGAAGATGAGCATAGGAGAAGGAGACCTCCACCCCAAGTCCATGGACAAAGACATCATCACCAAGGGGAAAGAATTCACTACGGCAATGGCTTCTACCATGATGCAAAGTCCAAGCTTCCTTCGGTCAAACTACCTTGTTTTAATGGTTCTAGTGATCCAAATGTGTATTTAGATTGGGAGGCTAAGTGTGAACAAATTTTTGAGATCCATGAGATCCAAGATGAGCATAAGCTCAAGCTAGCCACCCTAGAGTTTAGTGATTATGCCATGAAATGGTGGCATGGAATTGTAAAGGACATTATCTATCACAAGGGTCCTCCCGTGGACTCTTGGAACTCTTTAAAGGATCATATGCGCGCTAGGTTTGTGCCCCCACATTTTAGGAAAGACCTCATGTTGAGACTCCAACGGTTTCAACAAGGCACACTAAATGTGGATGAATATTATAAGGAGCTTGAGACGCTTGTGCTTAAAATTGAATTAGAAGAAAGTGAAGAAGCCATGGTTGCTAGGTTTGTGAGTGGTCTTAGGAAGGATATTCAAGACATTGTTGAGTTACAAGAGTATTCATCATTGGGCTCTTTAGTTCATCTTGCAATGAAGGTGGAAGCCCAACTTGCTAAGAAAAACTCTTTTAAAAATGCTTCCAATGATGGATACTACTCCAAGTCTTGGAGAAACAAAACTTCTTTTTCTAAACATCCTTCCAAAGATTCTTCTTTCAAACCCAAGGAATCTAAGCCATCAACTTCTAGACCTAAGTCTCCCACTAGAACATCTAACACTAAATGCTTTAAATGTATGGGTTATGGTCATATTGCTGCAAATTGTCCTTCCAAACGAAGTATGTACATGCATGAGGGCATTGTAGTTAGTGAGCATGATTCGGATTCTCCAAAGCATTCATTGCATTCTCATGCATCTAGTGAGGAAGAGAGCGAATGTCCACTTGAAGGGGACTTGTTAGTTGTGAGAAGACTTCTTGGACAAGTTTCACAACCTTTTGATGAAAGTCAAAGGGAAAATATTTTCCATACAAGATGTCTTATTCAAAACAGCATTTGTTCCTTGATAGTGGATGGGGGTAGTTGTGCAAATGTGGCTAGTACAAGAGTAGTAGATAAGCTTGGATTGCCTACTATCTCTCATACAAAGCCCTACAAGTTACAATGGCTTAGTGAAGTAGGAGAAATAATTGTTAATAAACAAGTCCTCATCCATTTCTCCATTGGAAAATACAAAGATGAGGTATTATGTGATGTTGTGCCCATGGAAGCCACTCATGTTCTTTTGGGAAGGCCTTGGCAATTTGATAGAAAAGTTTTACATGATGGCTTTACCAACAAATTATCTTTTGAATTCCATGGTCACAAGGTTACTTTAAAATCTCTCTCTCCAAGAGAAGTCCATGAGGACCAAGTTATCATGAAGAAAAAGAGGGAGAGTGAAAAAGATAAAAAAGATAAGAGTTCTAAGCCTACACTCCTTGTGTCTAGGCGTGACATTGAAAGGGAAATAGTGGCTCATCATCCTCTTTTTTTAGCCATCCCTATAACTCTTAGAGTAGAATCACTTGTTGATAGTCCTCATTGCTTGGAAAATTTGGTAGAAGAGTTCAAAGATGTGTTTCAAGATCCTCCCAATGGACTTCCACCTTTGAGAGGGATTGAGCACCAAATTGATTTGATACCGGGCTCTTCTTTACCAAATCGTCCAGCATATAGGACCAATCCAAGTGAAACCAAGGAAATTCGCCAACAAGTTGAGGCTTTGATTGAAAAAGGGTGGGTGCAAGATAGCATGAGTCCTTGTGCTATGCCTATCATCTTAGTGCCAAAAAAGGATGGCACATGGCGAATGTGTTCGGATTGTAGGGCCATCAATAACATAACCATTAAGTATAGGCATCCCATACCTAGACTAGATGATTTGTTGGATGAATTACATGGTTCAAAAATCTTTTCAAAGATTGATCTTAAAAGCGGCTACAATCAAATCCGTATCAAACCGGGTGATGAATGGAAGACAGCTTTTAAGACCAACTTTGGTTTATATGAGTGGTTAGTTATGCCTTTTGGTTTAACTAATGCACCAAGTACCTTCATGCGCCTCATGCATCATGTTCTTAGACCTTTCATTGGTAAGTTTGTTGTGGTTTACTTTGATGACATTCTCATTTATAGCTTATCTTTGAATGACCATAGGTTGCATGTTAGGCAAGTTTTAGAAACCCTTAGGAAGGAACATTTGTATGCTAACCTTGCTAAATGTATGTTTGCTCTTGATCATATAGAATTCCTAGGGTTTGTTGTGAGTTGTAAAGGGGTCCATGTGGACAAAACAAAGGTGGTGCCATTCAAAATTGGCCTACACCGAAATCTTTGAATGAGGTCCGAAGTTTTCATGGACTAGCTTCTTTCTATAGAAGATTTGTCCCAAACTTTGGTACCATTGCCGCACCACTCAATGACATAGTGAAAAAGGATGTGGTCTTTCATTGGGGAGAAGCACAACAAAATGCTTTTGATACTTTGAAAGAAAAATTGACTAATGCTCCCATCTTGGCCCTTCCTAATTTCACTAAGACATTTGAGATTGAGTGTGATGCTTCAAGTATAGGTATTGGGGCTGTTCTCCTTCAAGAGGGCCACCCCATAGCCTATTTTAGTGAGAAATTGAAGGGAAGTCATCTCAACTATTCCACCTATGATAAGGAATTGTATGCACTTGTTAGGGCTTTGTTTACTTGGCAACACTATCTTTTTCCCAAAGAGTTTGTGATACATAGTGATCATGAATCTCTTAAATATTTGAAAAGCCAAAACAAACTTAACAAGAGGCATGCTAAGTGGGTGGAATTCATTGAGCAATTTCCTTATGTGATCAAACACAAGCAAGGCAAAATAAATATTGTGGCGGATGCTCTTTCTAGAAGATACACCTTGCTAAATCTTTTAACCTCTCAATATCTTGGTTTTGATCACATTAAGGAACTTTATCATGATGACCTTGATTTTTCTCCCATCTATCAAGAGTGTCTTAAAGGAGGACACAAAGACTTTTTTATTCAAGATGGCTTTCTTTTTAAAGGAAAACGTCTTTGTGTTCCCCAATGCTCTATTAGATTATCTCTTGTTAGAGAAGCTCATGAGGGGGGTTTAATGGGACATTTTGGGGTTGCTAAAACTTTGGATGTGTTGCATGAACATTTCTTTTGGCCTCATATGCATAAACATGTTCATAGTTTGTGTGATAAATGCATAGCTTGCCGCAAAGCTAAGTCTAAAATGCATCCCCATGGTCTTTATACTCCTCTTCCTATCCCTTCAATGCCTTGGGTAGATATATCTATGGATTTCATCTTAGGCTTACCCAAGACATCAAAGGGAAAGGACTCCATTTTTGTGGTAGTGGATCGTTTTTCAAAGATGGCTCACTTTATTCCTTGCCACAAAGTGGATGATGCATGCCACATTGCAAACCTCTTCTTCCAAGAAGTGGTTCGCTTGCATGGGATTCCTAGGTCTATAGTGTCCGATAGAGATCCTAAGTTCTTGAGTCACTTTTGGAAGACCTTGTGGGGCAAGCTTGGAACTAAGCTTTTATTTTCTACCACTTGCCACCCACAAACTGATGGTCAAACCGAGGTGGTGAATAGAACTTTGGGACAACTATTGAGATGCTTTATTTCGGGGAATCCTAGAGTGTGGGAGAATTTACTACCCCATGTTGAGTTTGCATATAACCGAGTAGTAAATTCTACCACCTCCCATTCTCCTTTTGAGGTGGTCTATGGGTTTAATCCCCTAACACCTCTTGATCTTCTTCCTATTCCCCTTCTTGAAGATGTCTTGTGCAAAGATGGGGATGAAAAGGCTTCTTTTGTGAAAACTTTGCATAAAGACATCAAGAAGAGAATTGAGAAGAAGGTTGGCAAGTATGCTGAACTTGCCAATAAAAGGAGAAAAGCATTGTTGTTTGATGAGGGCGATTGGGTTTGGCTTCACTTTAGGAAGGATCGTTTTCCTACTCAAAGGAAGTCCAAACTAATGCCTCGAGGGGATGGACCTTTCCAAGTCCTCAAGAGGATTAATGACAATGCTTATGAGTTAGATATGCCTGATACATTCTTAGGTAGTCATACTTTTAATGTCAGCGATCTAACTCCTTTTTCTGTAGGTCTCCAGAATTCGTGGTCGAATTCTCTCCAACTCGGGGAGTATGATGGAGATCAAGTTCAAGAGAACATGGAGGCCACTCATCAAGCTCAAGAAGAGGTGGAGGCACAAAAGGAGGACGCCCATGGAGGTCAAAGTCCACCTCAAAGGATTACAAGAAGCATGTTCAAAGCTTTGGGAGCTAGAGGACATTTATTTTCTCTTTTTGTAGTTTCTTTAGTTGAAGGTGCTTAGAGGGAAACTTTAGAAACCTCTTTTGTTACAGCATCTTTTAGGCTTTAGTTAGGAGCTTTAGGGGGGTGTGTTAGTAGATAGGTGTAGAAGTAGAATAGGAGGTGCCAAAGTGAAGGAAGGAGTCACACCTTCCTCATGGCTTGAAATAGGCGCCGGTTTTAGCTAGCTTTGGGAGGGAAATTTGAATTGTTTTAGCTTGCATTTTCAGCACCTTAGGCTATATATAGAGGTGCTCTCTTTGTAAAATTCAGATTGGAATTAATCTAAGAAAACTATACTCAAATTTTGAGTGACCTTTGGAGAGCTTTTGGAGCCTTCTTCCCTAGTCTTATCTTGAAGGATCCATGGAGTCCTCAAGTGGCGGCATCACTCTCATCTAGGAGCATTCCACACTTCTAGTGGCGAGATCATCCATCCTCCTTCCATCTTCATGAGCATTCTCTTCTCCTTCCTTTCTTCTTCTTCAATTGTTCATGTTGCCTTGTGTTTTGAGTTGTTTTAGTTTCGGTTCTTCCATTTTCCAGCACCTATATTCTGTTTTGTTTCTTAATTCTGTTCAGTTCAATTGAATATTGGTTTATTTCTGTTCGGTCTTTTCAATTTTAATTCCCTTGTTGATTCAATTTGACAATATTTGGTTCATCCAAATGAGTTTGGGATTTGGTACTAGTTATTGGTGAGTTCTTGTCTTAGAACCAAGATCCAACTCTAAGAAAAGTGCCTCTATATTTTCCAGCTCAAGGTGATTCCTAAAAATGTCAAGAATCTTGTTCTATGTGGCTATTGGAATCACATCACCAAGGCTATCCTCTACCGAAAGTTGTGAAATTCCGGCCTAATTTCTGCAATTTAAATCTGGATCCGTATCGCGCTGAAAAAAATTCACACGAGCACTTTCGTATGTTGTTTGCACCCAGGCAAGGAGGCACGTCCATAAACGAATCACAAAAAGAAGATACGGGGAAGAAAAGCCAGGACGTTTTGTTTTCGGAAAACCGGTTTTGTTCACTCTCGGTCTGGGACTTACTACGCCTTACTCCTTGGGTATTTTGGTATGAAATTTTTACCAGACATTCGTCACTGTGTCTATTGAGTTTTGGCTGAGGTTTGAGCCCCAGATTCGTCCCACAAGATTGGCAATACATTTTTTATTCGTCACTGCCAGGGCTGAAAGGAAGGTTCGTTTGTGTGTGAAACTGTTTGATTTTTTTCGTGGGTGAATACTCATCCGTTTGACCTGAAATTTGTCGCGTTTTGTCCCAAATTCAGTGGAGATTCTTGGGTGGAATTTCAGGAAAAAACTATTCCGGGAAAATTTTTCAGAAATTTTGTGCAAACCAAGGCTATCCTCTACCGAAAGTTGTGAAATTCCGGCATAATTTCTGCAATTTAAATCTGGGTCCGTATCGCACAGAAATAAATTCACACGAGCACTTTCGTATGTTGTTTGCACCCAGGCAAGGAGGCACGTCCATAAACGAATGACAAAAAGAAGATACGGGGAAGAGAAGCCAGGAGGTTTTGTTTTCGGAAAACCGGTTTTGTTCACTCTCGGTCTGGAACTTACTACGCCTTACTCCTTGGGTATTTTGGTATGAAATTTTTACCAGACATTCGTCACTGTGTCTATTGAGTTTTGGCTGAGGTTTGAGCCCCAGATTCGTCCCACAAGATTGGCAATAAATTTTTTATTCGTCAGTGCCAGGGCTGAAAGGAAGGTTCGTTTGTGTGTGAAACTGTTTGATTTTTTTCGTGGGTGAATACTCATCCGTTTGACCTGAAATTTGTCGCGTTTTGTCCCAAATTCAGTGGAGATTTTTGGGTGGAATTTGAGGAAAAAACTATTTCGGGAGAATTTTTCAGAAATTTTGTGCAGACCAAGGCTATCCTCTACCGAAAGTTGTGAAATTCCGACCTAATTTCTGCAATTTCATTCTGGGTCCGTATCGCGCTGAAAAAAATTCACACGAGCACTTTCGTATGTTGTTCGCACCCAGGCAAGGAGGCACGTCCATAAACGAATCACAAAAAGAAGATACGGGGAAGAAAAGCCAGGACGTTTTGTTTTCGGAAAACCGGTTTTGTTCACTCTCGGTCTGGGACTTACTACGCCTTACTCCTTGGGTATTTTGGTATGAAATTTTTACCAGACATTCGTCACTGTGTCTATTGAGTTTTGGCTGAGGTTTGAGCCCAGATTCGTCCCACAAGATTGGCAATAAAGTTTTTATTCGTCACTGCCAGGGCTGAAAGGAAGGGGTCGTTTGTGTGTGAAACTGTTTGATTTTTTTCGTGGGTGAATACTCATCCGTTTGACCTGAAATTTGTCGCGTTTTGTCCCAAATTCAGTGGAGATTCTTGGGTGGAATTTCAGGAAAAAACTATTCCGGGAAAATTTTTCAGAAATTTTGTGCAAACCAAGGCTATCCTCTACCGAAAGTTGTGAAATTCCGGCATAATTTCTGCAATTTAAATCTGGGTCCGTATCGCACAGAAATAAATTCACACGAGCACTTTCGTATGTTGTTTGCACCCAGGCAAGGAGGCACGTCCATAAACGAATGACAAAAAGAAGATACGGGGAAGAGAAGCCAGGAGGTTTTGTTTTCGGAAAACCGGTTTTGTTCACTCTCGGTCTGGAACTTACTACGCCTTACTCCTTGGGTATTTTGGTATGAAATTTTTACCAGACATTCGTCACTGTGTCTATTGAGTTTTGGCTGAGGTTTGAGCCCCAGATTCGTCCCACAAGATTGGCAATAAATTTTTTATTCGTCAGTGCCAGGGCTGAAAGGAAGGTTCGTTTGTGTGTGAAACTGTTTGATTTTTTTCGTGGGTGAATACTCATCCGTTTGACCTGAAATTCGTCGCGTTTTGTCCCAAATTCAGTGGAGATTTTTGGGTGGAATTTGAGGAAAAAACTATTTCGGGAGAATTTTTCAGAAATTTTGTGCAGACCAAGGCTATCCTCTACCGAAAGTTGTGAAATTCCGACCTAATTTATGCAATTTCATTCTGGGTCCGTATCGCGCTGAAAAAAATTCACACGAGCACTTTCGTATGTTGTTCGCACCCAGGCAAGGAGGCACGTCCATAAACGAATCACAAAAAGAAGATACGGGGAAGAAAAGCCAGGACGTTTTGTTTTCGGAAAACCGGTTTTGTTCACTCTCGGTCTGGGACTTACTACGCCTTACTCCTTGGGTATTTTGGTATGAAATTTTTACCAGACATTCGTCACTGTGTCTATTGAGTTTTGGCTGAGGTTTGAGCCCAGATTCGTCCCACAAGTTTGGCAATAAATTTTTTATTCGTCACTGCCAGGGCTGAAAGGAAGGTTCGTTTGTGTGTGAAACTGTTTGATTTTTTTCGTGGGTGAATACTCATCCGTTTGCCCTGAAATTTGTCGCGTTTTTTCCCAAATTCAGTGGAGATTCTTGGGTGGAATTTGAGGAAAAAACTATTCTGGGAGAATTATTCAGAAATTTTGTGCAAACCAAGGCTATCCTCTACCGAAACTTGTGAAGTTTCGGCCTAATTTCTGCAATTTAATTATGGGTCCGTATCGCGCTGAAAAAAATTCACACGAGCACTTTCGTATGTTGTTTGCACCCAGGCAAGGAAGCACGTCCATAAACGAATCACAAAAAGAAGATACGGGGAAGAAAAGCCAGGACGTTTTGTTTTCGGATAACCGGTTTTGTTGACTCTCGGTCTGGGACTTACTACGCCTTACTCCTTGGGTATTTTGGTATGAAATTTTTACCAGACATTCGTCACTGTGTCTATTGAGTTTTGGCTGAGGTTTGAGCCCCAGATTCGTCCCACAAGATTGGCAACAAATTGTTTATTCGTCTCTGCCAGGGCTGAAAGGAAGGGGTCGTTTGTGTGTGAAACTGTTTGATTTTTTTCGTGGGTGAATACTCATCCGTTTGACCTGAAATTTGTCGCGTTTTGTCCCAAATTCAGTGGAGATTCTTTGGTGGAATTTGAGGAAAAAACTATTCTGGGAGAATTTTTCAGAAATTTTGTGCAAACCAAGGCTATCCTCTACCGAAACTTGTGAAATTCCGGCCTAATTTCTGCAATTTAAATCTGGGTCCGTATCGCGCTGAAAAAAATTCACACGAGCACTTTCGTATGTTGTTTGCACCCAGGCAAGGAAGCACGTCCATAAACGAATCACAAAAAGAAGATACGGGGAAGAAAAGCCAGGACGTTTTGTTTTCGGATAACCGGTTTTGTTGACTCTCGGTCTGGGACTTACTACGCCTTACTCCTTGGGTATTTTGGTATGAAATTTTTACCAGACGTTCGTCACTGTGTCTATTGAGTTTTGGCTTAGCTTTGAGCCCCAGATTCGTCCCACAAGATTGACAATAAATTTTTTATTCGTCAGTGCCAGGGTTGGAAGGTAGGTTCGTTTGTGTGTGAAACTGTTTGATTTTTTTCGTGGGTGAATACTCATCCGTTTGACCTGAAATTTGTCGCGTTTTGTCCCAAATTCAGTGGAGATTTTTGGGTGGAATTTGAGGAAAAAACTATTTTGGGAGAATTTTTCAGAAATTTTGTGCAGACCAAGGCTATCCTCTACCGAAAGTTGTGAAATTCCGACCTAATTTCTGCAATTTCATTCTGGGTCCGTATCGCGCTGAAAAAAATTCACACGAGCACTTTCGTATGTTGTTCGCACCCAGGCAAGGAGGCACGTCCATAAACGAATCACAAAAAGAAGATACGGGGAAGAAAAGCCAGGACGTTTTGTTTTCGAAAAACCGGTTTTGTTCACTCTCGGTCTGGGACTTACTACGCCTTACTCCTTGGGTATTTTGGTATGAAATTTTTACCAGTCATTCGTCACTGTGTCTATTGAGTTTTGGCTGAGGTTTGAGCCCCAGATTCGTCCCACAAGATTGGCAATACATTTTTTATTCGTCACTGCCAGGGCTGAAAGGAAGGGGTCGTTTGTGTGGGAAACTGTTTGATTTTTTTCGTGGGTGAATACTCATCCGTTTGACCTGAAATTTGTCGCGTTTTGTCCCAAATTCAGTGGAGATTCTTGGGTAAAATTTCAGGAAAAAAATATTCCAGGAGAATTTTTCAGAAATTTTGTGCAAACCAAGGCTATCGTCTACCGAAACTTGTGAAATTCCGGCCTAATTTCTGCAATTTCATTCTAGGTCCGTATCGCGCTGAAAAAAATTCACACGAGCACTTTCGTGCGTTGTTTGCTCCCAGGCAAGGAGGGACGTCCATAAACGAATCACAAAAAGAAGATACGGGGAAGAAAAGCCAGGACGTTTTGTTTTCGCAAAACCGGTTTTGTTCACTCTCGGTCTGGGACTTACTACGCCTTACTCCTTGGGTATTTTGGTCTGAAATTTTTACCAGACATTCGTCACTGTGTTTATTGAGTTTTGGCTGAGGTTTGAGCCCCAGATTCGTCCCACAAGATCGGCAATTAATTTTTTATTCGTCACTCCAGTGCTGAAAGGAGGGTTCGGTTGTGTGTAAACTTTTTCATTTCTTTCGTGGGTGAATACTCATCTGTTTGACCTGAACTTTGTCGCCTTTTGTCCCAAATTCAGTGGAGATTCTTGGGTGGAATTTAAGGAAAAAATTATTCCGGGAGAATTTTTCAGAAATTTTGTGCAAACCAAGGCTATCCTCTACCGAAACCTGTGAAATTCTGGCCTAATTTCTGCAATTTCATTCTGGGTCCGTATCGCGCTGAAAAAAATTCACACGAGCACTTTCGTACGTTGTTTGCACCCAGGCAAGGAGGCACGTCCATAAACGAATCACAAAAAGAAGATACGGGGAAGAAAAGCTAGGACGTTTTGTTTTCGCAAAACCGGTTTTGTTCACTCTCGGTCTGGGACTTACTACGCCTTACTCCTTGGGTATTTTAGTCTGAAATTTTTACCAGACATTCGTCACTGTGTCTATTGAGTTTTAGCTAAGGTTTGAGCCCCAGATTCGTCCCACAAGATTGGCAATATATTTTTTATTCGTTACTGCCAGGACTGAAAGGAAGGTTTGTTTGTGTGTGAAACTTTTTCATTTTTTTCGTGGGTGAATTCTTATCCGTTTGACCTGAAATTTGTCGCGTTTTGTCCCAAATTCAGTGGAGATTCTTGGGTAAAATTTCAGGAAAAAAATATTCCAGGAGAATTTTTCAGAAATTTTGTGCAAACCAAGGCTATCGTCTACCGAAACTTGTGAAATTCCGGCCTAATTTCTGCAATTTCATTCTAGGTCCGTATCGCGCTGAAAAAAATTCACATGAGCACTTTCGTGCGTTGTTTGCTCCCAGGCAAGGAGGGACGTCCATAAACGAATCACAAAAAGAAGATACGGGGAAGAAAAGCCAGGACGTTTTGTTTTCGCAAAACCGGTTTTGTTCACTCTCGGTCTGGGACTTACTACGCCTTACTCCTTGGGTATTTTGGTATGAAATTTTTACCAGACATTCGTCACTGTGTCTATAGAGTTTTGGCTGAGGTTTGAGCCCCAGATTCGTCCCACAAGATCGGCAAATAATTTTTTATTCGTCACTCCAGTGCTGAAAGGAGGGTTCGGTTGTGTGTAAACTTTTTCATTTTTTTCGTGGGTGAATACTCATCTGTTTGACCTGAACTTTGTCGCGTTTTGTCCCAAATTCAGTGGAGATTCTTGGGTGGAATTTAAGGAAAAAATTATTCCGGGAGAATTTTTCAGAAATTTTGTGCAAACCAAGGCGACCGAAACTTGTGAAATTTCGGCCTAATTTCTGCAATATCATTCTGGGTCCGTATCGCGCTGAAAAAAATTCAAACGAGCACTTTCGTGTATTTTGCAACTAGGCAAGGAGGCACGTCCATAAAAGAATCACAGAAAGAAGATACGGGGAAGAAAAGCCAGGACGTTTTGTTTTCGGAAAACCGGTTTTGTTCACTCTCGGTCTGGGACTTACTACGCCTTACTCCCTGTGTATTTTGGTATGAAATTTTTACCAGACATTCGTCCCTGTGTCTATTGAGTTTTGGCTGAGGTTTGAGCCCCAGATTCGTCCCACAAGATTGGCAATAAATTTTTTATTCATCACTGCCAGGGCTGAAAGGAAGGTTCGTTTGTGTGTGAAACTTTTTGATTTTTTGCGTGGGTGAATTCTCATCCGTTTGACCTGAAATTTGTCGCGTTTTGTCACAAATTCAGTGGAGATTCTTGGGTGGAATTTCAGGAAAAAACTATTCCGGGAGAAATTTTCAGAAATTTTGTGCAAACCAAGGTTATCGTCTACCGAAACTTGTGAAATTCCGGCCTAATTTCTGCAATTTCATTCTGGGTCCGTATCGCGCTGAAAAAAATTCACACGAGCACTTTCGTGCGTTGTTTGCACCCAGGCAAGGAGGGACGTCCATAAACGAATCACAAAAAGAAGATACGGGGAAGAAAAGCCAGGACGTTTTGTTTTCGCAAAACCGGTTTTGTTCACTCTCGGTCTGGGACTTACTACGCCTTACTCCTTGGGTATTTTGGTCTGAAATTTTTACCAGACATTCGTCACTGTGTCTATTGAGTTTTGGCTAAGGTTTGAGCCCCAGATTCGTCCCACAAGATTGGCAATATATTTTTTATTCGTCACTGCCAGGACTGAAAGGAAGGTTCGTTTGTGTGTGAAACTTTTTCATTTTTTTCGTGGGTGAATTCTTATCCGTTTGACCTGAAATTTGTCGCGTTTTGTCCCAAATTCAGTGGAGATTCTTGGGTAAAATTTCAGGAAAAAACTATTCCGGAGAATTTTTCAGAAATTTTGTGCAAACCAAGGCTATCGTCTACCGAAATTTGTGAAATTCCGGCCTAATTTCTGCAATTTAATTCTGGGTCCGTATCGCGCTGAAAAAAATTCACACGAGCACTTTCGTGCGTTGTTTGCTCCCAGGCAAGGAGGGACGTCCATAAACGAATCACAAAAAGAAGATACGGGGAAGAAAAGCCAGGACGTTTTGTTTTCGCAAAACCGGTTTTGTTCACTCTCGGTCTGGGACTTACTACGCCTTACTCCTTGGGTATTTTGGTATGAAATTTTTACCAGACATTCGTCACTGTGTCTATAGAGTTTTGGCTGAGGTTTGAGCCCCAGATTCGTCCCACAAGATCGGCAAATAATTTTTTATTCGTCACTCCAGTGCTGAAAGGAGGGTTCGGTTGTGTGTGAAACTTTTTGATTTTTTTCGTGGGTGAATACTCATCCGTTTGACCTGAAATTTGTCGCGTTTTGTCCCAAATTCAGTGGAGATTCTTGGGTGGAATTTAAGGAAAAAATTATTCCAGGAGAATTTTTCAGAAATTTTGTGCAAACCAAGGCGACCGAAACTTGTGAAATTTCGGCCTAATTTCTGCAATATCATTATGGGTCCGTATCGCGCTGAAAAAAATTCACACGAGCACTTTCATGTTGTTTGCACCCAGGGAAGGAGGCACGTCCATAAACGAATCACAGAAAGAAGATACGGGGAAGAAAAGCCAGGACGTTTTGTTTTCGCAAAACCGGTTTTGTTCACTCTCGGTCTGGGACTTACTACGCCTTACTCCTTGGGTATTTTGGTCTGAAATTTTTACCAGACATTCGTCACTGTGTCTATTGAGTTTTGGCTGAGGTTTGAGCCCCAGATTCGTCCCACAAGATTGGCAATAAATTTTTTATTCGTCACTGCCAGGGCTGAAAGGAAGGTTCGTTTGTGTGTGAAACTGTTTGATTTTTTTCGTGGGTGAATACTCATCCGTTTGACCTGAAATTTGTCGCGTTTTGTCCCAAATTCAGTGGAGATTCTTTGGTGGAATTTCAGGAAAAAACTATTCTGGGAGAATTTTTCAGAAATTTTGTGCAAACCAAGGCGACCGAAACTTGTGAAATTTAGGCCTAATTTCTGCAATATCATTCTGGGTCGGTATCGCGCTGAAAAAAATTCACACGAGCACTTTCATGTTGTTTGCACCCAGGCAAGGAGGCACGTCCATAAACGAATCACAGAAAGAAGATACGGGGAAGAAAAGCCAGGACGTTTTGTTTTCGCAAAACCGGTTTTGTTCACTCTCGGTCTGGGACTTACTACGCCTTACTCCTTGGGTATTTTGGTCTGAAATTTTTACCAGACATTCGTCACTGTGTCTAATGAGTTTTGGCTGAGGTTTGAGCCCCAGATTCGTCCCACAAGATTGGCAATAAATTTTTTATTCGTCACTGCCAGGGCTGAAAGGAAGGTTCGTTTGTGTGTGAAACTGTTTGATTTTTTTCGTGGGTGAATACTCATCCGTTTGACCTGAAATTTGTCGCGTTTTGTCCCAAATTCAGTGGAGATTCTTTGGTGGAATTTCAGGAAAAAACTATTCTGGGAGAATTTTTCAGAAATTTTGTGCAAACCAAGGCGACCGAAACTTGTGAAATTTAGGCCTAATTTCTGCAATATCATTCTGGGTCGGTATCGCGCTGAAAAAAATTCACACGAGCACTTTCATGTTGTTTGCACCCAGGCAAGGAGGCACGTCCATAAACGAATCACAGAAAGAAGATACGGGGAAGAAAAGCCAGGACGTTTTGTTTTCGCAAAACCGGTTTTGTTCACTCTCGGTCTGGGACTTACTACGCCTTACTCCTTGGGTATTTTGGTCTGAAATTTTTACCAGACATTCGTCACTGTGTCTAATGAGTTTTGGCTGAGGTTTGAGCCCCAGATTCGTCCCACAAGATTGGCAATAAATTTTTTATTCGTCACTGCCAGGGCTGAAAGGAAGGTTCGTTTGTGTGTGAAACTGTTTGATTTTTTTCGTGGGTGAATACTCATCCGTTTGACCTGAAATTTGTCGCATTTTGTCCCAAATTCAGTGGAGATTCTTGGGTGGAATTTCAGGAAAAAAATATTCCAGGAGAATTTTTCAGAAATTTTGTGCAAACCAAGGCTATCCTCTACCGAAACCTGTAAAATTCTGGCCTAATTTCTGCAATTTCATTCTGGGTCCGTATCGCGCTGAAAAAAATTCACACGAGCACTTTCGTACGTTGTTTGCACCCAGGCAAGGAGGCACGTCCATAAACGAATCACAAAAAGAAGATACGGGGAAGAAAAGCCAGGACGTTTTGTTTTTGCAAAACCGGTTTTGTTCACTCTCGGTCTGAGACTTACTACGCCTTAATCCTTGGGTATTTTATATGATATTTTTACCAGACATTCGTCGCTGTGTCTATTGAGTTTTGGCTGAGGTTTATACCCCAGATTCGTCCAACAAGTTTGGCAATAAAATTTTTATTCGTCACTGCCAAGGCTGAAAGGAAGGTTCGTTTGTGTGTGAAACTGTTTGATTTTTTTCGTGCGTGAACACTCATCCGTTTGACCTGAAATTTGTCGCGTTTTGTCCCAAATTCAGTGGAGATTCTTGGGTGGAATTTCAGGAAAAAAATATTCCAGGAGAATTTTTCAGAAATTTTGTGCAAACCAAGGCTATCCTCTACCGAAACCTGTGAAATTCTGGCCTAATTTCTGCAATTTCATTCTGGGTCCGTATCGCGCTGAAAAAAATTCACACGAGCACTTTCGTACGTTGTTTGCGCCCAGGCAAGGAGGCACGTCCATAAACGAATCACAAAAAGAAGATACGGGGAAAAAAAGCCAGGACGTTTTGTTTTCGCAAAACCGGTTTTGTTCACTCTCGGTCTGGGACTTACTACGCCTTACTCCTTGGGTATTTTGGTATGAAATTTTTACCAGACATTCGTCGCTGTGTCTATTGAGTTTTGGCGGATTTTTGAGCCCCAGATTCGTCCCACAAGATTGACAATAAATTTTTTATTCGTCACTGCCAGGGCTGAAAGGAAGGTTCGTTTGTGTGTGAAACTGTTTGATTTTTTTCGTGGGTGAATACTCATCCGTTAGACCTGAAATTTGTCGCGTTTTGTCCCAAATTCAGTGGAGATTCTTGGTTGGAATTTGATGAAAAAACTATTCCCGGAGAATTTTTCAGAAATTTTGTGCAAACCAAGGCTATCCTCTACCGAAACTTGTGAAATTCCGGCCTAATATCTGCAATTTCATTCTGGGTCCGTATCGCGCTGAAAAAAAATTCACACGAGCACTTTCGTATGTTCTTTGCACCCACGCAAGGAGGCACGTCCATAAACGAATCACAAAAAGAACATACGGGGAAGAAAAGCCAGTACGTTTTGTTTTCACAAAACCGGTTTTGTTCACTCTCGGTCTGGGACATACTATTCCTTACTCCTTGGGTATTTTGGTCTGAAATTTTTACCAGACATTCGTCACTGTGTCTATTGAGTTTTGGCTGAGGTTTGAGCCCCAGATTCGTCCCACATGATTGGCAATAAATTTTTTATTCGTCACTGCCAGGGCTGAAAGGAAGGTTCGTTTGTGTGTGAAACTGTTTGATTTTTTTCGTGGGTGAATACTCATCCGTTTGACCTGAAATTTGTCGCGTTTTGTCCCAAATTCAGTGGAGATTCTTGGGTGGAATTTGATGAAAAAACTATTCCCGGAGAATTTTTCAGAAATTTTGTGCAAACCAAGGCTATCCTCTACCGAAACTTGTGAAATTCCGGCCTAATATCTGCAATTTCATTCTGGGTCCGTATCGCGCTGAAAAAAAATTCACACGAGCACTTTCGTATTTTCTTTGCACCCACGCAAGGAGGCATGTCCATAAACGAATCACAAAAAGAAGATACGGGGAAGAAAAGCCAGGACGTTTTGTTTTCACAAAACCGGTTTTGTTCACTCTCGGTCAGGGACATACTATTCCTTACTCCTTGGGTATTTTGGTCTGAAATTTTTACCAGACATTCGTCACTGTGTCTATTGAGTTTTGGCTGAGGTTTGAGCCCCAGATTCGTCCCACATGATTGGCAATAAATTTTTTATTCGTCACTTCCAGGGCTGAAAGGAAGGTTCGTTTGTGTGTGAAACTGTTTGATTTTTTTCGTGGGTGAATACTCATCCGTTTGACCTGAAATTTGTCGCGTTTTGTCCCAAATTCAGTGGAGATTCTTGGGTGGAATTTGATGAAAAAACTATTCCCGGAGAATTTTTAAGAAATTTTGTGCAAACCAAGGCTATCCTCTACCGAAACATGTGAAATTCCGGCCTAATATCTGCAATTTCATTCTGGGTCCGTATCGCGCTGAAAAAAAATTCACACGAGCACTTTCGTCTGTTGTTTGCACCCAGGCAAGGAGGCACGTCCATAAACGAATCACAAAAAGAAGATACGGGGAAGAAAAGCCAGGACGTTTTCTTTTCACAAAACCGGTTTTCTTCACTCTCGGTCTGGGACTTACTACGCCTTACTCCTTGGGTATTTTGGTCTGAAATTTTTACCAGACATTCGTCACTGTGTCTATTGAGATTTGGCTAAGGTTTGAGCCCCAAATTCGTCCCACAAGATTGGCAATAAATTTTTTATTCGTCACTGCCAGGGCTGAAAGGAAGGTTCGTTTGTGTGTGAAACTGTTTGATTTTTTTCGTGGGTGAATACTCATCCGTTTGACCTGAAATTTGTCGCGTTTTGTCCCAAATTCAGTGGAGATTCTTGGGTGGAATTTGAGGAAAAAACTATTCCGGTAGAATTTTACAGAAATTTTGTGCAAACCAAGGCTATCCTCTACCGAAACTTGTGAAATTCCGGCCTAATTTCAGCAATTTCATTCTGGGTCCGTATCGCGCTGAAAAAAATTCACACGATCACTTTCGTATGTTGTTTGCACCCAGGCAAGGAGGCACATCCATAAACGAATCACAAAAAGAAGATACGGGGAAGAAAAGCTAGGACGTTTTGTTTTCACAAAACCGGTTTTGGTCACTCTCGGTCTCGGACTTACTATGCTTTACTCCTTGAGTATTTTGGTCTGAAATTTTTACCAGACATTCGTCACTGTGTCTATTGAGTTTTGGCTGAGGTTTGAGCCCCAGATTCGTCCCACAAGATTGGCAATAAATTTTTTATTCGTCACTGCCAGAGCTGAAAGGAAGGTTCGTTTGTGTGTGAAACTGTTTGATTTTTTTCGTGGGTGAATACTCATCCGTTTGACCTGAAATTTGTCGCGTTTTGTCCCAAATTCAGTGGAGATTCTTGGGTGGAATTTGATGAAAAAACTATTCTCGGAGAATTTTTCAGAAATATTTTGCAAACCAAGGCTATCCTCTACCGAAACTTGTGAAATTTAGGCCTAATATCTGCAATTTCATTCTGGGTCCGTATCGGGCTAAAAAAAATTCACACGAGCACTTTCGTCTGTTGTTTGCACCCAGGCAAGGAGGCACGTCCATAAACGAATCACAAAAAGAAGATACGGGGAAGAAAAGCCAGGACGTTTTCATTTCGCCAAACCGGTTTTGTTCACTCTCGGTCTCGGACTTACTACGCCTTACTCCTTGGGTATTTTGGTCTGAAATATTTACCAAACATTCGTCACTGTGTCTATTAAGTTTGGGCTGAGGTTTGAGCCCCATATTCGTCCCACAAGATTGGGAATAAATTTTTTATTCGTCACTGCCAGGGCTGAAAGGAAGGTTCGTTTGTGTGTGAAACTGTTTGATTCTTTTCGTGGGTGAATACTCATCCGTTTGACCTGAAATTTGTCGCGTTTTGTTCCAAAGTCAGTTGAGATTCTGGGGTGGAATTTGAGTAAAAAACTATTATGGGAGAATTTTACAGAAATTTTGTGCAAACCAAGGCTATCCTCTACCGAAACTTGTGAAATTCCGGCCTAATATCTGCAATTTCATTCTGGGTCCGTATCGCGCTGAAAAAAATTCACACGAGCACTTTCGTGTGTTGTTTGAACCCAGGCAAGGAGGCACGTCCATAAACGAATCACAAAAAGAAGATACGGGGAAGAAAAGCCAGGACGTCTTGTTTTCGCAAAACCGGTTTTGTTCACTCTCGGTCTGGGACTTACTACGCCTTACTCCTTGGGTATTTTGGTCTGAAATTTTTACCAGACATTCGTCACTGTGTCTATTGAGATTTGGCTAAGGTTTGAGCCCCAAATTCGTCCCACAAGATTGGCAATAAATTTTTTATTCGTCACTGCCAGGGCTGAAAGGAAGGTTCGTTTGTGTGTGAAACTGTTTGATTTTTTTCGTGGGTGAATACTCATCTGTTTGACCTGAAATTTGTCGCGTTTTGTCCCAAATTCAGTGGAGATTCTTGGGTGGAATTTGAGGAAAAAACTATTCCGGTAGAATTTTACAGAAATTTTGTGCAAACCAAGGCTATCCTCTACCGAAACTTGTGAAATTCCGGCCTAATTTTTGCAATTTCATTCTGGGTCCGTATCGCGCTGAAAAAAATTCAGACGAGCACTTTCGTGTGTTGTTTGCACCCAGGCAAGGAGGGACGTCCATAAACAAATCCCACAAAGAAGATACGGGGAAGAAAAGCCAGGACGTTTTGATTTCGCCAAACCGGTTTTGTTCACTCTCGGTCTCGGACTTACTACGCCTTACTCCTTGGGTATTTTGGTCTGAAATATTTACCAGACATTCGTCACTGTGTCTATTAAGTTTTGGCTAAGGTTTGAGCCCCAAATTCGTCCCACAAGATTGGCAATAAATTTTTTATTCGTCACTGCCAGGGCTGAAAGGAAGGTTCGTTTGTGTGTGAAACTGTTTGATTTTTTTCGTGGGTGAATACTCATCCGTTTGACCTGAAATTTGTCGCGTTTTGTCCCTAATTCAGTAGAGATTCTTGGGTGGAATTTGAGGAAAAAACTATTCCGGTAGAATTTTACAGAAATTTTGTGCAAACCAAGGCTATCCTCTACCGAAACTTGTGAAATTCCGGCCTAATTTTTGCAATTTCATTCTGGGTCCGTATAGCGCTGAAAAAAAATTCACACGAGCACTTTCGTATTTTCTTTGCACCCACGTAAGGAGGCACGTCCATAAACGAATCACAAAAAGAAGATACGGGGAAGAAAAGCCAGGACGTTTTGATTTCGCCAAACCGGTTTTGTTCACTCTCGGTCTCGGACTTACTACGCCTTACTCCTTGGGTATTTTGGTCTGAAATATTTACCAGACATTTGTCACTGTGTCTATTAAGTTTTGGCTGAGGTTTGAGCCCCATATTCGTCCCACAAGATTGAGAATAAATTTTTTATTCGTCACTGCCAGGGCTGAAAGGAAGGTTCGTTTGTGTGTGGAACTGTTTGATTTTTTTCGTGGGTGAATACTCATCCGTTTGACCTGAAATTTGTCGCGTTTTCTCCCAAAGTCAGTGGAGATTCTGGGGTGGAATTTGAGTAAAAAACTATTCTGGGAGAATTTTACAGAAATTTTGTGCAAACCAAGGCTATCCTCTACCGAAACTTGTGAAATTCCGGCCTAATATCTGCAATTTCATTCTGGGTCCGTATCGCGCTGAAAAAAATTCACACGAGCACTTTCGTGTGTTCTTTGAACCCAGGCAAGGAGGCACGTCCATAAACGAATCACAAAAAGAAGATACGGGGAAGAAAAGCCAGGACGTGTTGTTTTCGCAAAACCGATTTTGTTCACTCTCGGTCTGGGACTTACTACGCCTTACTCCTTGGGTATTTTGGTCTGAAATTTTTACCAGACATTCGTCACTGTGTCTATTGAGATTTGGCTCAGGTTTGAGCCCCAAATTCGTCCCACAAGATTGGCAATAAATTTTTTATTCGTACTGCCAGGGCTTAAAGGAAGGTTCGTTTGTGTGTGAAACTGTTTGATTTTTTTCGTGGGTGAATACTCATCCGTTTGACCTGAAATTTGTCGCGTTTTGTCCCAAATTCAGTGGAGATTCTTGGGTGGAATTTGAGGAAAAAACTATTCCGGTAGAATTTTACAGAAATTTTGTGCAAACCAAGGCTATCCTCTACCGAAACTTGTGAAATTCCGGCCTAATTTTTGCAATTTCATTCTGGGTCCGTATCGCGCTGAAAAAAATTCAGACGAGCACTTTCGTGTGTTGTTTGCACCCAGGCAAGGAGGGACGTCCATAAACAAATCACAAAAAGAAGATACGGGGAAGAAAAGCCAGGACGTTTTGATTTCGCCAAACCGGTTTTGTTCACTCTCGGTCTCGGACTTACTACGCCTTACTCCTTGGGTATTTTGGTCTGAAATATTTACCAGACATTCGTCACTGTGTCTTTTAAGTTTGGGCTGAGGTTTGAGCCCCATATTCGTCCCACAAGATTGGGAATAAATTTTTTATTCGTCACTGCCAGGGCTGAAAGGAAGGTTCGTTTGTGTGTGAAACTGTTTGATTTTTTTCGTGGGTGAATACTCATCCGTTTGACCTGAAATTTGTCACGTTTTGTTCCAAAGTCAGTGGAGATTCTGGGGTGGAATTTGAGTAAAAAACTATTCTGGGAGAATTTTACAGAAATTTTGTGCAAACCAAGGCTATCCTCTACCGAAACTTGTGAAATTACGGCCTAATATCTGCAATTTCATTCTGGGTCCGTATCGCGCTGAAAAAAATTCACACGAGCACTTTCGTGTGTTGTTTGAATCCAGGCAAGGAGGCACGTCCATAAACGAATCACAAAAAGAAGATACGGGGAAGAAAAGCCAGGACGTTTTGTTTTCGCAAAACCGATTTTGTTCACTCTCGGTCTGGGACTTACTACGCCTTACTCCTTGGGTATTTTGGTCTGAAATTTTTACCAAACATTCGTCACTGTGTCTATTGAGATTTGGCTCAGGTTTGAGCCCCAAATTCGTCCCACAAGATTGGCAATAAATTTTTTATTCGTCACTGCCAGGGCTGAAAGGAAGGTTCGTTTGTGTGTGAAACTGTTTGATTTTTTTCGTGGGTGAATACTCATCCGTTTGACCTGAAATTTGTCGCGTTTTGTCCCAAATTCAGTGGAGATTCTTGTGTGGAATTTAAGGAAAAAACTATTCCGGGAGGATTTTTCAGAAATTTTGTGCAAACCAAGGCTATCCTCTACCGAAACTTGTGAAATTCCGGCCTAATTTCTGCAATTTCATTTTGGGTCCGTATCGCGCTGTAATATATTCAGACGAGCAATTTCGTGTGTTGTGTGCACCCAGGGAAGGAGGGACGTCCATAAACAAATAACAAAAAGAAGATACGGGGATGAAAAGCCAGGACGTTTTGATTTCGCAATACCGGTTTTGTTCACTCTCGGTCTGGGACTTACTACGCCTTACTCCTTGGGTATATTGGTCTGAAATTTTTACCAGACATTCGTCACTATGTCTATTGAGTTTTGGGTGATGTTTGAGCCCCAGATTCATCCCACATGATTGGCAATAAATTTTTTATTCGTCATTGCCAGGGCTGAAAGGAAGCTTCGTTTGTGTGTGAAACTGTTTGATTTTTTTCGTGGGTGAATACTCATCCGTTTGACCTGAAATTTGTCGCGTTTTTTCCCAAATTCAGTGGAGATTCTTGGGTGGAATTTGAGGAAAAAACTATTCCGGTAGAATTTTTCAGAAATTTTGTGCAAACCAAGGCTATCCTCTACCGAAACTTGTGAAATTCCGGCCTAATTTCTGCAATTTCATTCTGGGTCCGTATCGCGCTGAAAAAAATTCAGACGAGCACTTTCGTGTGTTGTTTGCACCCAGGCAAGGAGGGACGTCCATAAACAAATCACAAAAAGAAGATACGGGGAAGAAAAGCCAGGACGTTTTGATTTCGCAAAACCGATTTTGTTCACTCTCGGTCTAGGACTTACTACGCCTTACTCCTTGGGTATTTTGGTCTGAAATTTTTACCAGACATTCGTCACTGTGTCTATTGAGTTTTGGCTGAGGTTTGAGCCCCAGATTCGTCCCACAAGATTGGCAATAAATTTTTTATTCGTCACTGCCAGGGCTGAAAGGAAGGTTCGTTTGTGTGTGAAACTGTTTGATTTTTTTCGTGGGTGAATACTCATCCGTTTGACCTGAAATTTGTCGCGTTTTGTCCCAAATTCAGTGGAGATTCTAGGGTGGAATTTGAGGAAAAAACTATTCCGGTAGAATTTTTCAGAAATTTTGTGCAAACCAAGGCTATCCTCTACCGAAACTTGTGAAATTCCGGCCTAATTTCTGCAATTTCATTCTGGGTCCGTATCGCGCTGAAAAAAATTCAGACGAGCACTTTCGTGTGTTGTTTGCACCCAGGCAAGGAGGGACGTCCATAAACAAATCACAAAAAGAAGATACGGGGAAGAAAAGCCAGGACGTTTTGATTTCGCAAAACCGGTTTTGTTCACTCTCGGTCTAGGACTTACTACGCCTTACTCCTTGGGTATTTTGGTCTGAAATTTTTACCAGACATTCGTCACTGTGTCTATTAAAATTTGGCTGAGGTTTGAGCCCCATATTCGTCCCACAAGATTGGCAATAAATTTTTTATTCGTCACTGCCAGGGCTGAAAGGAAGGTTCGTTTCTGTGTGAAACTTTTAATTTTTTTCGTGGGTAAATACTCATCCGTTTGACCTGAAATTTGTCTCGTTTTGTCCCAAATTCAGTGGAGATTCTGGGTGGAATTTGAGGAAAAAACTATTCTGGGGGAATTTTACAGAAATTTTGTGCAAACCAAGACTATCCTCTACCGAAACTTGTGAAATTCCGGCCTATTATCTGCAATTTCATTCTGAGTCCGTATCGCGCTGAAAAAAATTCAGACGAGCACTTTCGTGTGTTGTTTGAACCCAGGCAAGGAGGCACGTCCATAAACGAATCACAAAAAGAAGATACGGGGCAGAAAAGCCAGGACGTTTTTTTTTCACAAAACCGGTTTTGTTAACTCTCGGTCTGGGACTTACTACACCTTACTCCTTGAGTATTTTGGTCTGAAATTTTTACCAGACATTCGTAACTGTGTCTATTGAGTTTTGGCTGAGGTTTGAGCCCCAGATTCGTCCCACAAGATTGGCAATAAATTTTTTATTCGTCACTGCTAGGGCTAAAAGGAAGGTTTTTTTGTTTGTGAAACTGTTTGATTTTTTTCGTGGGTGAATACTCATCCGTTTGACCTGAAATTTGTCGCGTTTTGTCCCAAATTCAGTGGAAATTCATGGGTGGAATTTGATGAAAAAACTATTCCCGGAGAATTTTTCAGAAATTTTGTGCAAACCAAGGCTATCCTCTACCGAAACTTGTGAAATTCCGGCCTAATATCTGCAATTTCATTCTGGGTCCGTATCGCGCTGAAAAAAAATTCACACGAGCACTTTCGTATGTTCTTTGCACCCACGCAAGGAGGCACGTCCAGAAACGAATCACAAAAAGAAGATACGGGGAAGAAAAGCCAGGACGTTTTGTTTTCACAAAACCAGTTTTGTTCACTCTCGGTCTGGGACATACTATTCCTTACTCCTTGGGTATTTTGGTCTGAAATTTTTACCAGACATTCGTCACTGTGTCTATTGAGTTTTGGCTGATGTTTGAGCCCCAGATTCGTCCCACAAGATTGGAAATAAATTTTTTATTCGTCACTGCCAGGGCTGAAAGGAAAGTTCGTTTGTGTGTGAAACTGTTTGATTTTTTTCGTGGGTGAATACTCATCCGTTTGACCTGACATTTGTCGCGTTTTGTCCCAAATTCAGTGGAGATTCTAGGGTGGAATTTGAGGACAAAACTATTCCGGGAGAATTATTCAGAAATTTTGTGCAAACCAAGGCTATCCTCTACCGAAACTTGTAAAATTCCGGCCTAATTTCATTCTGGGTCCGTATCGCGCTGAAAAAAATTCACACGAGCACTTTCGTATGGTTTTTGCACCCAGGCAAGGAGGGACATCCATAAACGAATCACAAAAAGAAGATACGGGGAAGAAAAGCCAGGACGTTTTGTTTTCGCAAAACCGGTTTTGTTCACTCTCGGTCTGGGACTTACTACGCCTTACAACTTGGGTATTTTGGTCTGAAATTTTTACCAGACATTCGTCACTGTGTCTATTGAGTTTTGGCTGAGGTTTGAGCCCCAGATCCGCCCCATAAGATTGGCAATATATTTTTTATTCGTCACTGCCAGGGCTGAAAGGAAGGTTCGTTTGTGTGTGAAACTGTTTGATATTTTTCGTGGGTGAATACTCATCCGTTTGACCTGAAATTTGTCGTGTTTTGTCCCAAATTCAGTGGAGATTCTTGGGTGGAGTTTGAGGAAAAAACTATTCCGGTAGAATATTTCAGAAATTTTGTGCAAACCAAGGCTATCCTCTATCGAAACTTGTGAAATTCCGACCTAATTTCTGCAATTTCATTCTGGGTCCGTATCGCCCTGAAAAAAATTCGCACTAGCACTTTCGTGTATTGTTTGCACCCAGGCAAGGAGGCACGTCCATAAACGAATCACAAAAAGAAGATACGGGGAAGAAAAGCCAATACGTTTTGTTTTCGCAAAACCGGTTTTGTTCACTCTCGGTCTTGGACATACTACGCCTTACTCCTTGGGTATTTTGGTCTGAAATTTTTACCAGATATTCGTCACTAGATCTATTGAGTTTTGGCTGAGGTTTGAGCCCCAGATTCGTCCCACAAGATTGACAATAAATTTTTTATTCGTCACTGCCAGTGCAGAAAGGAAGATTCGTTTGTGTGTGAAACTGTTTGATTTTTTTCGTGGGTGAATACTCATCCGTTTGACCTGAAATTTGTCGCGTTTTGTCCCAAATTCAGTGGAGATTCTTGGGTGGAATTTGATGAAAAAACTATTCCGAGAGAATTTTTCAGAAATTTTGTGCAAACCAAGGCTATCCTCTACCGAAACTTGTGAAATTCCGACCTAATTTCTGCAATTTCATTCTGGGTCCGTATCGCGCTGAAAAAAATTCACAAGAGCACTTTCGTGTGTTGTTTGCACCCAGGAAAGGAGGCACGTCCGTAAATGAATCACAAATAGAACGTACGGGGAAGAAAAGCCAGGACGTTTTGTTTTCGCAAAACCAGTTTTGTTCACTCTCGGTCTGGGACTTACTACGCCTTACTCCTTGGGTATTTTGGTCTGAAATTTTTACCAGATATTCGTCACTGTGTCTATTGAGTTTTGGCTGAGGTTTGAGCCCCAGATTCGTCCCACAAGATTGGCAATAAATTTTTCATTCGTCACTGCCAGGGCTTATAGGAAGGTTCGTTTGTGTGTGAAACTGTTTGATATTTTTTGTGAGTGAATACTCATTCGTTTGACCTAAAATTTGTCGCGTTTTGTCCCAAATTCAGTGGAGATTCTTGGGTAGAATTTGAGGAAAAAACTATTCCGGGAGAATTTTTCAGAAATTTTGTGCAAACCAAGGCTATCCTCTACCGAAACTTGTGAAATTTCGGCCTCATTTCTACAATATTATTCTAGGTCCGTATCGCGCTGAAAAAAATTCACACGAGCACTTTCGTATGTTGTTTGCGCCCAGGAATGGAGGCACGTCCATAAACGAATCACAAAAAGAAGATACGGGGAAGAAAAGCCAGGAGGTTTGGTTCCGGAAAACCTGTTTTGTTCACTGTCGGTCTGGGACTAGCTACGCCTCACTCCTTGGGTATTTTGGTCTGATATTTTTACCAGACATTCGTCACTGTGGCTATTGAGTTTTGGCTGAGGTTTGAGCCCCAGATTCGTCCCACAAGATTGGCAATAAATTTTTTATTCGTCACTGGCAGGGCTGAAAGGAAGGTTCGTTTGTGTGTGAAACTGTTTGATTTTTTTCATGGTTGAATACTCATCCGTTTGACCCGAAATTTGTCGCGTTTTGTCCCAAATTCAGTGGAGATTCTTGGGTGGAATTTGAGGAAAAAACTATTCCGGGAGAATTTTTCAGAAATTTTGTGCAAACCAATGCTATCCTCTACCGAAACCTGTGAAATTCCGGCCTAATTTCTGCAATTTCATTCTGGGTCCGTATCGCGCTGAAAAAAATTCACACGAGCACTTTCGTATGTTGTTTGCGCCCAGGAATGGAGGCACGTCCATAAGCGAATCACAAAAAGAAGATACGGGGAAGAAAAGCCAGGAGGTTTGGTTCCAGAAAACCTGTTTTGTTCACTGTCGGTCTGGGACTTACTACGCCTTACTCCTTGGGTAATTTGATCTGATATTTTTCCCATACTTTTGTCACTGTGTCTATTGAGTTTTGGCTGAGGTTTGAGCCCCAGATTCGTCCCACAAGATTGGCAATAAATTTTTATTCGTCACTGCCAGGGTTTAAAGGAAGGTTCGTTTGTGTGTGTAACTGTTTGATTTTTTTCGTGGGTGAATACTCATCCGTTTGACCTGAAATTTGTCGCGTTTTGTCCCAAATTCAGTGGAGATTCTTGGGTGGAATTTGAGGAAAAAACTATTCCGGTAGAATTTTACAGAAATTTTGTGCAAACCAAGGCTATCCTCTACCGAAACTTGTGAAATTCCGGCCTAATTTCTGCAATATTATTCTGGGTCCGTATCGCGTTGAAAAAAATTCACACGAGCACTTTCGAATGTTGTTTGCGCCCAGGAATGGAGGCACGTCCATAAACGAAACACAAAAAGAAGATACGGGGAAGAAAAGACAAGACGTTTTGTTTCCGGAAAACCGGTTTTGTTCACTCTCGGTCTGGGACTTACTACGCCTCACTCCTTGGGTATTTTGGTCTGAAATTTTTACCATACATTCGTCACTGTGTCTATTTAGTGTTGGCTGAGGTTTGAGCACCAGATTCTTCGCAAAAGATTGGCAATAAATTTTTTATTTGTCACTGCCAGGGTTGAAAGGAAGGTTCTTTTGTGTGTGAAACTGTTTGATTTTTTTCGTGGGTGAATACTCATCCGTTTGACCTAAAATTTGGCGCTTTTTGTCCCAAATTCAGTGGAGATTCTTGGGTGGAATTTTAGGAAAAAATTATTCCAAGAGGACTTTTCAGAAATTTTGTGCAAACCCAGGCTATCCTCTACCGAAACTTGTGAAATTTCGGCCTAATTTCTGCAATTTCATTCTGGGTTCGTATCGCGCTGAAAAAAATTCACACGAGCACTTTCGTATCTTGTTTGCACCCAGGAATGAAGGCACGTCCATAAACGAATCACAAAAAGAAGATACGGGGAAGAAAAGCAAGGACGTTTTGTTTTCGGAAAACCGGTTTTGTTCACTCTCGGTCTGGGACTTACTACACCTCACTCCTTGGGTATTTTGGTGTAAAATTTTTACCAAACATGCGTCACTGTGTCTATTGAGTTTTGGCTGAGGTTTGAGCCCCAGATTCGTCCCACAAGATTGGCAATAAATATTTTATTCGTCACTGCCAGGGATGAAAGGAAGGTTCGTTTGTGTGTGAAACTGTTTGATTTTTTTCGTGGGTGAATACTCATCCGTTTGACCTGAAATTTGTCGCGTTTTGTCCCAAATTCAGTGGAAATTCTTGGGTGGAATTTGATGAAAAAACTATTCCCGGAGAATTTTTCAGAAATTTTGTGCAAACCAAGGCTATCCTCTACCGAAAATTGTGAAATTCCTGCCTAATTTCTGCAATTTCATTCTGGGTCCGTATCGCGCTGAAAAAAATTCACACGAGCACTTTCGTATGTTGTTTGCACCCAGGCAAGGAGGCACGTCCATAAACGAATCACAAAAAGAAGATACGGGGAAGAAAATCCAGGACGTTTTGTTTTCACAAAACCGGTTTTGTTCACTCTCGGTCTGGGACATACTATTCCTTACTCCTTGGGTATTTTGGTCTGAAATTTTTACCAGACATTCGTCACTGTGTCTATTGAGTTTTGGCTGAGGTTTGAGCCCCAGATTCGTCCCACATGATTGGCAATAAATTTTTTATTCGTCACTGCCAGGGCTGAAAGGAAGGTTCGTTTGTGTGTGAAACTGTTTGATTTTTTTCGTGGGTGAATACTCATCCGTTTGACCTGAAATTTGTCGCGTTTTGTCCCAAATTCAGTGGAGATTCTTGGGTGGAATTTGATGAAAAAACTATTCCCGGAGAATTTTTCAGAAATTTTGTGCAAACCAAGGCTATCCTCTACCGAAACTTGTGAAATTCCGACCTAATTTCTGCAATTTCATTCTGGGTCCGTATCGCGCTGAAAAAAATTCACACGAGCACTTTCGTATGTTGTTTGCACCCAGGCAAGGAGGCACGTCCATAAACGAATCACAAAAAGAAGATACGGGGAAGAAAAGCTAGGACGTTTTGTTTTCACAAAACCGGTTTTGTTCACTCTCGGTCTGAGACTTACTATGCCTTACTACTTGGGTATTTTGGTCTGAAATTTTTACCAGACATTCGTCACTGTGTCTATTGAGTTTTGGCTGAGGTTTGAGCCCCAAATTCGTCCCACAAGATTAGGAATAAATTTTTTATTCGTCACTGCCAGGGCTGAAAGGAAGGTTCGTTTGTGTGTGAAACTGTTTGATTTTTTTTGTGGGTGAATACTCATCCGTTTGACCTGAAATTTGTCGCGTTTTGTCCCAAATTCAGTGGAGATTCTTGGGTGGAATTTGATGAAAAAACTATTCTCGGAGAATTTTTCAGAAATTTTGTGCAAACCAAGGCTATCCTCTACCGGAACTTGTGAAATTCCTGCCTAATTTCTACAATTTCATTCTGGGTCCGTATCGCGCTGAAAAAAATTCACACGAGCACTTTCGTACGTTGTTTGGACCCAGGCAAGGAGGCACGTCCATAAACGAATCACAAAAAGAAGATACGGGGAAAAAAGCCAGGACGTTTTGTTTTCGCAAAACCGGTTTTTTTCACTCTCGGTCTGGGACTTACTACGCCTTACTCCTTGGGTATTTTGGTCTGAAATATTTACCAGACATCCGTCACTGTGTCTATTGAGTTTTGGCTGAGGTTTGAGCCCCAGATTCGTCCCACAAGATGGACAATAAATTTTTTATTCGTCACTGCCAGGGCTGAAAGGAAGGTTCGTTTGTGTGTGAAACTGTTTGATTTTTTTCGTGGGTGAATACTCATCCGTTTGACCTGAAATTTGTCGCGTTTTGTCCCAAATTCAGTGGAGATTCTTGGGTGTTATTTGATGAAAAAACTATTCCCGGAGAATTTTTCAGAAATTTTGTGCAAACCAAGGCTATCCTCTACCGAAACTTGTGAAATTCCGGCCTACTTTCTGCAATTTCATTCTGGGTCCGTATCGCGCTGCAAAAAATTCACACGAGCACTTTGGTTTGTTGTTTGCACCCAGGCAAGGAGGCACGTCCATCAACGAATCACAAAAAGAAGATACGGGGAAGAAAAGCCAGGATGTTTTGTTTTCGCAAAACCGGTTTTGTTCACTCTCGGTCTGGGACTTACTACGCCTTACTCCTTGGGTATTTTGGTCTGAAATTTTTACCAGACATTCGTCACTGTGTCTATTGAGTTTTGGCTGAGGTTTGAGCCCCAGATTCGTCCCACAAGATTGGGAATAAATTTTGTATTCGTCACTGCCAGGGCTGAAAGGAAGGTTCGTTTGTTGTGAAACTGTTTGATTTTTTTCGTGGGTGAATACTCATCCGTTTGACCTGAAATTTGTCGCGTTTTGTCCCAAATTTAGTGGAGATTCTTGGGTGGAATTTCAGGAAAAAACTATTCCGGTAGAATTTTACAGAAATTTTGTGCAAACCAAGGCTATCCCCTACCGAAACTTGTGAAATTCCGGCCTAATTTCAGAAATTTCATTCTGGGTCCGTATCGCGCTGAAAAAAATTCACACGCGCACTTTCGTATGTTGTTTGCACCCAGGCAAGGAGGCACGTCCATAAACGAATCACAAAAAGAAGATACGGGGAAGAAAAGCCAGGACGTTTTGTTTTCACAAAACCGGTTTTGTTCACTTTCGGTCTGGGACTTACTACGCCTTACTCCTTGGGTATTTTGGTCTGAAATTTTTACCAGACATTCGTCACTGTGTCTATTAAGTTTTGGCTATGGTTTGAGCCCCAAATTCGTCCCACAAGATTGGCAATAAATTTTTTATTCGTCACTGCCAGGGCTGAAAGGAAGGTTCGTTTGTGTGTGAAACTGTTTGATTTTTTTCGTGGGTGAATACTCATCCGTTTGACCTGAAATTTGTCGCGTTTTGTCCCTAATTCAGTGGAGATTCTTGGGTGGAATTTGAGGAAAAAACTATTCCGGTAGAATTTTACAGAAATTTTGTGCAAACCAAGGCTATCCTCTACCGAAACTTGTGAAATTCCGGCCTAATTTTTGCAATTTCATTCTGGGTCCGTATCGCGCTGAAAAAAAATTCACACGAGCACTTTCGTATTTTCTTTGCACCCACGCAAGGAGGCACGTCCATAAACGAATCACAAAAAGAAGATACGGGGAAGAAAAGCCAGGACGTCTTGTTTTCGCAAAACCGGTTTTGTTCACTTTCGGTCTGGGACTTACTACGCCTTACTCCTTGGGTATTTTGGTCTGAAATTTTTACCAGACATTCGTCACTGTGTCTATTGAGATTTGGCTAAGGTTTGAGCCCCAAATTCGTCCCACAAGATTGGCAATAAATTTTTTATTCGTCACTGCCAGGGCTGAAAGGAAGGTTCGTTTGTGTGTGAAACTGTTTGATTTTTTTCGTGGGTGAATACTCATCCGTTTGACCTGAAATTTGTCGCGTTTTGTCCCAAATTCAGTGGAGATTCTTGGTTGGAATTTGAGGAAAAAACTATTCTGGTAGAATTTTACAGAAATTTTGTGCAAACCAAGGCTATCCTCTACCGAAACTTGTGAAATTCCGGCCTAATTTTTGCAATTTCATTCTGGGTCCGTATCGCGCTAAAAAAAATTCAGACGAGCACTTTCGTGTGTTGTTTGCACCCAGGCAAGGAGGGACGTCCATAAACAAATCACAAAAAGAAGATACGGGGAAGAAAAGCCAGGACGTTTTGATTTCGCCAAACCGGTTTTCTTCACTCTCGGTCTCGGACTTACTACGCCTTACTCCTTGGGTATTTTGGTCTGAAATATTTACCAGACATTCGTCACTGTGTCTATTAAGTTTTGGCTAAGGTTTGAGCCCCAAATTCGTCCCACAAGATTGGCAATAAATTTTTTATTCGTCACTGCCAGGGCTGAAAGGAAGGTTCGTTTGTGTGTGAAACTGTTTGATTTCTTTCGTGGGTGAATACTCATCCGTTTGACCTGAAATTTGTCGCGTTTTGTCCCAAATTCAATGGAGATTCTTGGGTGGAATTTGAGGAAAAAACTATTCCGGTATAATTTTACAGAAATGTTGTGCAAACCAAGGCTATCCTCTACCGAAACTTGTGATATTCCGGCCTAATTTTTGCAATTTCATTCTGGGTCCGTATCGCGCTGAAAAAAAATTCACACGAGCACTTTCGTATTTTCTTTGCACCCACGCAAGGAGGCACGTCCATAAACGAATCACAAAAAGAAGATACGGGGAAGAAAAGCCAGGACGTTTTGATTTCGCCAAACCGGTTTTGTTCACTCTCGGTCTCGGACTTACTACGCCTTACTCCTTGGGTATTTTGGTCTGAAATATTTACCAGACATTCGTCACTGTGTCTATTAAGTTTTGGCTGAGGTTTGAGCCCCATATTCGTCCCACAAGATTGGGAATAAATTTTTTATTCGTCACTGCCAGGGCTGAAAGGAAGGTTCGTTTGTGTGTGGAACTGTTTGATTTTTTTTGTGGGTGAATACTCATCCGTTTGACTTGAAATTTGTCGCGTTTTGTCCCAAAGTCAGTGGAGATTCTGGGGTGGAATTTGAGTAAAAAACTATTCTGGGAGAATTTTACATAAATTTTGTGCAAACCAAGGCTATCCTCTACCGAAACTTGTGAAATTCCGGCCTAATATCTGCAATTTCATTCTGGGTCCGTATCGCGCTGAAAAAAATTCACACGAGCACTTTCGTGTGTTCTTTGAACCCAGGCAAGGAGGCACGTCCATAAACGAATCACAAAAAGAAGATACGGGGAAGAAAAGCCAGGACGTTTTGTTTTCGCAAAACCGATTTTGTTCACTCTCGGTCTGGGACTTACTACGCCTTACTCCTTGGGTATTTTGGTCTGAAATTTTTACCAGACATTCGTCACTGTGTCTATTAAGTTTTGGCTATGGTTTGAGCCCCAAATTCGTCCCACAAGATTGGCAATAAATTTTTTATTCGTCACTGCCAGGGCTGAAAGGAAGGTTCGTTTGTGTGTGAAACTGTTTGATTTTTTTCGTGGGTGAATACTCATCCGTTTGACCTGAAATTTGTTGCGATTTGTCCCAAATTCAGTGGAGATTCTTAGGTGGAATTTGAGGAAAAAACTATTCCGGTAGAATTTTACAAAAATTTTGTGCAAACCAAGGCTATCCTCTATCGAAACTTGTGAAATTCCGGCCTAATTTTTGCAATTTCATTCTGGGTCCGTATCGCGCTGAAAAAAATTCAGACGAGCACTTTCGTGTGTTGTTTGCACCCAGGCAAGGAGGGACGTCCATAAACAAATCACAAAAAGAAGATACGGGGAAGAAAAGCCAGGACGTTTTGATTTCGCCAAACCGGTTTTGTTCACTCTCGGTCTCGGACTTACTACGCCTTACTCCTTGGGTATTTTAGTCTGAAATATTTACCAGACATTCGTCACTGTGTCTTTTAAGTTTGGGCTGAGGTTTGAGCCCCATATTCGTCCCACAAGATTGGGAATAAATTTTTTATTCGTCACTGCCAGGGCTGAAAGGAAGGTTCGTTTGTGTGTGAAACTGTTTGATTTTTTTCGTGGGTGAATACTCATCCGTTTGACCTGAAATTTGTCACGTTTTGTTCCAAAGTCAGTGGAGATTCTGGGGTGGAATTTGAGTAAAAAACTATTCTGGGAGAATTTTACAGAAATTTTGTGCAAACCAAGGCTATCCTCTACCGAAACTTGTGAAATTCCGGCCTAATATCTGCAATTTCATTTTGGGTCCGTATCGCGCTGAAAAAAATTCACACGAGCACTTTCGTGTGTTGTTTGAATCCAGGCAAGGAGGCACGTCCATAAACGAATCACAAAAAGAAGATACGGGGAAGAAAAGCCAGGACGTTTTGTTTTCGCAAAACAGATTTTGTTCACTCTCGGTCTGGGACTTACTACGCCTTACTCCTTGGGTATTTTGGTCTGAAATTTTTACCAAACATTCGTCACTGTGTCTATTGAGATTTGGCTAAGGTTTGAGCCCCAAATTCGTCCCACATGATTGGCAATAAATTTTTTATTCGTCACTGCCAGGGCTGAAAGGAAGGTTCGTTTGTGTGTGAAACTGTTTGATTTTTTTCGTGGGTGAATACTCATCCGTTTGACCTGAAATTTGTCGCGTTTTGTCCCAAATTCAGTGGAGATTCTTGTGTGGAATTTGAGGAAAAAACTATTCCGGGAGGATTTTTCAGAAATTTTGTGCAAACCAAGGCTATCCTCTACCGAAACTTGTGAAATTCCGGCCTAATTTCTGCAATTTCATTCTGGGTCCGTATCGCGCTGTAATATATTCAGACGAGCAATTTCGTGTGTTGTGTGCACCCAGGCAAGGAGGGACGTCCATAAACAAATAACAAAAAGAAGATACGGGGAAGAAAAGCCAGGACGTTTTGATTTCGCAAAACCGGTTTTGTTCACTCTCGGTCTGGGACTTACTACGCCTTACTCCTTGGGTATTTTGGTCTGAAATTTTTACCAGACATTCGTCACTGTGTCTATTGAGTTTTGGGTGATGTTTGAGCCCCAGATTCATCCCACATGATTGGCAATAAATTTTTTATTCGTCATTGCCAGGGCTGAAAGGAAGGTTCGTTTGTGTGTGAAACTGTTTGATTTTTTTCGTGGGTGAATACTCATCCGTTTGACCTGAAATTTGTCGCGTTTTTTCCCAAATTCAGTGGAGATTCTTGGCTGGAATTTGAGGAAAAAACTATTCCGGTAGAATTTTTCAGAAATTTTGTGCAAACCAAGGCTATCCTCTACCGAAACTTGTGAAATTCCGGCCTAATTTCTGCAATTTCATTATGGGTCCGTATCGCGCTGAAAAAAATTCAGACGAGCACTTTCGTGTGTTTTTTGCACCCAGGCAAGGAGGGACGTCCATAAACAAATCACAAAAAGAAGATACGGGGAAGAAAAGCCAGGACGTTTTGATTTCGCAAAACCGATTTTGTTCACTCTCGGTCTAGGACTTACTACGCCTTACTCCTTGGGTATTTTGGTCTGAAATTTTTACCAGACATTCGTCACTGTCTCTATTGAGTTTTGGCTGAGGTTTGAGCCCCAGATTCGTCCCACAAGATTGGCAATAAATTTTTTATTCGTCACTGCCAGGGCTGAAAGGAAGGTTCGTTTGTGTGTGAAACTGTTTGATTTTTTTCGTGGGTGAATACTCATCCGTTTGACCTGAAATTTGTCGCGTTTTGTCCCAAATTCAGTGGAGATTCTAGGGTGGAATTTGAGGAAAAAACTATTCCGGTAGAATTTTTCAGAAATTTTGTGCAAACCAAGGCTATCCTCTACCGAAACTTGTGAAATTCCGGCATAATTTCTGCAATTTCATTCTGGGTCTGTACCGCGCTGAAAAGAATTCAGACGAGCACTTTCGTGTGTTGTTTGCACCCAGGCAAGGAGGGACGTCCATAAACAAATCACAAAAAGAAGATACGGGGAAGAAAAGCCAGGACGTTTTGATTTCGCAAAACCGGTTTTGTTCACTCTCGGTCTAGGACTTACTACGCCTTACTCCTTGGGTATTTTGGTCTGAAATTTTTACCAGACATTCGTCACTGTGTCTATTAAAATTTGGCTGAGGTTTGAGCCCCATATTCGTCCCACAAGATTGGCAATAAATTTTTTATTCGTAACTGCTAGTGCAGAAAGGAATGTTCGTTTGTGTGTGAAACTGTTTGATTTTTTTCGTGGGTGAATACTCATCCGTTTGACCTGAAATTTGTCGCGTTTTGTCCCAAATTCAGTGGAGATTCTAGGGTGGAATTTGAGGAAAAAACTATTCCGGGAGAATTATTCAGAAATTTTGTGCAAACCAAGGCTATCCTCTACCGAAACTTGTAAAATTCCGGCCTAATTTCATTCTGGGTCCGTATCGCGCTGAAAAAAATTCACACGAGCACTTTCGTATGTTGTTTGCACCCAGGGAAGGAGGGACGTCCATAAACGAATCACAAAAAGAAGACACGGGGAAGAAAAGCCAGGACGTTTTGTTTTCGCAAAACCGGTTTTGTTCACTCTCGGTCTGGGACTTACTACGCCTTACAACTTGGGTATTTTGGTCTGAAATTTTTACCAGACATTCGTCACTGTGTCTATTGAGTTTTGGCTGAGGTTTGAGCCCCAGATCCGCCCCATAAGATTGGCAATATATTTTTTTTTCGTCAGTGCCAGGGCTGAAAGGAAGGTTCGTTTGTGTGTGAAACTGTTTGATATTTTTCGTGGGTGAATACTCATCCGTTTGACCTGAAATTTGTCGCGTTTTGTCCCAAATTCAGTGGAGATTCTTGGGTGGAATTTGAGGAAAAAACTATTCCGGTAGAATATTTCAGAAATTTTGTGCAAACCAAGGCTATCCTCTATCGAAACTTGTGAAATTCCGACCTAATCTCTGCAATTTCATTCTGGGTCCGTATCGCGCTGAAAAAAATTCGCACTAGCACTTTCGTGTATTGTTTGCACCCAGGCAAGGAGGCACGTCCATAAACGAATCACAAAAAGAAGATACGGGGAAGAAAAGCCAATACGTTTTGTTTTCGCAAAACCGGTTTTGTTCACTCTCGGTCTTGGACATACTACGCCTTACTCCTTGGGTATTTTGGTCTGAAATTTTTACCAGACATTCGTCACTGTGTCTATTGAGTTTTGGCTGATGTTTGAGCCCCAGATTCGTCCCACAAGATTGGCAATAAATTTTTTATTCGTCACTGCCAGGGCTGAAAGGAAAGTTCGTTTGTGTGTGAAACTGTTTGATTTTTTTCGTGGGTGAATACTCATCCATTTGACCTGAAATTTGTCGCGTTTTGTCCCAAATTCAGTGGAGATTCTAGGGTGGAATTTGAGGAAAAAACTATTCCGGGAGAATTATTCAGAAATTTTGTGCAAACCAAGGCTATCCTCTACCGAAACTTGTAAAATTCCGGCCTAATTTCATTCTGGGTCCGTATCGCGCTGAAAAAAATTCACAAGAGCACTTTCGTGTGTTGTTTGCACCCAGGCAAGGAGGAACGTCCGTAAATGAATCACAAATAGAACGTACGGGGAAGAAAAGCCAGGACGTTTTGTTTTCGCAAAACCGGTTTTGTTCACTCTCGGTCTGGGACTTACTACGCCTTACTCCTTGGGTATTTTGGTCTGAAATTTTTACCAGATATTCGTCACTGTGTCTATTGAGTTTTGGCTGAGGTTTGAGCCCCAGATTCGTCCCACAAGATTGGCAATAAATTTTTCATTCGTCACTGCCAGGGCTTATAGGAAGGTTCGTTTGTGTGTGAAACTGTTTGATATTTTTCGTGAGCGAATACTCATTCGTTTGACCTAAAATTTGTCGCGTTTTGTCCCAAATTCAGTGGAGATTCTTGGGTAGAATTTGAGGAAAAAATTATTCCGGGAGAATTTTTCAGAAATTTTGTGCAAACCAATGCTATCCTCTACCGAAACTTGTGAAATTTCGGCCTCATTTCTACAATATTATTCTAGGTCCGTATCGCGCTGAAAAAAATTCACACGAGCACTTTCGTATGTTGTTTGCGCCCAGGAATGGAGGCACGTCCATAAACGAATCACAAAAAGAAGATACGGGGAAGAAAAGCCAGGAGGTTTGGTTCCGGAAAACCTGTTTTGTTCACTTTCGGTCTGGGACTTGCTACGCCTCACTCCTTGGGTATTTTGGTCTGATATTTTTACCAGACATTCGTCACTGTGGCTATTGAGTTTTGGCTGAGGTTTGAGCCCCAGATTCGTCCCACAAGATTGGCAATAAATTTTTATTCGTCACTGGCAGGGCTGAAAGGAAGGTTCGTTTGTGTGTGAAACTGTTTGATTTTTTTCCTGGTTGAATACTCATCCGTTTGACCTGAAATTTGTCGCGTTTTGTCCCAAATTCAGTGGAGATTCTTGGGTGGAATTTGAGGAAAAAACTATTCCGGGAGAATTTTTCAGAAATTTTGTGCAAACCAATGCTATCCTCTACCGAAACCTGTGAAATTCCGGCCTAATTTCTGCAATTTCATTCTGGGTCCGTATCGCGCTGAAAAAAATTCACACGAGCACTTTCGTATGTTGTTTGCGCCCAGGAATGGAGGCACGTCCATAAGCGAATCACAAAAAGAAGATACGGGGAAGAAAAGCCAGGAGGTTTGGTTCAAGAAAACCTGTTTTGTTCACTGTCGGTCTGGGACTTACTACGCCTTACTCCTTGGGTAATTTGATCTGATATTTTTCCCATACTTTTGTCACTGTGTCTATTGAGTTTTGGCTGAGGTTTGAGCCCCAGATTCGTCCCTGCCAGGGCTTAAAGGAAGGTTCGTTTGTGTGTGAAACTGTTTGATTTTTTTCGTGGGTGAATACTCATCCGTTTGACCTGAAATTTGTCGCGTTTTGTCCCAAATTCAGTGGAGATTCTTGGGTGGAATTTGAGGAAAAAACTATTCCGGGAGAATTTTTCAGAAATTTTGTGCAAACCAAGGCTATCCTCTACCGAAACTTGTGAAATTCCGGCCTAATTTCTGCAATTTCTTTCTGGGTCCGTATCGCGCTGAAAAAAATTCACACGAGCACTTTCGTATGTTGTTTGCACCCAGGCAAGGAGGCACGTCCATAAACGAATCACAAAAAGAAGATACGGGAAAGAAAATCCAGGACGTTTTGTTTTCGGAAAACCGGTTTTGTTCACTCTAGGTCTGGGACTTACTACGCCTTACTCCTTGGGTATTTTGGTCTCAAATTTTTACCAGACATTCGTCACTGTGTATATTGAGTTTTGGCTGAGGTTTGAACCCCAGATTCGTCCCACAAGATTGGCAATAAATTTTTTATTCGTAACTGCTAGTGCAGAAAGGAATGTTCGTTTGTGTGTGAAACTGTTTGATTTTTTTCGTGGGTGAATACTCATCCGTTTGACCTGATTTTTGTCGCGTTTTGTCCCAAATTCAGTGGAGATTCTTGGGTGGAATTTCAGGAAAAAACTATTCCGGTAGAATTTTTCAGAAATTTTGTGCAAACTAAGGCTATCCTCTACCGAAACTTGTGAAATTCCGGCCTAATTTCTGCAATTTCATTCTGGGTCCGTATCCCGCTGAAAAAAATTCAGACGAGCAATTTCGTGTGTTGTTTGCACCCAGGCAAGGAGGCACGTCCATAAACGAATCACAACAAGAAGATACGGGGAAGAAAAGGCAGGACGTTTTGTTTTCGCAAAACCGGTTTTGTTCACTCTCGGTCTGGGACTTACTACGCCTTACTCCTTGGGTATTTTGGTCTGAAATTTTTACCAGACATTCGTCACTGTGTCTATCGAGTTTTGGCTGAGGTTTGAGCCCCAGATTCGTCCCACAAGATTGACAATAAATTTTTTATTCGTCACTGCCACGGCTGAAAGGTAGGTTTGTTTGTGCGTGAAACTGTTTGATTTTTTTCCTGAGTGAATACTCATTCGTTTGACCTAAAATTTGTAGCGTTTTGTCCCAAATTCAGTGGAGATTCTTGGGTGGAATTTGAGGAAAAAACTATTCCAGGAGAATTTTTCAGAAATTTTGTGCAAACTAAGGCTATCCTCTACCGAAACTTGTGAAATTCTGGCCTAATTTCTGCAATATTATTCTGGGTCCGTATCGCGTTGAAAAAAATTCACACGAGCACTTTCGAATGTTGTTTGCGCCCAGGAATGGAGGCACGTCCATAAACGAAGCACAAAAAGAAGATACGGGGAAGAAAAGACAGGACGTTTTGTTTCCGGAAAACCGGTTTTGTTCACTCTCGGTCTGGGACTTACTACGCCTCACTCCTTGGGTATTTTGGTCTGAAATTTTTACCATACATTCGTCACTGTGTCTATTTAGTGTTGGCTGAGGTTTGAGCACCAGATTCTTCGCAAAAGATTGGCAATAAATTTTTTATTCGTCACTGCCAGGGTTGAAAGGAAGGTTCTTTTGTGTGTGAAACTGTTTGATTTTTTTCGTGGGTGAATACTCATCCGTTTGACCTAAAATTTAGCGCTTTTTGTCCCAAATTCAGTGGAGATTCTTGGGTGGAATTTTAGGAAAAAATTATTCCAAGAGGATTTTTCAGAAATTTTGTGCAAACCCAGGCTATCCTCTACCGAAACTTGTGAAATTTCGGCCTAATTTCTGCAATTTCATTCTGGGTCCGTATCGCGCTGAAAAAAAATTCACACGAGCACTTTCGTATCTTGTTTGCACCCAGGAATGGAGGCACGTCCATAAACGAATCACAAAAAGAAGATACGGGGAAGAAAAGCAAGGACGTTTTGTTTTCGGAAAACCGGTTTTGTTCACTCTAGGTCTGGGACTTACTACGCCTTACTCCTTGGGTATTTTGGTCTCAAATTTTTACCAGACATTCGTCACTGTGTATATTGAGTTTTGGCTGAGGTTTGAACCCCAGATTCGTCCCACAAGATTGGCAATAAATTTTTTATTCGTCACTGCCAGGGCTGAAAGGAAAGTTCTTTTGTGTGTGAAACTGTTTGATTTTTTTCGTGGGTGAATACTCATCCATTTGACCTGAAATTTGTCGCGTTTTGTCCCAAATTCAGTGGAGATTCTAGGGTGGAATTTGAGGAAAAAACTATTCCGGGAGAATTATTCAGAAATTTTGTGCAAACCAAGGCTATCCTCTACCGAAACTTGTAAAATTCCGGCCTAATTTCATTCTGGGTCCGTATCGCGCTGAAAAAAATTCACACGAGCACTTTCGTATGTTGTTTGCACCCAGGGAAGGAGGGACGTCCATAAACGAATCACAAAAAGAAGACACGGGGAAGAAAAGCCAGGACGTTTTGTTTTCGCAAAACCGGTTTTGTTCACTCTCGGTCTGGGACTTACTACGCCTTACAACTTGGGTATTTTGGTCTGAAATTTTTACCAGACATTCGTCACTGTGTCTATTGAGTTTTGGCTGAAGTTTGAGCCCCAGATCCGCCCCATAAGATTGGCAATATATTTTTTATTCGTCACTGCCAGGGCTGAAAGGAAGGTTCGTTTGTGTGTGAAACTGTTTGATATTTTTCGTGGGTGAATACTCATCCGTTTGACCTGAAATTTGTCGTGTTTTGTCCCAAATTCAGTGGAGATTCTTGGGTGGAATTTGAGGAAAAAACTATTCCGGTAGAATATTTCAGAAATTTTGTGCAAACCAAGGCTATCCTCTATCGAAACTTGTGAAATGCCGACCAAATCTCTGCAATTTCATTCTGGGTCCGTATCGCGCTGAAAAAAATTCGCACTAGCACTTTCGTGTATTGTTTGCACCCAGGCAAGGAGGCACGTCCATAAACGAATCACAAAAAGAAGATACGGGGAAGAAAAGCCAATACGTTTTGTTTTCGCAAAACCGGTTTTGTTCACTCTCGGTCTTGGACATACTACGCCTTACTCCTTGGGTATTTTGGTCTGAAATTTTTACCAGACATTCGTCACTGTGTCTATTGAGTTTTGGCTGATGTTTGAGCCCCAGATTCGTCCCACAAGATTGGCAATAAATTTTTTATTCGTCACTGCCAGGGCTGAAAGGAAAGTTCGTTTGTGTGTGAAACTGTTTGATATTTTTCGTGGGTGAATACTCATCCATTTGACCTGAAATTTGTCGCGTTTTGTCCCAAATTCAGTGGAGATTCTAGGGTGGAATTTGAGGAAAAAACTATTCCGGGAGAATTATTCAGAAATTTTGTGCAAACCAAGGCTATCCTCTACCGAAACTTGTAAAATTCCGGCCTAATTTCATTCTGGGTCCGTATCGCGCTGAAAAAAATTCACAAGAGCACTTTCGTGTGTTGTTTGCACCCAGGCAAGGAGGCACGTCCGTAAATGAATCACAAATAGAACGTACGGGGAAGAAAAGCCAGGACGTTTTGTTTTCGCAAAACCGGTTTTGTTCACTCTCGGTCTGGGACTTACTACGCCTTACTCCTTGGGTATTTTGGTCTGAAATTTTTACCAGATATTCGTCACTGTGTCTATTGAGTTTTGGCTGAGGTTTGAGCCCCAGATTCGTCCCACAAGATTGGCAATAAATTTTTCATTCGTCACTGCCAGGGCTTATAGGAAGGTTCGTTTGTGTGTGAAACTGTTTGATATTTTTCGTGAGTGAATACTCATTCGTTTGACCTAAAATTTGTCGCGTTTTGTCCCAAATTCAGTGGAGATTCTTGGGTAGAATTTGAGGAAAAAATTATTCCGGGAGAATTTTTCAGAAATTTTGTGCAAACCAAGGCTATCCTCTACCGAAACCTGTGAAATTCCGGCCTAATTTCTGCAATTTCATTCTGGGTCCGTATCGCGCTGAAAAAAATTCACACGAGCACTTTCGTATGTTGTTTGCGCCCAGGAATGGAGGCACGTCCATAAGCGAATCACAAAAAGAAGATACGGGGAAGAAAAGCCAGGAGGTTTGGTTCAAGAAAACTTGTTTTGTTCACTGTCGGTCTGGGACTTACTACGCCTTACTCCTTGGGTAATTTGATCTGATATTTTTCCCATACTTTTGTCACTGTGTCTATTGAGTTTTGGCTGAGGTTTGAGCCCCAGATTCGTCCCACAAGATTGGCAATAAATTTTTATTCGTCACTGCCAGGGCTTAAAGGAAGGTTCGTTTGTGTGTGAAACTGTTTGATTTTTTTCGTGGGTGAATACTCATCCGTTTGACCTGAAATTTGTCGCGTTTTGTCCCAAATTCAGTGGAGATTCTTGGGTGGAATTTGAGGAAAAAACTATTCCGGGAGAATTTTTCAGAAATTTTGTGCAAACCAAGGCTATCCTCTACCGAAACTTGTGAAATTCCGGCCTAATTTCTGCAATTTCTTTCTGGGTCCGTATCGCGCTGAAAAAAATTCACACGAGCACTTTCGTATGTTGTTTGCACCCAGGCAAGGAGGCACGTCCATAAACGAATCACAAAAAGAAGATACGGGAAAGAAAATCCAGGACGTTTTGTTTTCGGAAAACCGGTTTTGTTCACTCTAGGTCTGGGACTTACTACGCCTTACTCCTTGGGTATTTTGGTCTCAAATTTTTACCAGACATTCGTCACTGTGTATATTGAGTTTTGGCTGAGGTTTGAACCCCAGATTCGTCCCACAAGATTGGCAATAAATTTTTTATTCGTAACTGCTAGTGCAGAAAGGAATGTTCGTTTGTGTGTGAAACTGTTTGATTTTTTTCGTGGGTGAATACTCATCCGTTTGACCTGATTTTTGTCGCGTTTTGTCCCAAATTCAGTGGAGATTCTTGGGTGGAATTTCAGGAAAAAACTATTCCGGTAGAATTTTTCAGAAATTTTGTGCAAACTAAGGCTATCCTCTACCGAAACTTGTGAAATTCCGGCCTAATTTCTGCAATTTCATTCTGGGTCCGTATCCCGCTGAAAAAAATTCAGACGAGCAATTTCGTGTGTTGTTTGCACCCAGGCAAGGAGGCACGTCCATAAACGAATCACAAAAAGAAGATACGGGGAAGAAAAGGCAGGACGTTTTGTTTTCGCAAAACCGGTTTTGTTCACTCTCGGTCTGGGACTTACTACGCCTTACTCCTTGGGTATTTTGGTCTGAAATTTTTACCAGACATTCGTCACTGTGTCTATCGAGTTTTGGCTGAGGTTTGAGCCCCAGATTCGTCCCACAAGATTGGCAATAAATTTTTTATTCGTCACTGCCAAGGCTGAAAGGAAGGTTCGTTTGTGTGTGAAACTGATTGATTTTTTTCGTGGGTGAATACTCATTCGTTTGAACTGAAATTTGTCCATTTTTGTCCCAAATTCAGTGGAGATTCTTGGGTGGAATTTGAGGAAAAAACTATTCCGGGAGAATTTTTCAGAAATTTTGTGCAAACCAAGGCTATCCTCTACCGAAACTTGTGAAGTTCTGGCCTAATTTTTGCAATTTCATTCTGGGTCCGTATCGCGCTGAAAAAAATTCACACGAGCACTTTCGTATGTTGTTTGCACCCAGGCAAGGAGGCACGTCCATAAATGAATCACAAAAAGAAGATAAGGGGAAGAAAAGCCAGGACGTTTTGTTTTTGCAAAACCGGTTTTGTTCACTCTCGGTCTGGGACTTACTACGCGTCACTCCTTGGGTATTTTGGTCTGAAATTTTTACCAAACATTCGTCACTGTGTCTATTTAGTTTTGGCTGAGGTTTGAGCCCCAGATTTGTCCCATAAGATTGGCAATAAATTTTTAATTAGTCTCTGCCAGGGTTGAAAGGAAGGTTCGTTTGTGTGAGAAACTGTTTGATTTTTTTCGTGGGTGAATACTCATCCGTTTGACCTGAAATTTGTCGCGTTTTGTCCCAAATTCAGTGGAGATTCTTCGGTGCAATTTTAGTAAAAAACTACTCGGGGATAATTTTTCAAAAATTTTGTGCAAACCAAGGCTATCCTCTACCGAAACTTGTGAAATTACGGCCTAATTTCTGCAATTTCATTCTGAATCCGTATCGCGCTGAGAAAAATTCACACGAGCACTTTCGTATGTTGTTTGCACCCAGGCAAGGAGGCACGTTCATAAACGAATCACAAAAAGGAGATACGGGGAAGAAAAGCCAGGACGTTTTGTTTTCGGAAAATCGGTTTTGTTCACTATCGGTCTGGGACTTACTACGCCTCAAACTGATTGATTTTTTTCGTGGGTGAATACTCATTCGTTTGACCTGAAATTTGTCGCGTTTTGTCCCAAATTCAGTGGAGATTCTTGGGTGGAATTTCAGGAAAAAACTATTATGGGAGAATTTTTCAAAAAAAATTTTCAAACCAAGGCTATCCTCTACCGAAACTTGTGACATTCCGGCCTAATTTCTGCAATTTTATTCTGGGTCCGTATCGCGCTGAAAAAAATTCACACGAGCAATTTCGTATCTTGTTTGCACCCAGGAATGGAGGCACGTCCATAAACGAATCACAAAAAGAAGATACGGGGAAGAAAAGCCAGGACGTTTTTTTTTCGGAAAACCGGTTTTGTTCACTCTCGGTCTGGGACTTACTACGCGTCACTCCTTGGGTATTTTGGTCTGAAATTTTTACCAGACATTCGTCACTGTGTCTATTTAGTTTTGGCTGAGTTTTGAGCACCAGATTCGTCCCACAAGATTGGCAATAAATTTTTTATTCGTCACTACTAGAGCTCCGGTTTTGTTCACTCTCGGTCTACGACTTACTACGCGTCACTCCTTGGGTATTTTGGTCTGAAATTTTTACCAGACATTCGTCACTGTGACTATTTAGTGTTGGCTGAAGTTTGAGCACCAGATTCGTCACACAAGATTGGCAATAAATTTTTTATTCGTCACTGCCAGGGCTTAAAGGAATGTTCGTTTGTGTGTCAAACTGTTTGACTTTCTTCGTGGGTGAATACTCATCCGTTTGAACTGAAATTTGTCGATTTTTGTCCCAAATTCATTGGAGATTCTTGGGTGGAATTTGATGAAAAAACTATTCCGGGAGAATTTTTCAGAAATTTTGTGCAAACCAAGGCTATCCTCTACCGAAACTTGTGAAATTCCGGCCTAATTTCTGCAATTTCATTCTGAATCCGTATCGCGCTGAGAAAAATTCACACGAGCACTTTCGTATGTTGTTTGCACCCAGGCAAGGAGGCACGTCCATAAACGAATCACAAAAAGAAGATACGGGGAAGAAAAGCCAGGACGTTTTGTTTTCGCAAAACCGGTTTTGTTCACTCTCGGTCTGGGACTTACTACACGTCACTCCTTGGGTATTTTGGTCTGAAATTTTTACCAAACATTCGTCACTGTGTCTATTTAGTTTTGGCTGAGGTTTGAGCCCCAGATTTGTCCCACAACATTGGCAATAAATTTTTTATTAGTCTCTGCCAGGGTTGAAAGGAAGGTTCGTTTGTGTGTGAAACTGTTTGATTTTTTTCGTGGGTGAATACTCATCCGTTTGACCTGAAATTTGTCGCGTTTTGTCCCAAATTCAGTGGAGATTCTTCGGTGCAATTTTAGGATAAAACTACTCGGGGATAATTTTTCAAAAATTTTGTGCAAACCAAGGCTATCCTCTATCGAAACTTGTGAAATTCCGGCCTAATTTCTGCAATTTCATTATGAATCCGTATTGCGCTGAGAAAAATTCACACGAGCACTTTCGTATGTTGTTTGCACCCAGGCAAGGAGGCACGTCCATAAACGAATCACAAAAAGAAGATACGGGGAAGAAAAGCCAGGACGTTTTGTTTTCGGAAAATCGGTTTTGTTCACTATCGGTCTGGGACTTACTACGCCTCACTCCTTGGGTATTTTGGTCTGAAATTTATACCAAACATGCGTCACTGTGTCTATTTAGTTTTGGCTGAGGTTTGAGCCCCAGATTCGTCCCACAATATTGGCAATAAATTTTTTATTCGTCACTGCCAGAGCCGAAAGGAGGGTTCGTTTGTGTGTGAAACTGATTGATTTTTTTCGTGAGTGAATACTCATTCGTTTGACCTAAAATTTGTCGCGTTTTGTCCCAAATTCAGTGGAGATTCTTGGGTGGAATTTCAGGAAAAAACTTTTCTGGGAGAATTTTTCAAAAAAAATTTTCAAACCAAGGCTATCCTCTATCGAAACTTGTGAAATTCCGGCCTAATTTCTGCAATTTCATTCTGAATCCGTATTGCGCTGAGAAAAATTCACACGAGCACTTTCGTATGTTGTTTGCACCCAGGCAAGGAGGCACGTCCATAAACGAATCACAAAAAGAAGATACGGGGAAGAAAAGCCAGGACGTTTTGTTTTCGAAAAATCGGTTTTGTTCACTATCGGTCTGGGACTTACTACGCGTCACTCCTTGGGTATTTTGGTCTGAAATTTTTACCAGACATTCGTCACTGTGTCTATTTAGTGTTGGCTGAGGTTTGAGCACCAGATTCGTCCCACAACATTGACAATAAATTTTTTATTCGTCACTGTCAGGGCTTAAAGGAAGGTTCGTTTGTGTGTGAAACTGTTTGATTTTCTTCGTGGGTGAATACTCATCCGTTTGAACTGAAATTTGTCGATTTGTGTCCCAAATTCAGTGGAGATTCTTGGGTGGAATTTTAGGAAAAAACTATTCCCGGAGAATTTTTCAGAAATTTTGTGCAAACCAAGGTTATCCTCTACCGAAACTTGTGATGTTCTGGCCTAATTTCTGCAATTTCATTCTGGGTCCGTATCGCGTTGGAAAAAATTCACACGAGCACTTTCGTATGATGTTTGCACCCAGGCAAGGAGGCACGTCCATAAACGAATCACAAAAAGAAGATACGGGGAAGAAAAGCCAGGACGTTTTGTTTTCGCAAAACCGGTTTTGTTCACTCTCGGTCTGGGACTTACAACGTGTCACTGCTTGAGTATTTTGGTCTGAAATTTTTACCAAACATTCGTCACTGTGTCTATTTACTTTTGGCTGAGGTTTGAGTCCCAGATTCGTCCCACAAGATTGGCAATAAATTTTTTATTAGTCTCTGCCAGGGTTGAAAGGAAGGTTCGTTTGTGTGTGAAACTGTTTGATTTTTTTCGTGGGTGAATACTCATCCGTCTGACCTGAAATTTGTCGCGTTTTGTCCCAAATTCAGTGGAGTTTCTTGGGTGCAATTTTAGGAAAATACTACTCGGGGAGAATTTTTCAAAAATTTTGTGCAAACCAAGGCTATCCTCTACCGAAACTTGTGAAATTCCGGCCTAATTTCTGCAATTTCATTCTGGGTCCGTATCGTGCTGAAAAAAATTCAAATGAGCACTTTCGTATCTTGTTTGCACCCAGGAATGGAGGCACGTCCGTAAACGAATCACAAAAAGAAGATACGGGGAAGAAAAGCCAGGACGTTTTGTTTTCGGAAAACCGGTTTTGTTCACTCTCGGTCTGGGACATACTACGCCTCACTCCTTGGGTATTTTGGTCTGATATTTTTACCAGACATTCGTCACTGTGTCTATTTAGTGTTGGCTGAGGTTTGAGCACCAGATTCGTCCCACAAGATTGGCAATAAATTTTTATTTGTCACTTTCAGGGCTGAAAGGAAGGTTCTTTTATGTGTGAAACTGTTTGATCTTTTTCGTGGGAGAATACTCATCCGTTTGACCTAAAATTTGTCGCGTTTTGTCTCAAATTCAGTGGAGATTCTTGGGTGCAATTTCAGGAATAAACTATTCAGGGAGAATTTTTCAGAAACTTTTTTCAGACCAAGGCTATATCCTCTACTGAAACTTGTGAAATTCCGGCCTAATTTTTGCAATTTCATTCTGAGTCCGTATCGCGCTGAAAAAAATTCACACGAGCACTTTCTTTTGTTGTTTGCACCCAGGAAAGGAGTCACGTCCATAAACGAATCACAAAAAGAAGATACGGGGAAGAAAAGCCAGGACGTTTTGTTTTCGGAAAACGGGTTTTGTTCACTCTCGGTCTGGGACTTACTACGCCTCACTCCTTGGGTATTTTGGTCTGAAATTTTTACCAGACATTCGTCACTGTGTCTATTTAGTTTTGGCTGAGGTTTGAGCACCAGATTCGTCCCACAAGATTGGCAATAAATTTTTTCTTCGTCACTGCCAGGGCTGAAAGGAAGGTTCGTTTGTGTGTGAAACTGTTTGATTTTTTTCGTGGGTGAATACTCATCCGTTTGACCTGAAATTTGTCGCGTTTTGTCCCAAATTCAGTGGAGATTCTTGGGCGGAATTTCAAGAAAAAACTATTGATGAGAATCAAATAAAGGAGGCTTTTATTAATGGAGGAAGAGGACATCCACCCTCACATTTGAAGTTCTTCGTTCTAGTCTTCTCAAAATTAAAAGAAGACATAAAATAAAGATGAGGCCCAAGCCCAAACCCAAGAAGGCCAAAGCCCAAAGAGCCCAAGTCCATCCTATGAGGGGCAAGGCCAAGCTTTGAAATACTCTTGTATCGTTTTAGGAGGTGTGGTTATTAAATAAAGGAGTGTGAAAATGTAAAATAAAGTCACATTGTCCATGTGACTTAGGAGAGTGGTGTAGGTATAGTTTTTAGGAAGTGTCGTAGTAGAAAAAGGTCACACTTTCCATGTGACTTGTTTTTTGGTGGGAATTTCAAATGAGTTTATTTGAATTTTCCCACCTATTTTTCAGCACTTATAGGCTATAAATAAAGGTGCTTAGCTTGTACAATTCAGATTTGAATTTTGATTAGAGAAACTATACTCAATTTTTGAGAGAGCATTGGAGAGCTTTGTGCCTTCTTCACTAGTCTTCTCTTGATGGTTCCATGGTTACCTCAAGTGGCGGCTTGCACACTCATCTAGGAGTCTCCATCCTTCTAGTGGCGTGATCATCCAACCATACATCCATCTTCATGAGCTTTCTCCTCTCCTTCCTTCCTTCTCTTTTGATATTCATGTTTTAAGCTTGTGTTCTTGTGTTTTGGTTCGGCTAGTTCATTTTCCAGCAGCTGTTCTTCTTTTTTTTCATGTTTTGGTTCGGTACTTTTAAATTTCCAGCACTCCTTTTCAGCTTTCTTGCCTTTTAATTCATTTTAATCGGTTCAATTCTGTTCTTAGCCTTTTCTATTCGGTCCATTTGCTTTTCCTCTCATTTTGTTCGGTTCAATTTGACAATATGTGGAACTTCCATATGAGTTTGGATTTGGTGCTAGTTTTGGTGAGTTCTTGACTTAGAACATTGATCCAATTCTAAGAAAAAGTGCCTAACTATTGTCCAACTCAAGTTGATTCCTAAGAATGTCAACAATCATTCTCTTCTTTGTTATTGGAATCACATCAACTATTCTGGGAGAATTTTTCAGAAATTTTTTTCAAACCAAGGCTATCCTCTACCGAAACTTGTGAAATTCCGGCCTAATTTCTGCATTTTCATTCTGGGTCCGTATCGCGCTGAAAAAAATTCACACGAGCACTTTCGTATGTTGTTTGCACCCAAGCAAGGAGGCACGTCCATAAACGAATAACAAAAAGAAGATACGGGGAAGAAAAGCCAGGACGTTTGGTTTTCGAAAAACCGGTTTTTTTCAGGACTTACTACACCTTACTCCTTGGGTATTTTGGACTGAAATTTTTACCAGACACTCGTCACTGTGACTATTAAGTTTTGGCTGAGGGTTGAGCCCCAGATTCGTCCCACAAGATTGGCAATAAATTTTTTATTCGTCACTGCCAGAGCTGAAAGGAAGGTTCGTTTGTGTATGAAACTGTTTGATTTTTTTCGTTGGTGAATACTCATTCGTTTGACCTGAAATTTGTCGCGTTTTATCCCAAATTCACTGGAGATTCTTGGGTGGAATTTCAGGAAAAAACTATTACGGGAGAATTTTTCAGAAATTTTGTGCAAACCAAGGCTCCTCTACCGAAACTTGTGAAATTCCAGCCTAATTTTTGCAATTTCATTCTGGGTCCGTATCGCGCTGAAAAAAATTCACACGAGCACTTTTGTATGTTATTTGCACCCAGGAAAGGTGGCACGTCCATAAACGAATCACAAAAAGTTGATACGGGGAAGAAAAGCCAAGACGTTTTGTTTTTGGAAAACCGGTTTTGTTCCTCTCGGTGTGGGACTTACTAGGCCTCACTCCTTGGGTATTTTGGTCTGAAATTTTTACCAAACATTCTTCACTGTGTCTATTTAGTTTTGGCTGCGGTTTGAGCCCTAGATTCTTCCCACAAGATTGGAAATAAATTTTTTATTCGTTACTGCCAGGGCTGAAAGGAAGGTTCGTTTGTGTGTGAACTTGTGTCATTTTTTTCGTGGGTGAATACTCATTCGTTTCACCTGAAATTTGTCGCGTTTTGTCCCAAATTCAGTGCACATTCTTGGATGGAATTTCAGGAAAAAACTATTCTGGGAGAATTTTTCAGAAATTTTGTGCAAACCAAGGCTATCCTCTACCGAAACTTGTGAAATTTCGGCCTCATTTCTGCAATTTCATTATGGGTCCGTATCGCGCTGAAAAAAATTCACACGAGCACTTTCGTATGTTTTTTGCACCAAGGCAAGGAGGCACATCCATAAACGAATCACAAAAAGAAGATACGGGGAAGAAAAGCCAGGACGTTTTGTTTTCCCAAAACCGGTTTTGTTCACTCTCGGTCTGGGACTTACTACGCCTCACTCCTTGGGTATTTTGGTCTGAAATTTTTACCAGACATTCGTCACTGTGTCTATTTAGTTTTGGCTGAGGTTTGAGCACCAGATTCGTCCCACAAGATTGGCAATAAATTTTTTATTCGTCACTGCCCGGGCTGAAAGGAAGGTTCGTTTGTGTGTGAAACTGTTTGATTTTTTTCGTGGGTGAATACTCATCCGTTTGACCTGAAATTTGTCACTTTTTGTCCCAAATTCAGTGGAGATTCTTGGGTGCAATTTTAGGAAAAAACTATTTCGGGAGAATTTTTCAGAAATTTTGTGCAAACCAAGGCTATCCTTTACCGAAAGTTGTTAAGTTCCGGCCAAATTTATGCAATTTCATTCTGGGTCCGTATGGCGCTGAAAAAAATTCACACGAGCACTTTCGTATGTTGTTTGCACCCAGGCAAGGAGGCACGTCCATAAACGAATCACAAAAAGAAGATACGGGGAAGAACAGCCAGGAAGTTTTATTTTTGGAAAACCGGTTTTGTTCACTCTCGGTCTGGGACGTACTACGCCTCCCTCCTTTGGTATTTTGGTCTGAAATTTTTACCAGACATTCGTCACTATGTGTATTTAGTTTTGGCTGATGTTTAAGCCTCAGATTTGTCCCACAAGATTGGCAATAAATTTTTTATTCGTCACTGCCATGGCTGAAAGGAATGTTCGTTTGTGTGTGAAACTCTTTGTTTTTTTTCGTGGGTGAATACTCATCCGTTTGAACTGAAATTTTTCGCGTTTTGTCCCAAATTCAGTGGAGATTCTTGGGTGGAATATCAAGAAAAAACTATTCTTGGAGAATTTTTCAGAAATTTTTTTCAAACCAAGGCTATCCTCTACCGAAACTTGTGAAATTCCGGCCTCATTTCTGCAATTTCATTCTAGGTCCGTATCGCGCTGAAAAAAATTCACACGAGCACTTTCGTATGTTTTTTGCACCCACACAAGGAGGCACGTCCATAAACGAATCTCAAAAAGAAGATATGGGGAAGAAAAGCCAGGATGTTTTGTTTTCTGAAAACCGGTTTTGTTCACTCTCGGTCCGGGGCTTACTACGCCTTACTCCTTGGGTATTTTGGTCTGAAATTTTTTCCAAACATTCTTCACTGTGTCTATTGAGTTTTGGCTGAGGTTTGAACCCAGATTCGTCCCACAAGATTGGCAATAAATTTCTTATTCGCCACTGCCAGGGCTAAAAGGAAGGTTCGTTTGTGTGTGAAACTGTTTGATTTTTTTCTTGGGTGAACACTCATCCGTTTGACCTGAAATTTGTCGCATTTTGTCCCAAATTCAGTGGAGATTCTTGGGTGGAATTTCAGGAAAAAACTATTTCGGGAGAATTTTTCAGAAATTTTGTGCAAACCAAGGCTATCCTCTACCGAAACTTATGCAATTCCGGCCTCGTTTCTGCAAGTTCATTCTTAGTCCGTATCGCACTGAAAAAAATTCACACGAGCACTTTCGTATGTTGGTTGCACCCAGGCAAGGAGGCACGTCCATAAACGAATCACAAAAAGAAGATACGGGGAAGAAAAGCCAGGACGTTTTGTTTTCGGAAAAACGGTTTTGTCCACTCTCGGTCTGGGACTTACTACGCCTCACTCCTTGGGTATTTTGGTCTGAAATTTTTACCAGACATTCGTCACTGTGTCTATTGACTTTTGGCTGAGGTTTGAGCCACAAATTCGTCCCACAAGATTCGCAATAAATTTTTTATTCGTCACTGCCAGGGCTGAAAGGAAGGTTCGTTTGTGTGTGAAACTGTTTGATTTTTTTCTTGGGTGAATACTCATCCGTTTGACCTGAAATTTGTCGCATTTTTTTCCAAATTCAGTGGAGATTCTTGGGTGGAATTTCAGGAAAAAACTATTCCGGTAGAATTTTTCATAAATTTTGTGCAAACCAAGGTTATCATCTACCGAAACTTATGAAATTCCGGCCTCATTTCTGCAATTTCATTCTTAGTCCGTATCGCGCTGAAAAAAATTCACACGAGCACTTTCGTATGTTGTTTGCACCCAGGCAAGGAGGCACGTCCATAAACGAATCACAGAAAGAAGATACGGGGAAGAAAAGCCAGGACGTTTTGTTTTTGGAAAACCGGTTTTGTTCACTCTCGGTCTGGGACTTACTACGCCTTACTCCTTGGGTATTTTGGTCTGAAATTTTTACCAGACACTCGTCACTGTGTCTATTGAGATTTGGCTAAGGTTTGAGCCCCAAATTCGTCCCACAAGATTGGCAATAAATTTTTTATTCGTCACTGCCAGGGCTGAAAGGAAGGTTCGTTTGTGTGTGAAACTGTTTGATTTTTTTCGTGGGTGAATACTCATCCGTTTGACCTAAAATTTGTCGCGTTTTGTCCCAAATTCAGTGGAGATTCTTAGGAGGAATTTGAGGAAAAAACTATTCCGGTAGAATTTTACAAAAATTTTGTGCAAACCAAGGCTATCCTCTACCGAAACTTGTGAAATTCCGGCCTAATTTTTGCAATTTCATTCTGGGTCCGTATCGCGCTGAAAAAAATTCAGACGAGCACTTTCGTGTGTTGTTTGCACCCAGGCAAGGAGGCACGTCCATAAACGAATCACAAAAAGAAGATACGGGGAAGAAAAGCCAGAACGTTTTCTTTTCACAAAACCGGTTTTGTTCACTTTCGGTCTGGGACTTACTACGCCTTACTCCTTGGGTATTTTGGTCTGAAATTTTTACCAGACATTCGTCACTGTGTCTATTAAGTTTTGGCTAAGGTTTGAGCCCCAAATTCGTCCCACAAGATTGGCAATAAATTTTTTATTCGTCACTGCCAGGGCTGAAAAGAAGGTTCGTTTGTGTGTGAAACTGTTTGATTTTTTTCGTGGGTGAATACTCATCCTTTTGACCTGAAATTTGTCGCGTTTTGTCCCTAATTCAGTGGAGATTCTTGGGTGGAATTTGAGGAAAAAACTATTCTGGTAGAATTTTACAGAAATTTTGTGCAAACCAAGGCTATCCTCTACCGAAACTTGTGAAATTCCGGCCTAATTTTTGCAATTTCATTCTGGGTCCGTATCGCGCTGAAAAAAAATTCACACGAGCACTTTCGTATTTTCTTTGCACCCACGCAAGGAGGCACGTCCATAAACGAATCACAAAAAGAAGATACGGGGAAGAAAAGCCAGGACGTTTTGATTTCGCCAAACCGGTTTTGTTCACTCTCGGTCTCGGACTTACTACGCCTTACTCCTTGGGTATTTTGGTCTAAAATATTTACCAGACATTCGTCACTGTGTCTATTAAGTTTTGGCTGAGGTTTGAGCCCCATATTCGTCCCACAAGATTGGGAATAAATTTTTTATTCGTCACTGCCAGGGCTGTAAGGAAGGTTCGTTTGTGTGTGGAACTGTTTGATTTTTTTCGTGGGTGAATACTCATCCGTTTGACCTGAAATTTGTCGCGTTTTGTCCCAAAGTCAGTGGAGATTCTGGGGTGGAATTTGAGTAAAAAACTATTCTGGGAGAATTTTACAGAAATTTTGTGCAAACCAAGGCTATCCTCTACCGAAACTTGTGAAATTCCGGCCTAATATCTGCAATTTCATTCTGGGTCCGTATCGCGCTGAAAAAAATTCACACGAGCACTTTCGTGTGTTGTTTGAACCCAGGCAAGGAGGCACGTCCATAAACGAATCACAAAAAGAAGATACGGGGAAGAAAAGCCAGGACGTCTTGTTTTCGCAAAACCGGTTTTGTTCACTCTCGGTCTGGGACTTACTACGCCTTACTCCTTGGGTATTTTGGTCTGAAATTTTTACCAGACATTCGTCACTGTGTCTATTGAGATTTGGCTAAGGTTTGAGCCCCAAATTCTTCCCACAAGATTGGCAATAAATTTTTTATTCGTCACTGCCAGGGCTGAAAGGAAGGTTCGTTTGTGTGTGAAACTGTTTGATTTTTTTCGTGGGTGAATACTCATCCGTTTGACCTGAAATTTGTCGCGTTTTGTCCCTAATTCAGTGGAGATTCTTGGGTGGAATTTGAGGAAAAAACTATTCTGGTAGAATTTTACAGAAATTTTGTGCAAACCAAGGCTATCCTCTACCGAAACTTGTGAAATTCCGGCCTAATTTTTGCAATTTAATTCTGGGTCCGTATCGCGCTGAAAAAAAATTCACACGAGCACTTTCGTATTTTCTTTGCACCCACGCAAGGAGGCACGTCCATAAACGAATCACAAAAAGAAGATACGGGGAAGAAAAGCCAGGACGTTTTGATTTCACCAAACCGGTTTTGTTCACTCTCGGTCTCGGACTTACTACGCCTTACTCCTTGGGTATTTTGGTCTGAAATATTTACCAGACATTCGTCACTGTGTCTATTAAGTTTTGGCTGAGGTTTGAGCCCCATATTCGTCCCACAAGATTGGGAATAAATTTTTTATTCGTCACTGCCAGGGCTGAAAGGAAGGTTCGTTTGTGTGTGGAACTGTTTGATTTTTTTCGTGGGTGAATACTCATCCGTTTGACCTGAAATTTGTCGCGTTTTGTCCCAAAGTCAGTGGAGATTCTGGGGTGGAATTTGAGTAAAAAACTATTCTGGGAGAATTTTACAGAAATTTTGTGCAAACCAAGGCTATCCTCTACCGAAACTTGTGAAATTCCGGCCTAATATCTGCAATTTCATTCTGGGTCCGTATCGCGCTGAAAAAAATTCACACGAGCACTTTCGTGTGTTGTTTGAACCCAGGCAAGGAGGCACGTCCATAAACGAATCACAAAAAGAAGATACGGGGAAGAAAAGCCAGGACGTCTTGTTTTCGCAAAACCGGTTTTGTTCACTCTCGGTCTGGGACTTACTACGCCTTACTCCTTGGGTATTTTGGTCTGAAATTTTTACCAGACATTCGTCACTGTGTCTATTGAGATTTGGCTAAGGTTTGAGCCCCAAATTCTTCCCACAAGATTGGCAATAAATTTTTTATTCGTCACTGCCAGGGCTGAAAGGAAGGTTCGTTTGTGTGTGAAACTGTTTGATTTTTTTCGTGGGTGAATACTCATCCGTTTGACCTGAAATTTGTCGCGTTTTGTCCCTAATTCAGTGGAGATTCTTGGGTGGAATTTGAGGAAAAAACTATTCTGGTAGAATTTTACAGAAATTTTGTGCAAACCAAGGCTATCCTCTACCGAAACTTGTGAAATTCCGGCCTAATTTTTGCAATTTAATTCTGGGTCCGTATCGCGCTGAAAAAAAATTCACACGAGCACTTTCGTATTTTCTTTGCACCCACGCAAGGAGGCACGTCCATAAACGAATCACAAAAAGAAGATACGGGGAAGAAAAGCCAGGACGTTTTGATTTCACCAAACCGGTTTTGTTCACTCTCGGTCTCGGACTTACTACGCCTTACTCCTTGGGTATTTTGGTCTGAAATATTTACCAGACATTCGTCACTGTGTCTATTAAGTTTTGGCTGAGGTTTGAGCCCCATATTCGTCCCACAAGATTGGGAATAAATTTTTTATTCGTCACTGCCAGGGCTGAAAGGAAGGTTCGTTTGTGTGTGGAACTGTTTGATTTTTTTCGTGGGTGAATACTCATCCGTTTGACCTGAAATTTGTCGCGTTTTGTCCCAAAGTCAGTGGAGATTCTGGGGTGGAATTTGAGTAAAAAACTATTCTGGGAGAATTTTACAGAAATTTTGTGCAAACCAAGGCTATCCTCTACCGAAACTTGTGAAATTCCGGCCTAATATCTGCAATTTCATTCTGGGTCCGTATCGCGCTGAAAAAAATTCACACGAGCACTTTCGTGTGTTCTTTGAACCCAGGCAAGGAGGCACGTCCATAAACGAATCACAAAAAGAAGATACGGGGAAGAAAAGCCAGGACGTTTTGTTTTCGCAAAACCGATTTTGTTCACTCGCGGTCTGGGACTTACTACGCCTTACTCCTTGGGTATTTTGGTCTGAAATTTTTACCAGACATTCGTCACTGTGTCTATTGAGATTTGGCTAAGGTTTGAGCCCCAAATTCGTCCCACAAGATTGGCAATAAATTTTTTATTCGTCACTGCCAGGGCTGAAAGGAAGGTTCGTTTGTGTGTGAAACTGTTTGATTTTTTTCGTGGGTGAATACTCATCCGTTTGACCTGAAATTTGTCGCGTTTTGTCCCAAATTCAGTGGAGATTCTTAGGAGGAATTTGAGGAAAAAACTATTCCGGTAGAATTTTACAAAAATTTTGTGCAAACCAAGGCTATCCTCTACCGAAACTTGTGAAATTCCGGCCTAATTTTTGCAATTTCATTCTGGGTCCGTATCGCGCTGAAAAAAATTCAGACGAGCACTTTCGTGTGTTGTTTGCACCCAGGCAAGGAGGGACGTCCATAAACAAATCACAAAAAGAAGATACGGGGAAGAAAAGCCAGGACGTTTTGATTTCGCCAAACCGGTTTTGTTCACTCTCGGTCTCGGACTTACTACGCCTTACTCCTTGGGTATTTTGGTCTGAAATATTTACCAGACATTCGTCACTGTGTCTTTTAAGTTTGGGCTGAGGTTTGAGCCCCATATTCGTCCCACAAGATTGGGAATAAATTTTTTATTCGTCACTGCCAGGGCTGAAAGGAAGGTTCGTTTGTGTGTGAAACTGTTTGATTTTTTTCGTGGGTGAATACTCATCCGTTTGACCTGAAATTTGTCACGTTTTGTTGCAAAGTCAGTGGAGATTCTGGGGTGGAATTTGAGTAAAAAACTATTCTGGGAGAATTTTACAGAAATTTTGTGCAAACCAAGGCTATCCTCTACCGAAACTTGTGAAATTCCGGCCTAATATCTGCAATTTCATTCTGGGTCCGTATCGCGCTGAAAAAAATTCACACGAGCACTTTCGTGTGTTGTTTGAATCCAGGCAAGGAGGCACGTCCATAAACGAATCACAAAAAGAAGATACGGGGAAGAAAAGCCAGGACGTTTTGTTTTCGCAAAACCGATTTTGTTCACTCTCGGTCTGGGACTTACTACGCCTTACTCCTTGGGTATTTTGGTCTGAAAATTTTACCAAACATTCGTCACTGTGTCTATTGAGATTTGGCTAAGGTTTGAGCCCCAAATTCGTCCCACAAGATTGGCAATAAATTTTTTATTCGTCACTGCCAGGGCTGAAAGGAAGGTTCGTTTGTGTGTGAAACTGTTTGATTTTTTTCGTGGGTGAATACTCATCCGTTTGACCTGAAATTTGTCGCGTTTTGTCCCAAATTCAGTGGAGATTCTTGTGTGGAATTTGAGGAAAAAACTATTCCGGGAGGATTTTTCAGAAATTTTGTGCAAACCAAGGCTATCCTCTACCGAAACTTGTGAAATTCCGGCCTAATTTCTGCAATTTCATTCTGGGTCCGTATCGCGCTGTAATATATTCAGACGAGCAATTTCGTGTGTTGTGTGCACCCTGGCAAGGAGGGACGTCCATAAACAAATAACAAAAAGAAGATACGGGGAAGAAAAGCCAGGACGTTTTGATTTCGCAAAACCGGTTTTGTTCACTCTCGGTCTGGGACTTACTACGCCTTACTCCTTGGGTATTTTGGTCTGAAATTTTTACCAGACATTCGTCACTGTGTCTATTGAGTTTTGGGTGATGTTTGAGCCCCAGATTCATCCCACATGATTGGCAATAAATTTTTTATTCGTCACTGCCAGGGCTGAAAGGAAGGTTCGTTTGTGTGTGAAACTGTTTGATTTTTTTCGTGGGTGAATACTCATCCGTTTGACCTGAAATTTGTCGCGTTTTTTCCCAAATTCAGTGGAGATTCTTGGGTGGAATTTGAGGAAAAAACTATTCCGGTAGAATTTTTCAGAAATTTTGTGCAAACCAAGGCTATACTCTACCGAAACTTGTGAAATTCCGGCCTAATTTCTGCAATTTCATTCTGGGTCCGTATCGCGCTGAAAAAAATTCAGACGAGCACTTTCGTGTGTTGTTTGAACCCAGGCAAGGAGGGACGTCCATAAACAAATCACAAAAAGAAGATACGGGGAAGAAAAGCCAGGACATTTTGATTTCGCAAAACCGATTTTGTTCACTCTCGGTCTAGGACTTACTACGCCTTACTCCTTGGGTATTTTGGTCTGAAATTTTTACCAGACATTCGTCACTGTCTCTATTGAGTTTTGGCTGAGGTTTGAGCCCCAGATTCGTCCCACAAGATTGGCAATAAATTTTTTATTCGTCACTGCCAGGGCTGAAAGGAAGGTTCGTTTGTGTGTGAAACTGTTTGATTTTTTTCGTGGGTGAATACTCATCCGTTTGACCTGAAATTTGTCGCGTTTTGTCCCAAATTCAGTTGAGATTCTAGGGTGGAATTTGAGGAAAAAACTATTCCGGTAGAATTTTTCAGAAATTTTGTGCAAACCAAGGCTATCCTCTACCGAAACTTGTGAAATTCCGGCATAATTTCTGCAATTTCATTCTGGGTCTGTACCACGCTGAAAAGAATTCAGACGAGCACTTTCGTGTGTTGTTTGCACCCAGGCAAGGAGGGACGTCCATAAACAAATCACAAAAAGAAGATACGGGGAAGAAAAGCCAGGACGTTTTGATTTCGCAAAACCGGTTTTGTTCACTCTCGGTCTAGGACTTACTACGCCTTACTCCTTGGGTATTTTGGTCTGAAATTTTTACCAGACATTCGTCACTGTGTCTATTAAAATTTGGCTGAGGTTTGAGCCCCATATTCGTCCCACAAGATTGGCAATAAATTTTTTATTCGTCACTGCCAGGGCTGAAAGGAAGGTTCGATTCTGTGTGAAACTTTTTATTTTTTTCGTGGGTGAATACTCATCCGTTTGACCTGAAATTTGTCGCGTTTTGTCCCAAATTCAGCGGAGATTCTGGGTGGAATTTGAGGAAAAAACTATTCTGGGGGAATTTTACAGAAATTTTGTGCAAACCAAGACTATCCTCTACCGAAACTTGTGAAATTCCGGCCTATTATCTGCAATTTCATTCTGAGTCCGTATCGCGCTGAAAAAAATTCAGACGAGCACTTTCGTGTGTTGTTTGAACCCAGGCAAGGAGGCACGTCCATAAACGAATCACAAAAAGAAGATACGGGGCAGAAAAGCCAGGACGTTTTTTTTTCACAAAACCGGTTTTGTTCACTCTCGGTCTGGGACTTACTACACCTTACTCCTTGAGTATTTTGGTCTGAAATTTTTACCAGACATTCGTCACTGTGTCTATTGAGTTTTGGCTGAGGTTTGAGCCCCAGATTCGTCCCACAAGATTGGCAATAAATTTTTTATTCGTCACTGCTAGGGCTGAAAGGAAGGTTTGTTTGTGTGTGAAACTGTTTGATTTTTTTCGTGGGTGAATACTCATCCGTTTGACCTGAAATTTGTCGCGTTTTGTCCCAAATTCAGTGGAAATTCATGGGTGGAATTTGATGAAAAAACTATTCCCGGAGAATTTTTCAGAAATTTTGTGCAAACCAAGGCTATCCTCTACCGAAACTTGTGAAATTCCGGCCTAATATCTGCAATTTCATTCTGGGTCCGTATCACGCTGAAAAAAAATTCAGACGAGCACTTTCGTATGTTCTTTGCACCCACGCAAGGAGGCACGTCCATAAACGAATCACAAAAAGAAGATACGGGGAAGAAAAGCCAGGACGTTTTGTTTTCACAAAACCGGTTTTGTTCACTCTCGGTCTAGGACTTACTATGCCTTACTCCTTGGGTATTTTGGTCTGAAATTTTTACCAGACATTCGACACTGTGTCTATTGAGTTTTGGCTGATGTTTGAGCCCCAGATTCGTCCCACAAGATTGGCAATAAATTTTTTATTCGTCACTGCCAGGGATGAAAGGAAGGTTCGTTTGTGTGTGAAACTGTTTGATTTTTTTCGTGGGTGAATACTCATCCGTTTGACCTGAAATTTGTCGCGTTTTGTCCCAAATTCAGTGGAAATTCTTGGGTGGAATTTGATGAAAAAACTATTCCCGGAGAATCATTCAGAAATTTTGTGCAAACCAAGGCTATCCTCTACCGAAACTTGTAAAATTCCGGCCTAATTTCATTCTGGGTCCGTATCGCGCTGAAAAAAATTCACACGAGCACTTTCGTATGTTGTTTGCACCCAGGCAAGGAGGGACGTCCATAAACGAATCACAAAAAGAAGATACAGGGAAGAAAAGCCAGGACGTTTTGTTTTCGCAAAACCGGTTTTGTTTACTCTCGGTCTGGGACTTACTACGCCTTACAACTTGGGTATTTTGGTCTGAAATTTTTACCAGACATTCGTCACTGTGTCTATTGAGTTTTGGCTGAGGTTTGAGCCCCAGATCCGCCCCATAAGATTGGCAATATTTTTTTTTTCGTCACTGCCAGGGCTGAAAGGAAGGTTCGTTTGTGTGTGAAACTGTTTGATATTTTTCGTGGGTGAATACTCATCCGTTTGACCTGAAATTTGTCGCGTTTTGTCCCAAATTCAGTGGAGATTCTTGGGTGGAATTTGAGGAAAAAACTATTCCGGTAGAATTTTTCAGAAATTTTGTGCAAACGAAGGCTATCCTCTACCGAAACTTGTGAAATTCCGGCCTAATTTCTGCAATTTCATTCTGGGTCCGTATCCCGCTGAAAAAAATTCAGACGAGCAATTTCGTGTGTTGTTTGCACCCAGGCAAGGAGGCACGTCCATAAACGAATCACAAAAAGAAGATACGGGGAAGAAAAGCCAATACGTTTTGTTTTCGCAAAACCGGTTTTGTTCACTCTCGGTCTTGGACATACTACGCCTTACTCCTTGGGTATTTTGGTCTGAAATTTTTACTAGACATTCGTCACTAGGTCTATTGAGTTTTGGGTGAGGTTTGAGCCCCAGATTCGTCCCCCAAGATTGACAATAAATTTTTTATTCGTCACTGCCAGTGCAGAAAGGAAGATTCGTTTGTGTGTGAAACTGTTTGATTTTTTTCGTGGGTGAATACTCATCCGTTTGACCTGAAATTTGTCGTGTTTTGTCCCAAATTCAGTGGAGATTCTTGGGTGGAATTTGAGGAAAAAACTATTCCGGTAGAATATTTCAGAAATTTTGTGCAAACCAAGGCTATCCTCTATCGAAACTTGTAAAATTCCGACCTAATTTCTGCAATTTCATTCTGGGTCCATATCGCGCTGAAAAAAATTCACAAGAGCACTTTCGTGTGTTGTTTGCACCCAGGCAAGGAGGCACGTCCATAAACGAATCACAAAAAGAAGATACGGGGAAGAAAAGCCAATACGTTTTGTTTTCGCAAAACCGGTTTTGTTCACTCTCGGTCTTGGACATACTACGCCTTACTCCTTGGGTATTTTGGTCTGAAATTTTTACTAGACATTCGTCACTAGGTCTATTGAGTTTTGGGTGAGGTTTGAGCCCCAGATTCGTCCCACAAGATTGACAATAAATTTTTTATTCGTCACTGCCAGTGCAGAAAGGAAGATTCGTTTGTGTGTGAAACTGTTTGATTTTTTTCGTGGGTGAATACTCATCCGTTTGACCTGAAATTTGTCGTGTTTTGTCCCAAATTCAGTGGAGATTCTTGGGTGGAATTTGAGGAAAAAACTATTCCGGTAGAATATTTCAGAAATTTTGTGCAAACCAAGGCTATCCTCTATCGAAACTTGTGAAATTCCGACCTAATTTCTGCAATTTCATTCTGGGTCCATATCGCGCTGAAAAAAATTCACAAGAGCACTTTCGTGTGTTGTTTGCACCCAGGCAAGGAGGCACGTCCGTAAATGAATCACAAATAGAACGTACGGGGAAGAAAAGCCAGGACGTTTTGTTTTCGCAAAACCGGTTTTGTTCACTCTCGGTCTGGGACTTACTACGCCTTACTCCTTGGGTATTTTGGTCTGAAATTTTTACCAGATATTCGTCACTGTGTCTATTGAGTTTTGGCTGAGGTTTGAGCCCCAGATTCGTCCCACAAGATTGGCAATTAATTTTTCATTCGTCACTGCCAGGGCTTATAGGAAGGTTCGTTTGTGTGTGAAACTGTTTGATATTTTTCGTGAGTGAATACTCATTCGTTTGACCTAAAATTTGTCGCGTTTTGTCCCAAATTCAGTGGAGATTCTTGGGTAGAATTTGAGGAAAAAACTATTCCGGGAGAATTTTTCAGAAATTTTGTGCAAACCAAGGCTATCCTCTACCGAAACTTGTGAAATTTCGGCCTCATTTTAACAATATTATTCTAGGTCCGTATCGCGCTGAAAAAAATTCACACGAGCACTTTCGTATGTTGTTTGCGCCCAGGAATGGAGGCACGTCCATAAACGAATCACAAAAAGAAGATACGGGGAAGAAAAGCCAGGAGGTTTGGTTCCGGAAAACCTGTTTTGTTCACTGTCGGTCTGGGACTTGCTACGCCTCACTCCTTGGGTATTTTGGTCTGATATTTTTACCAGACATTCGTCACTGTGGCTATTGAGTTTTGGCTGAGGTTTGAGCCCCAGATTCGTCCCACAAGATTGGCAATAAATTTTTTATTCGTCACTGGCAGGGCTGAAAGGAAGGTTCGTTTCTGTGTGAAACTGTTTGATTTTTTTCATGGTTGAATACTCATCCGTTTGACCCGAAATTTGTCGCGTTTTGTCCCAAATTCAGTGGAGATTCTTGGGTGGAATTTGAGGAAAAAACTATTCCGGGAGAATTTTTCAGAAATTTTGTGCAAACCAATGCTATCCTCTACCGAAACCTGTGAAATTCCGGCCTAATTTCTGCAATTTCATTCTGGGTCCGTATCGCGCTGAAAAATATTCACACGAGCACTTTCGTATGTTGTTTGCGCCCAGGAATGGAGGCACGTCCATAAGCGAATCACAAAAAGAAGATACGGGGAAGAAAAGCCAGGAGGTTTGGTTCCAGAAAACCTGTTTTGTTCACTGTCGGTCTGGGACTTACTACGCCTTACTCCTTGGGTAATTTGATCTGATATTTTTCCCATACTTTTGTCACTGTGTCTATTGAGTTTTGGCTGAGGTTTGAGCCCCAGATTCGTCCCACAAGATTGGCAATAAATTTTTTATTCGTAACTGCTAGTGCAGAAAGGAATGTTCGTTTGTGTGTGAAACTGTTTGATTTTTTTCGTGGGTGAATACTCATCCGTTTGACCTGATTTTTGTCGCGTTTTGTCCCAAATTCAGTGGAGATTCTTGGGTGGAATTTCAGGAAAAAACTATTCCGGTAGAATTTTTCAGAAATTTTGTGCAAACTAAGGCTATCCTCTACCGAAACTTGTGAAATTCCGGCCTAATTTCTGCAATTTCTTTCTGGGTCCGTATCGCGCTGAAAAAAATTCACACGAGCACTTTCGTATGTTGTTTGCACCCAGGCAAGGAGGCACGTCCATAAACGAATCACAAAAAGAAGATACGGGAAAGAAAATCCAGGACGTTTTGTTTTCGGAAAACCGGTTTTGTTCACTCTAGGTCTGGGACTTACTACGCCTTACTCCTTGGGTATTTTGGTCTCAAATTTTTACCAGACATTCGTCACTGTGTATATTGAGTTTTGGCTGAGGTTTGAACCCCAGATTCGTCCCACAAGATTGGCAATAAATTTTTTATTCGTAACTGCTAGTGCAGAAAGGAATGTTCGTTTGTGTGTGAAACTGTTTGATTTTTTTCGTGGGTGAATACTCATCCGTTTGACCTGATTTTTGTCGCGTTTTGTCCCAAATTCAGTGGAGATTCTTGGGTGGAATTTCAGGAAAAAACTATTCCGGTAGAATTTTTCAGAAATTTTGTGCAAACTAAGGCTATCCTCTACCGAAACTTGTGAAATTCCGGCCTAATTTCTGCAATTTCATTCTGGGTCCGTATCCCGCTGAAAAAAATTCAGACGAGCAATTTCGTGTGTTGTTTGCACCCAGGCAAGGAGGCACGTCCATAAACGAATCACAAAAAGAAGATACGGGGAAGAAAAGGCAGGACGTTTTGTTTTCGCAAAACCGGTTTTGTTCACTCTCGGTCTGGGACTTACTACGCCTTACTCCTTGGGTATTTTGGTCTGAAATTTTTACCAGACATTCTTCACTGTGTCTATCGAGTTTTGGCTGAGGTTTGAGCCCCAGATTCGTCCCACAAGATTGGCAATAAATTTTTTATTCGTCACTGCGACGGCTGAAAGGTAGGTTCGTTTGTGCGTGAAACTGTTTGATTTTTTTCCTGAGTGAATACTCATTCGTTTGACCTAAAATTTGTAGCGTTTTGTCCCAAATTCAGTGGAGATTCTTGGGTGGAATTTGAGGAAAAAACTATTCCAGGAGAATTTTTCAGAAATTTTGTGCAAACTAAGGCTATCCTCTACCGAAACTTGTGAAATTCTGGCCTAATTTCTGCAATATTATTCTGGGTCCGTATCGCGTTGAAAAAAATTCACACGAGCACTTTCGAATGTTGTTTGCGCCCAGGAATGGAGGCACGTCCATAAACGAAGCACAAAAAGAAGATACGGGGAAGAAAAGACAGGACGTTTTGTTTCCGGAAAACCGGTTTTGTTCACTCTCGGTCTGGGACTTACTACGCCTCACTCCTTGGGTATTTTGGTCTGATATTTTTACCAGACATTCGTCACTATGGCTATTGAGTTTTGGCTGAGGTTTGAGCCCCAGATTCGTCCCACAAGATTGGCAATAAATTTTTTATTCGTCACTGGCAGGGCTGAAAGGAAGTTTCGTTTGTGTGTGAAACTGTTTGATTTTTTTCATGGTTGAATACTCATCCGTTTGACCCGAAATTTGTCGCGTTTTGTCCCAAATTCAGTGGAGATTCTTGGGTGGAATTTGAGGAAAAAACTATTCCGGGAGAATTTTTCAGAAATTTTGTGCAAACCAATGCTATCCTCTACCGAAACCTGTGAAATTCCGGCCTAATTTCTGCAATTTCATTCTGGGTCCGTATCGCGCTGAAAAAAATTCACACGAGCACTTTCGTATGTTGTTTGCGCCCAGGAATGTAGGCACGTCCATAAGCGAATCACAAAAAGAAGATACGGGGAAGAAAAGCCAGGAGGTTTGGTTCCAGAAAACCTGTTTTGTTCACTGTCGGTCTGGGACTTACTACGCCTTACTCCTTGGGTAATTTGATCTGATATTTTTCCCATAATTTTGTCACTGTGTCTATTGAGTTTTGGCTGAGGTTTGAGCCCCAGATTCGTCCCACAAGATTGGCAATAAATTTTTATTCGTCACTGCCAGGGCTTAAAGGAAGGTTCGTTTGTGTGTGAAACTGTTTGATTTTTTTCGTGGGTGAATACTCATCCGTTTGACCTGAAATTTGTCGCGTTTTGTCCCAAATTCAGTGGAGATTCTTGGGTGGAATTTGAGGAAAAAACTATTCCGGTAGAATTTTTCAGAAATTTTGTGCAAACGAAGGCTATCCTCTACCGAAACTTGTGAAATTCCGGCCTAATTTCTGCAATTTCATTCTGGGTCCGTATCCCGCTGAAAAAAATTCAGACGAGCAATTTCGTGTGTTGTTTGCACCCAGGCAAGGAGGCACGTCCATAAACGAATCACAAAAAGAAGATACGGGGAAGAAAAGCCAATACGTTTTGTTTTCGCAAAACCGGTTTTGTTCACTCTCGGTCTTGGACATACTACGCCTTACTCCTTGGGTATTTTGGTCTGAAATTTTTACCAGACATTCGTCACTAGGTCTATTGAGTTTTGGCTGAGGTTTGAGCCCCAGATTCGTCCCACAAGATTGACAATAAATTTTTTATTCGTCACTGCCAGTGCAGAAAGGAAGATTCGTTTGTGTGTGAAACTGTTTGATTTTTTTCGTGGGTGAATACTCATCCGTTTGACCTGAAATTTGTCGTGTTTTGTCCCAAATTCAGTGGAGATTCTTGGGTGGAATTTGAGGAAAAAACTATTCCGGTAGAATATTTCAGAAATTTTGTGCAAACCAAGGCTATCCTCTATCGAAACTTGTGAAATTCCGACCTAATTTCTGCAATTTCATTCTGGGTCCGTATCGCGCTGAAAAAAATTCACAAGAGCACTTTCGTGTGTTGTTTGCACCCAGGCAAGGAGGCACGTCCGTAAATAAATCACAAATAGAACGTACGGGGAAGAAAAGCCAGGACGTTTTGTTTTCGCAAAACCGGTTTTGTTCACTCTCGGTCTGGGACTTACTACGCCTTACTCCTTGGGTATTTTGGTCTGAAATTTTTACCAGATATTCGTCACTGTGTCTATTGAGTTTTGGCTGAGGTTTGAGCCCCAGATTCGTCCCACAAGATTGGCAATAAATTTTTCATTCGTCACTGCCAGGGCTTATAGGAAGGTTCGTTTGTGTGTGAAACTGTTTGATATTTTTCGTGTGTGAATACTCATTCGTTTGACCTAAAATTTGTCGCGTTTTGTCCCAAATTCAGTGGAGATTCTAGGGTAGAATTTGAGGAAAAAACTATTCCGGGAGAATTTTTCAGAAATTTTGTGCAAACCAAGGCTATCCTCTACCGAAACTTGTGAAATTTCGGCCTCATTTCTACAATATTATTCTAGGTCCGTATCGCGCTGAAAAAAATTCACACGAGCACTTTCGTATGTTGTTTGCGCCCAGGAATGGAGGCACGTCCATAAACGAATCACAAAAAGAAGATACGGGGAAGAAAAGCCAGGAGGTTTGGTTCCGGAAAACCTGTTTTGTTCACTGTCGGTCTGGGACTTGCTATGCCTCACTCCTTGGGTATTTTGGTCTGATATTTTTACCAGACATTCGTCACTGTGGCTATTGAGTTTTGGCTGAGGTTTGAGCCCCAGATTCGTCCCACAAGATTGGCAATAAATTTTTTATTCGTCACTGGCAGGGCTGAAAGGAAGGTTCGTTTGTGTGTGAAACTGTTTGATTTTTTTCATGGTTGAATACTCATCCGTTTGACCCGAAATTTGTCACGTTTTGTCCCAAATTCAGTGGAGATTCTTGGGTGGAATTTGAGGAAAAAACTATTCCGGTAGAATTTTTCAGAAATTTTGTGCAAACGAAGGCTATCCTCTACCGAAACTTGTGAAATTCCGGCCTAATTTCTGCAATTTCATTCTGGGTCCATATCGCGCTGAAAAAAATTCAGACGAGCAATTTCGTGTGTTGTTTGCACCCAGGCAAGGAGGCACGTCCATAAACGAATCACAAAAAGAAGATACGGGGAAGAAAAGCCAATACGTTTTGTTTTCGCAAAACCGGTTTTGGTCACTCTCGGTCTTGGACATACTACGCCTTACTCCTTGGGTATTTTGGTCTCAAATTTTTACCAGACATTCGTCACTAGGTCTATTGAGTTTTGGCTGAGGTTTGAGCCCCAGATTCGTCCCACAAGATTGACAATAAATTTTTTATTCGTCACTGCCAGTGCAGAAAGGAAGATTCGTTTGTGTGTGAAACTGTTTGATTTTTTTCGTGGGTGAATACTCATCCGTTTGACCTGAAATTTGTCGTGTTTTGTCCCAAATTCAGTGGAGATTCTTGGGTGGAATTTGAGGAAAAAACTATTCCGGTAGAATATTTCAGAAATTTTGTGCAAACCAAGGCTATCCTCTATCGAAACTTGTGAAAGTCCGACCTAATTTCTGCAATTTCATTCTGGGTCCGTATCGCGCTGAAAAAAATTCACAAGAGCACTTTCGTGTGTTGTTTGCACCCAGGCAAGGAGGCACGTCCGTAAATGAATCACAAATAGAACGTACGGGGAAGAAAAGCCAGGACGTTTTGTTTTCGCAAAACCGGTTTTGTTCACTCTCGGTCTGGGACTTACTACGCCTTACTCCTTGGGTATTTTGGTCTGAAATTTTTACCAGATATTCGTCACTGTGTCTATTGAGTTTTGGCTGAGGTTTGAGCCCCAGATTCGTCCCACAAGATTGGCAATAAATTTTTCATTCGTCACTGCCAGGGCTTATAGGAAGGTTCGTTTGTGTGTGAAACTGTTTGATATTTTTCGTGAGTGAATACTCATTCGTTTGACCTAAAATTTGTCGCGTTTTGTCCCAAATTCAGTGGAGATTCTTGGGTAGAATTTGAGGAAAAAACTATTCCGGGAGAATTTTTGAGAAATTTTGTGCAAACCAAGGCTATCCTCTACCGAAACTTGTGAAATTTCGGCCTCATTTCTACAATATTATTCTAGGTCCGTATCGCGCTGAAAAAAATTCACACGAGCACTTTCGTATGTTGTTTGCGCCCAGTAATGGAGGCACGTCCATAAACGAATCACAAAAAGAAGATACGCGGAAGAAAAGCCAGGAGGTTTGGTTCCGGAAAACCTGTTTTGTTCACTGTCGGTCTGGGACTTGCTACGCCTCACTCCTTGGGTATTTTGGTCTGATATTTTTACCAGACATTCGTCACTGTGGCTATTGAGTTTTGGCTGAGGTTTGAGCCCCAGATTCGTCCCACAAGATTGGCAATAAATTTTTTATTCGTCACTGGCAGGGCTGAAAGGAAGGTTCGTTTGTGTGTGAAACTGTTTGATTTTTTTCATGGTTGAATACTCATCCGTTTGACCCGAAATTTGTCGCGTTTTGTCCCAAATTCAGTGGAGATTCTTGGGTGGAATTTGAGGAAAAAACTATTCCGGGAGAATTTTTCAGAAATTTTGTGCAAACCAATGCTATCCTCTACCGAAACCTGTGAAATTCCGGCCTAATTTCTGCAATTTCATTCTGGGTCCGTATCGCGCTGAAAAAAATTCACACGAGCACTTTCGTATGTTGTTTGCGCCCAGGAATGGAGGCACGTCCATAAGCGAATCACAAAAAGAAGATACGGGGAAGAAAAGCCAGGAGGTTTGGTTCCAGAAAACCTGTTTTGTTCACTGTCGGTCTGGGACTTACTACGCCTTACTCCTTGGGTAATTTGATCTGATATTTTTCCCATACTTTTGTCACTGTGTCTATTGAGTTTTGGCTGAGGTTTGAGCCCCAGATTCGTCCCACAAGATTGGCAATAAATTTTTATTCGTCACTGCCAGGGCTTAAAGGAAGGTTCGTTTGTGTGTGAAACTGTTTGATTTTTTTCGTGGGTGAATACTCATCCGTTTGACCTGAAATTTGTCGCGTTTTGTCCCAAATTCAGTGGAGATTCTTGGGTGGAATTTGAGGAAAAAACTATTCCGGGAGAATTTTTCAGAAATTTTGTGCAAACCAAGGCTATCCTCTACCGAAACTTGTGAAATTCCGGCCTAATTTCTGCAATTTCTTTCTGGGTCCGTATCGCGCTGAAAAAAATTCACACGAGCACTTTCGTATGTTGTTTGCACCCAGGCAAGGAGGCACGTCCATAAACGAATCACAAAAAGAAGATACGGGAAAGAAAATCCAGGACGTTTTGTTTTCGGAAAACCGGTTTTGTTCACTCTAGGTCTGGGACTTACTACGCCTTACTCCTTGGGTATTTTGGTCTCAAATTTTTACCAGACATTCGTCACTGTGTATATTGAGTTTTGGCTGAGGTTTGAACCCCAGATTCGTCCCACAAGATTGGCAATAAATTTTTTATTCGTAACTGCTAGTGCATAAAGGAATGTTCGTTTGTGTGTGAAACTGTTTGATTTTTTTCGTGGGTGAATACTCATCCGTTTGACCTGATTTTTGTCGCGTTTTGTCCCAAATTCAGTGGAGATTCTTGGGTGGAATTTCAGGAAAAAACTATTCCGGTAGAATTTTTCATAAATTTTGTGCAAACTAAGGCTATCCTCTACCGAAACTTGTGAAATTCCGGCCTAATTTCTGCAATTTCATTCTGGGTCCGTATCCCGCTGAAAAAAATTCAGACGAGCAATTTCGTGTGTTGTTTGCACCCAGGCAAGGAGGCACGTCCATAAACGAATCACAAAAAGAAGATACGGGGAAGAAAAGGCAGGACGTTTTGTTTTCGCAAAACCGGTTTTGTTCACTCTCGGTCTGGGACTTACTACGCCTTACTCCTTGGGTATTTTGGTCTGAAATTTTTACCAGACATTCGTCACTGTGTCTATCGAGTTTTGGCTGAGGTTTGAGCCCCAGATTCGTCCCACAAGATTGGCAATAAATTTTTTATTCGTCACTGTCACGGCTGAAAGGTAGGTTTGTTTGTGCGTGAAACTGTTTGATTTTTTTCCTGAGTGAATACTCATTCGTTTGACCTAAAATTTGTAGCGTTTTGTGCCAAATTCAGTGGAGATTCTTGGGTGGAATTTGAGGAAAAAACTATTCCAGGAGAATTTTTCAGAAATTTTGTGCAAACTAAGGCTATCCTCTACCGAAACTTGTGAAATTCTGGCCTAATTTCTGCAATATTATTCTGGGTCCGTATCGCGTTGAAAAAAATTCACACGAGCACTTTCGAATGTTGTTTGCGCCCAGGAATGGAGGCACGTCCATAAACGAAGCACAAAAAGAAGATACGGGGAAGAAAAGCCAATACGTTTTGTTTCCGGAAAACCGGTTTTGTTCACTCTCGGTCTGGGACTTACTACGCCTCACTCCTTGGGTATTTTGGTCTGAAATTTTTACCATACATTCGTCACTGTGTCTATTTAGTGTTGGCTGAGGTTTGAGCACCAGATTCTTCGCAAAAGATTGGCAATAAATTTTTTATTCGTCACTGCCAGGGTTGAAAGGAAGGTTCTTTTGTGTGTGAAACTGTTTGATTTTTTTCGTGGGTGAATACTCATCCGTTTGACCTAAAATTTAGCGCTTTTTGTCCCAAATTCAGTGGAGATTCTTGGGTGGAATTTTAGGAAAAAATTATTCCAAGAGGATTTTTCAGAAATTTTGTGCAAACCCAGGCTATCCTCTACCGAAACTTGTGAAATTTCGGCCTAATTTCTGCAATTTCATTCTGGGTCCGTATCGCGCTGAAAAAAAATTCACACGAGCACTTTCGTATCTTGTTTGCACCCAGGAATGGAGGCACGTCCATAAACGAATCACAAAAAGAAGATACGGGGAAGAAAAGCAAGGACGTTTTGTTTTCGGAAAACCGGTTTTGTTCACTCTCGGTCTGGGACTTACTACACCTCACTCCTTGGGTATTTTGGTGTAAAATTTTTACCAAACATGCGTCACTGTGTCTATTGAGTTTTAGCTGAGGTTTGAGCCCCAGATTCGTCCCACAAAATTGGCAATAAATTTTTTATTCGCCACTGCCAGGGCTGAAAGGAAGGTTCGTTTGTGTGTGAAACTGATTGATTTTTTTCGTGGGTGAATACTCATTCGTTTCACCTGAAATTTGTCGCGTTTTGTCCCAAATTCAATGGAGATTCTTGGGTGGAATTTCAGGAAAAAACTATTTTGGGAGAATTTTTCAAAAAAAAATTTCACACCAAGGCTATCCTGTACCGAAACTTGTGACATTCCGGCCTTATTTCTGCAATTTCATTCTGGGTCCGTATCACGCTGAAAAAAATTCACACGAGCACTTTCGTATCTTGTTTGCACCCAGGAATGGAGGCATGTCCATAAACGAATCACAAAAAGAAGATACGGGGAAGAAAAGCAAGGACGTTTTGTTTTCGCAAAACCGGTTTTGTTCACTCTCGGTCTGGGACTTACTACGCGTCACTCCTTGGGTATTTTGGTCTGAAATTTTTACCAGAGATTCGTCGCTGTGTCTATTTAGTGTTGGCTCAGGTTTGAGCACCAGATTCGTCCCACAAGATTGGCAATAAATTTTTTATTCGTCACTGCCAGGGCTTAATGGAAGGTTCGTTTGTGTGTCAAACTGTTTGATTTTCTTCGTGGGTGAATACTCATTCGTTTGAACTGAAATTTGTCCATTTTGGTCCCAAATTCAGTGGAGATTCTTGGGTGGAATTTGAGGAAAAAACTATTCCGGGAGAATTTTTCAGAAATTTTGTGCAAACCAAGGCTATCCTCTACCAAAACTTGTGAAGTTCTGGCCTAATTTTTGCAATTTCATTCTGGGTCCGTATCGCGCTGAAAAAAATTCACACGAGCACTTTCGTATGTTGTTTGCACCCAGGCAAGGAGGCACGTCCATAAATGAATCACAAAAAGAAGATAAGGGGAAGAAAAGCCAGGACGTTTTGTTTTCGCAAAACCGGTTTTGTTCACTCTCGGTCTGGGACTTACTACGCGTCACTCCTTGGGTATTTTGGTCTGAAATTTTTACCAAACATTCGTCACTGTGTCTATTTAGTTTTGGCTGAGGTTTGAGCCCCAGATTTGTCCCATAAGATTGGCAATAAATTTTTAATTAGTCTCTGCCAGGGTTGAAAGGAAGGTTCGTTTGTGTGAGAAACTGTTTGATTTTTTTCGTGGGTGAATACTCATCCGTTTGACCTGAAATTTGTCGCGTTTTGTCCCAAATTCAGTGGAGATTCTTCGGTGCAATTTTAGTAAAAAACTACTCGGGGATAATTTTTCAAAAATTTTGTGCAAACCAAGGCTATCCTCTACCGAAACTTGTGAAATTACGGCCTAATTTCTGCAATTTCATTCTGAATCCGTATCGCGCTGAGAAAAATTCAGAAGAGCAATTTCGTATGTTGTTTGCACCCAGGCAAGGAGGCACGTTCATAAACGAATCACAAAAAGAAGATACGGGGAAGAAAAGCCAGGACGTTTTGTTTTCGGAAAATCGGTTTTGTTCACTATCGGTCTGGGACTTACTACGCCTCAAACTGATTGATTTTTTTCGTGGGTGAATACTCATTCGTTTGACCTGAAATTTGTCGAGTTTTGTCCCAAATTCAGTGGAGATTCTTGGGTGGAATTTCAGGAAAAAACTATTATGGGAGAATTTTTCAAAAAAAATTTTCAAACCAAGGCTATCCTCTACTGAAACTTGTGACATTCCGGCCTAATTTCTGCAATTTTATTCTGGGTCCGTATCGCGCTGAAAAAAATTCACACGAGCAATTTCGTATCTTGTTTGCACCCAGGAATGGAGGCACGTCCATAAACGAATCACAAAAAGAAGATACGGGGAAGAAAAGCCAGGACGTTTTGTTTTCGGAAAACCGGTTTTGTTCACTCTCGGTCTGGGACTTACTACGCGTCACTCCTTGGGTATTTTGGTCTGAAATTTTTACCAGACATTCGTCACTGTGTCTATTTAGTTTTGGCTGAGTTTTGAGCACCAGATTCGTCCCACAAGATTGGCAATAAATTTTTTATTCGTCACTACTAGAGCTCCGGTTTTGTTCACTCTCGGTCTAGGACTTACTACGCGTCACTCCTTGGGTATTTTGGTCTGAAATTTTTACCAGACATTCGTCACTGTGTCTATTTAGTGTTGGCTGAAGTTTGAGCACCAGATTCGTCACACAAGATTGGCAATAAATTTTTTATTCGTCACTGCCAGGGCTTAAAGGAATGTTCGTTTGTGTGTCAAACTGTTTGACTTTCTTCGTGGGTGAATACTCATCCGTTTGAACTGAAATTTGTCGATTTTTGTCCCAAATTCAGTGGAGATTCTTGGGTGGAATTTGAGGAAAAAACTATTCCGGGAGAATTTTTCAGAAATTTTGTGCAAACCAAGGCTATCCTCTACCGAAACTTGTGAAATTCCGGCCTAATTTCTGCAATTTCATTCTGAATCCGTATCGCGCTGAGAAAAATTCACACGAGCACTTTCGTATGTTGTTTGCACCCAGGCAAGGAGGCACGTCCATAAACGAATCACAAAAAGAAGATACAGGGAAGAAAAGCCAGGACGTTTTGTTTTCGCAAAACCGGTTTTGTTCACTCTCGGTCTGGGACTTACTACACGTCACTCCTTGGGTATTTTGGTCTGAAATTTTTACCAAACATTCGTCACTGTGTCTATTTAGTTTTGGCTGAGGTTTGAGCCCCAGATTTGTCCCACAACATTGGCAATAAATTTTTTATTAGTCTCTGCCAGGGTTGAAAGGAAGGTTCGTTTGTGTGTGAAACTGTTTGATTTTTTTCGTGGGTGAATACTCATCCGTTTGACCTGAAATTTGTCGCGTTTTGTCCCAAATTCAGTGGAGATTCTTGGGTGCAATTTTAGGATAAAACTACTCGGGGATAATTTTTCAAAAATTTTGTGCAAACCAAGGCTATCCTCTATCGAAACTTGTGAAATTCCGGCCTAATTTCTGCAATTTCATTATGAATCCGTATTGCGCTGAGAAAAATTCACACGAGCACTTTCGTATGTTGTTTGCACCCAGGCAAGGAGGCACGTCCATAAACGAATCACAAAAAGAAGATACGGGGAAGAAAAGCCAGGACGTTTTGTTTTCGGAAAATCGGTTTTGTTCACTATCGGTCTGGGACTTACTACGCCTCACTCCTTGGGTATTTTGGTCTGAAATTTATACCAAACATGCGTCACTGTGTCTATTTAGTTTTGGCTGAGGTTTGAGCCCCAGATTCGTCCCACAATATTGGCAATAAATTTTTTATTCGTCACTGCCAGAGCCGAAAGGAGGGTTCGTTTGTGTGTGAAACTGATTGATTTTTTTCGTGAGTGAATACTCATTCGTTTGACCTAAAATTTGTCGCGTTTTGTCCCAAATTCAGTGGAGATTCTTGGGTGGAATTTCAGGAAAAAACTTTTCTGGGAGAATTTTTCAAAAAAAATTTTCAAACCAAGGCTATCCTCTATCGAAACTTGTGAAATTCCGGCCTAATTTCTGCAATTTCATTCTGAATCCGTATTGCGCTGAGAAAAATTCACACGAGCACTTTCGTATGTTGTTTGCACCCAGGCAAGGAGGCACGTCCATAAACGAATCACAAAAAGAAGATACGGGGAAGAAAAGCCAGGACGTTTTGTTTTCGAAAAATCGGTTTTGTTCACTATCGGTCTGGGACTTACTACGCGTCACTCCTTGGGTATTTTGGTCTGAAATTTTTACCAGACATTCGTCACTGTGTCTATTTAGTGTTGGCTGAGGTTTGAGCACCAGATTCGTCCCACAACATTGACAATAAATTTTTTATTCGTCACTGTCAGGGCTTAAAGGAAGGTTCGTTTGTGTGTGAAACTGTTTGATTTTCTTCGTGGGTGAATACTCATCCGTTTGAACTGAAATTTGTCGATTTGTGTCCCAAATTCAGTGGAGATTCTTGGGTGGAATTTTAGGAAAAAACTATTCCCGGAGAATTTTTCAGAAATTTTGTGCAAACCAAGGTTATCCTCTACCGAAACTTGTGATGTTCTGGCCTAATTTCTGCAATTTCATTCTGGGTCCGTATCGCGTTGGAAAAAATTCACACGAGCACTTTCGTATGATGTTTGCACCCAGGCAAGGAGGCACGTCCATAAACGAATCACAAAAAGAAGATACGGGGAAGAAAAGCCAGGACGTTTTGTTTTCGCAAAACCGGTTTTGTTCACTCTCGGTCTGGGACTTACAACGTGTCACTGCTTGGGTATTTTGGTCTGAAATTTTTACCAAACATTCGTCACTGTGTCTATTTACTTTTGGCTGAGGTTTGAGTCCCAGATTCGTCCCACAAGATTGGCAATAAATTTTTTATTAGTCTCTGCCAGGGTTGAAAGGAAGGTTCGTTTGTGTGTGAAACTGTTTGATTTTTTTCGTGGGTGAATACTCATCCGTCTGACCTGAAATTTGTCGCGTTTTGTCCCAAATTCAGTGGAGATTCTTGGGTGCAATTTTAGGAAAATACTACTCGGGGAGAATTTTTCAAAAATTTTGTGCAAACCAAGGCTATCCTCTACCGAAACTTGTGAAATTCCGGCCTAATTTCTGCAATTTCATTCTGGGTCCGTATCGTGCTGAAAAAAATTCAAATGAGCACTTTCGTATCTTGTTTGCACCCAGGAATGGAGGCACGTCCGTAAACGAATCACAAAAAGAAGATACGGGGAAGAAAAGCCAGGACGTTTTGTTTTCGGAAAACCGGTTTTGTTCACTCTCGGTCTGGGACATACTACGCCTCACTCCTTGGGTATTTTGGTCTGATATTTTTACCAGACATTCGTCACTGTGTCTATTTAGTGTTGGCTGAGGTTTGAGCACCAGATTCGTCCCACAAGATTGGCAATAAATTTTTATTTGTCACTTTCAGGGCTGAAAGGAAGGTTCTTTTATGTGTGAAACTGTTTGATCTTTTTCGTGGGAGAATACTCATCCGTTTGACCTAAAATTTGTCGCGTTTTGTCTCAAATTCAGTGGAGATTCTTGGGTGCAATTTCAGGAATAAACTATTCAGGGAGAATTTTTCAGAAACTTTTTTCAGACCAAGGCTATATCCTCTACTGAAACTTGTGAAATTCCGGCCTAATTTTTGCAATTTCATTCTGGGTCCGTATCGCGCTGAAAAAAATTCACACGAGCACTTTCTTTTGTTGTTTGCACCCAGGAAAGGAGTCACGTCCATAAACGAATCACAAAAAGAAGATACGGGGAAGAAAAGCCAGGACGTTTTGTTTTCGGAAAACGGGTTTTGTTCACTCTCGGTCTGGGACTTACTACGCCTCACTCCTTGGGTATTTTGGTCTGAAATTTTTACCAGACATTCGTCACTGTGTCTGTTTAGTTTTGGCTGAGGTTTGAGCACCAGATTCGTCCCACAAGATTGGCAATAAATTTTTTCTTCGTCACTGCCAGGGCTGAAAGGAAGGTTCGTTTGTGTGTGAAACTGTTTGATTTTTTTCGTGGGTGAATACTCATCCGTTTGACCTGAAATTTGTCGCGTTTTGTCCCAAATTCAGTGGAGATTCTTGGGCGGAATTTCAAGAAAAAACTATTGATGAGAATCAAATAAAGGAGGCTTTTATTAATGGAGGAAGAGGACATCCACCCTCACATTTGAAGTTCTTCGTTCTAGTCTTCTCAAAATTAAAAGAAGACATAAAATAAAGATGAGGCCCAAGCCCAAACCCAAGAAGGCCAAAGCCCAAAGAGCCCAAGTCCATCCTATGAGGGGCAAGGCCAAGCTTTGAAATACTCTTGTATCGTTTTAGGAGGTGTGGTTATTAAATAAAGGAGTGTGAAAATGTAAAATAAAGTCACATTGTCCATGTGACTTAGGAGAGTGGTGTAGGTATAGTTTTTAGGAAGTGTCGTAGTAGAAAAAGGTCACACTTTCCATGTGACTTGTTTTTTGGTGGGAATTTCAAATGAGTTTATTTGAATTTTCCCACCTATTTTTCAGCACTTATAGGCTATAAATAAAGGTGCTTAGCTTGTACAATTCAGATTTGAATTTTGATTAGAGAAACTATACTCAATTTTTGAGAGAGCATTGGAGAGCTTTGTGCCTTCTTCACTAGTCTTCTCTTGATGGTTCCATGGTTACCTCAAGTGGCGGCTTGCACACTCATCTAGGAGTCTCCATCCTTCTAGTGGCGTGATCATCCAACCATACATCCATCTTCATGAGCTTTCTCCTCTCCTTCCTTCCTTCTCTTTTGATATTCATGTTTTAAGCTTGTGTTCTTGTGTTTTGGTTCGGCTAGTTCATTTTCCAGCAGCTGTTCTTCTTTTTTTTCATGTTTTGGTTCGGTACTTTTAAATTTCCAGCACTCCTTTTCAGCTTTCTTGCCTTTTAATTCATTTTAATCGGTTCAATTCTGTTCTTAGCCTTTTCTATTCGGTCCATTTGCTTTTCCTCTCATTTTGTTCGGTTCAATTTGACAATATGTGGAACTTCCATATGAGTTTGGATTTGGTGCTAGTTTTGGTGAGTTCTTGACTTAGAACATTGATCCAATTCTAAGAAAAAGTGCCTAACTATTGTCCAACTCAAGTTGATTCCTAAGAATGTCAACAATCATTCTCTTCTTTGTTATTGGAATCACATCAACTATTCTGGGAGAATTTTTCAGAAATTTTTTTCAAACCAAGGCTATCCTCTACCGAAACTTGTGAAATTCCGGCCTAATTTCTGCATTTTCATTCTGGGTCCGTATCGCGCTGAAAAAAATTCACACGAGCACTTTCGTATGTTGTTTGCACCCAAGCAAGGAGGCACGTCCATAAACGAATAACAAAAAGAAGATACGGGGAAGAAAAGCCAGGACGTTTGGTTTTCGAAAAACCGGTTTTTTTCAGGACTTACTACACCTTACTCCTTGGGTATTTTGGACTGAAATTTTTACCAGACACTCGTCACTGTGACTATTAAGTTTTGGCTGAGGGTTGAGCCCCAGATTCGTCCCACAAGATTGGCAATAAATTTTTTATTCGTCACTGCCAGAGCTGAAAGGAAGGTTCGTTTGTGTATGAAACTGTTTGATTTTTTTCGTTGGTGAATACTCATTCGTTTGACCTGAAATTTGTCGCGTTTTATCCCAAATTCACTGGAGATTCTTGGGTGGAATTTCAGGAAAAAACTATTACGGGAGAATTTTTCAGAAATTTTGTGCAAACCAAGGCTCCTCTACCGAAACTTGTGAAATTCCAGCCTAATTTTTGCAATTTCATTCTGGGTCCGTATCGCGCTGAAAAAAATTCACACGAGCACTTTTGTATGTTATTTGCACCCAGGAAAGGTGGCACGTCCATAAACGAATCACAAAAAGTTGATACGGGGAAGAAAAGCCAAGACGTTTTGTTTTTGGAAAACCGGTTTTGTTCCTCTCGGTGTGGGACTTACTAGGCCTCACTCCTTGGGTATTTTGGTCTGAAATTTTTACCAAACATTCTTCACTGTGTCTATTTAGTTTTGGCTGCGGTTTGAGCCCTAGATTCTTCCCACAAGATTGGAAATAAATTTTTTATTCGTTACTGCCAGGGCTGAAAGGAAGGTTCGTTTGTGTGTGAACTTGTGTCATTTTTTTCGTGGGTGAATACTCATTCGTTTCACCTGAAATTTGTCGCGTTTTGTCCCAAATTCAGTGCACATTCTTGGATGGAATTTCAGGAAAAAACTATTCTGGGAGAATTTTTCAGAAATTTTGTGCAAACCAAGGCTATCCTCTACCGAAACTTGTGAAATTTCGGCCTCATTTCTGCAATTTCATTATGGGTCCGTATCGCGCTGAAAAAAATTCACACGAGCACTTTCGTATGTTTTTTGCACCAAGGCAAGGAGGCACATCCATAAACGAATCACAAAAAGAAGATACGGGGAAGAAAAGCCAGGACGTTTTGTTTTCCCAAAACCGGTTTTGTTCACTCTCGGTCTGGGACTTACTACGCCTCACTCCTTGGGTATTTTGGTCTGAAATTTTTACCAGACATTCGTCACTGTGTCTATTTAGTTTTGGCTGAGGTTTGAGCACCAGATTCGTCCCACAAGATTGGCAATAAATTTTTTATTCGTCACTGCCCGGGCTGAAAGGAAGGTTCGTTTGTGTGTGAAACTGTTTGATTTTTTTCGTGGGTGAATACTCATCCGTTTGACCTGAAATTTGTCACTTTTTGTCCCAAATTCAGTGGAGATTCTTGGGTGCAATTTTAGGAAAAAACTATTTCGGGAGAATTTTTCAGAAATTTTGTGCAAACCAAGGCTATCCTTTACCGAAAGTTGTTAAGTTCCGGCCAAATTTATGCAATTTCATTCTGGGTCCGTATGGCGCTGAAAAAAATTCACACGAGCACTTTCGTATGTTGTTTGCACCCAGGCAAGGAGGCACGTCCATAAACGAATCACAAAAAGAAGATACGGGGAAGAACAGCCAGGAAGTTTTATTTTTGGAAAACCGGTTTTGTTCACTCTCGGTCTGGGACGTACTACGCCTCCCTCCTTTGGTATTTTGGTCTGAAATTTTTACCAGACATTCGTCACTATGTGTATTTAGTTTTGGCTGATGTTTAAGCCTCAGATTTGTCCCACAAGATTGGCAATAAATTTTTTATTCGTCACTGCCATGGCTGAAAGGAATGTTCGTTTGTGTGTGAAACTCTTTGTTTTTTTTCGTGGGTGAATACTCATCCGTTTGAACTGAAATTTTTCGCGTTTTGTCCCAAATTCAGTGGAGATTCTTGGGTGGAATATCAAGAAAAAACTATTCTTGGAGAATTTTTCAGAAATTTTTTTCAAACCAAGGCTATCCTCTACCGAAACTTGTGAAATTCCGGCCTCATTTCTGCAATTTCATTCTAGGTCCGTATCGCGCTGAAAAAAATTCACACGAGCACTTTCGTATGTTTTTTGCACCCACACAAGGAGGCACGTCCATAAACGAATCTCAAAAAGAAGATATGGGGAAGAAAAGCCAGGATGTTTTGTTTTCTGAAAACCGGTTTTGTTCACTCTCGGTCCGGGGCTTACTACGCCTTACTCCTTGGGTATTTTGGTCTGAAATTTTTTCCAAACATTCTTCACTGTGTCTATTGAGTTTTGGCTGAGGTTTGAACCCAGATTCGTCCCACAAGATTGGCAATAAATTTCTTATTCGCCACTGCCAGGGCTAAAAGGAAGGTTCGTTTGTGTGTGAAACTGTTTGATTTTTTTCTTGGGTGAACACTCATCCGTTTGACCTGAAATTTGTCGCATTTTGTCCCAAATTCAGTGGAGATTCTTGGGTGGAATTTCAGGAAAAAACTATTTCGGGAGAATTTTTCAGAAATTTTGTGCAAACCAAGGCTATCCTCTACCGAAACTTATGCAATTCCGGCCTCGTTTCTGCAAGTTCATTCTTAGTCCGTATCGCACTGAAAAAAATTCACACGAGCACTTTCGTATGTTGGTTGCACCCAGGCAAGGAGGCACGTCCATAAACGAATCACAAAAAGAAGATACGGGGAAGAAAAGCCAGGACGTTTTGTTTTCGGAAAAACGGTTTTGTCCACTCTCGGTCTGGGACTTACTACGCCTCACTCCTTGGGTATTTTGGTCTGAAATTTTTACCAGACATTCGTCACTGTGTCTATTGACTTTTGGCTGAGGTTTGAGCCACAAATTCGTCCCACAAGATTCGCAATAAATTTTTTATTCGTCACTGCCAGGGCTGAAAGGAAGGTTCGTTTGTGTGTGAAACTGTTTGATTTTTTTCTTGGGTGAATACTCATCCGTTTGACCTGAAATTTGTCGCATTTTTTTCCAAATTCAGTGGAGATTCTTGGGTGGAATTTCAGGAAAAAACTATTCCGGTAGAATTTTTCATAAATTTTGTGCAAACCAAGGTTATCATCTACCGAAACTTATGAAATTCCGGCCTCATTTCTGCAATTTCATTCTTAGTCCGTATCGCGCTGAAAAAAATTCACACGAGCACTTTCGTATGTTGTTTGCACCCAGGCAAGGAGGCACGTCCATAAACGAATCACAGAAAGAAGATACGGGGAAGAAAAGCCAGGACGTTTTGTTTTTGGAAAACCGGTTTTGTTCACTCTCGGTCTGGGACTTACTACGCGTCACTCCTTGGGTATTTTGGTCTGAAATTTTTACCAGACATTCTTCACTATGTCTATTTAGTTTTGGTTGAGGTTTGAGCACCAGATTGGTCCCACAAGATTGGCAATAAATTTTTTATTCGTCACTGCCATGCTGAAAGGAAGGTTCGTTTGTGTGTGAAATTCTTTGATTTTTTTCGTGGGTGAATACCATTCCGTTTGACCTTAAATTTGTCGCGTTTTGTCCCAAATTCAGTGGAGATTCTTGGGTGGAATTTCAGGAAAAAACTATTCTGGGAGAATTTTTCAGAAATTTTGTGCAAACCAAGGTTATCCTCTACCGAAACTTATGAAATTCCGGCCTAATTTCTGTAGTTTTCATTTTGCGTTCATATTTCACTGAAAAAATTCACACAAGTACTTTCATATATTTTTTGCACCCAGGTATGTCGGCACGTCCATAAACGAATCACAAAAAGAAGATACGAGCAGGAAAATCCCGGATGTTTTGTTTACGGAAAACTGTTTCTGTTCACTCTCGGTCTAAGACTTACTACGCCTTACTCCTAGGGTTTTTTCATCTGAAATTTTTACCAGACGTTCGTCATTGTGTCTATTGAGTGTTGGCCGAGACTTGAGCACCAGATTCGTCCCACAAGATTGGCAATAAATTTTTTTTTTATCACTACCAGGGCTGAGAGGAAGGTTAGTCTGTGTGTGAAACTGTTTGATTTTTTTCGTGGGTGAATACTCATCCGTTTAACCTGAAATTTGTTGCGTTTTGCCCCAAATTCAGTGGAGATTGTTACGTGGAGTTTCTGGAAAAAACTACTTCGGGAGAATTTTTCCGAAATTTTCACGCAAACCAAGGCTATCCTCTACCAAAACTTGTGAAATTTCGCCCTACTTTCTGCAGTTTTTATTCTGCGTACGTATTGCACTGAAAAAATTCACACAAGTACTTTCACATGTTGTTTGCACCCAGGTAAAGAGGCACGTCCACAAACGAATCACAAAAAGAAGATACGTGGAAGAAAAGCCAGGACGTTTTGTTTCTTGAAAACCAGTTTTGTTCACTCTCGGTCTGGGACTTACTACGCCTTACTCCTTGTGTGTTTTGGTCTGAAATTTTTACCAGACGTTCGTCACTGTGTCTATTGAGTTCTGGCCGAGACTTGAGCCCCAGACTCGTCCCTCAAGATTGGCAATAAATTTTTTTTGATCACTGCCAGGACTGGGAGGAAGGTTCGTGTGTGTGTGAAACTGTTTGATTTTTTCGTGGGTGAATACTCATCCGTTTGACCTGAAATTTGTCGCGTTTTATCCCGATTTCAGTTGAGATTCTTACGTGGAGTTTCTGGAAAAAACTATTTCGGGAGAATTTTTCCGAAATTTTCACGCAAACCAAGGCTATCCTCTACCAAAACTTGTGAACTTTCGCCCTACTTTCTGCAGTTTTTATTCTGCGTACGTATTGCACTGAAAAAATTCACACAAGTACTTTCACATGTTGTTTGCACCCAGGTAAGGAGGCACGTCCACAAACGAATCACAAAAAGAAGATACGGGGAAGAAAAGCCAAGACGTTTTGTTTCTGGAAAACCGGTTTTGTTCACTCTCGGTCTGGGACTTACTACGCCTTACTCCTTGTGTGTTTTGGTCTGAAATTTTTACCAGACGTTCGTCACTGTGTCTATTGAGTTCTGGCTGAGACTTGAGCCCCAGATTCGTCCCTCAAGATTGGCAATAAATTTTTTATTGATCACTGCCAGGGCTGGGAGGAAGGTTCGTGTGTGTGTGAAACTGTTTGATTTTTTTCGTGGGTGAATACTCATCCGTTTGACCTGATATTTGTCGCCTTTTGTCCCAAATTGAGTGGAGATTTTACGTAGAGTTTCTGGAAAAAACTATTTCGGGAGAATTTTTCAGAAATTTTCACGCAAACCAAGGCTATCCTCTACCAAAACTTGTGAAATTTCGCCCTACTTTCTGCAGTTTTTATTCTGCGTCCGTATTGCACTGCAAAAATTCACACAAGTACTTTCATATGTTGTTTGCACCCAGGTAAGGAGGCACGTCCACAAACGTATCACAAAACGAAGATACGGGGAAGAAAAGCCAGGACGTTTTGTTTCCAGAAAACCGGTTTTGTTCACTCTCGGTCTGGGACTTACTACGCCTTACTCCTTGGGTGTTTTGGTCTGAAATTTTTACCAGACGTTCGTCACTGTGTCTTTTGAGTTTTGGCGGAGACTTGAGCCCCAGATTAGTCCCACAAGATTGGCAATAAATTTTTTATTGATCACTTCCACGATTGAGAGGAAGGTTCGTCTGTGTGTGAAACTGTTTGATTTTTTTCGTGGGTGAATACTCATCCGTTTGACCTGAAATTTGTTGCGTTTTGTCCCAAATTCAGTGGAGATTGTTACGTGGAGTTTCTGGAAAAGACTATTTCGGGAGAATTTTTCAGAAATTTTCACGCAAACCAAGGCTATCCTCTAACAAAACTTGTGAAATTTTGCCCTACTTTCTGCGGTTTTTATTCTGCGTACGTATTGCACTGAAAAAATTCACACAAGTACTTTCACATGTTGTTTGCACCCAGGTAAGGAGGCACGTCCACAAACGAATCACAAAAAGAAGATACGGGGAAGAAAAGCCAAGACGTTTTGTTTCTGGAAAACCGGTTTTGTTCACTCTCGGTCTGGGACTTACTACGCCTTACTCCTTGTGTGTTTTGGTCTGAAATTTTTACCAGACGTTCGTCACTGTGTCTATTAAGTTCTGGCTGAGACTTGAGCCCCAGATTCGTCCCTCAAGATTGGCAATAAATTTTTTATTGATCACTGCCAGGGCTGGGAGGAAGGTTCGTGTGTGTGTGAAACTGTTTGATTTTTTTCGTGGGTGAATACTCATCCGTTTGACCTGATATTTGTCGCGTTTTGTCCCAAATTGAGTGGAGATTTTACGTAGAGTTTCTGGAAAAAACTATTTCGGGAGAATTTTTCAGAAATTTTCACGCAAACCAAGGCTATCCTCTACCAAAACTTGTGAAATTTCGCCCTACTTTCTGCAGTTTTTATTCTGCGTCCGTATTGCACTGCAAAAATTCACACAAGTACTTTCATATGTTGTTTGCACCCAGGTAAGGAGGCACGTCCACAAACGAATCACAAAACGAAGATACGGGGAAGAAAAGCCAGGACGTTTTGTTTCCAGAAAACCGGTTTTGTTCACTCTCGGTCTGGGACTTACTACGCCTTACTCCTTGGGTGTTTTGGTCTGAAATTTTTACCAGACGTTCGTCACTGTGTGATGTGATTCCAATAGCCACATAGAACAAGATTCTTGACACTTTGAGGAATCACCTTGAGCTGGAAAATGTAGAGGCACTTTCTTAGAAGTTGGATCATAGTTCTAAGATCAAGAACTCACCAAAACAAGTACCAAATCCCAAACTCATTTGGATGAACCAAATATTGTCAAATTGAATCAACAAAGGAGAAGGAAAAGAACAAACCGAACAGAATTGAACTTCAAAACAAAAGAACCGAACAGAATTTAAAAACTAAACAGAAAATAGGTGCTGGAAAATTAAAGGAACCGAAACAAAAACAACTCAAAACTCAAGGCAATAAGAACAAATTGAAGAAGAAGAAAGGAAGGAGAAGAGAATGCTCATGAAGATGGAGGAATGGTTGGATGATCACGCCACTAGAAGAATGGATGCTCCTAGATGAGTGTGGAAGCCGCCACTTGAGGAAACCATGGTCCTTCAAGATAAGACTAGAGAAGAAGCTCAAAGCTCTCCAAATGCTCACTCCAATTTTGAGTATAGTTTCTTTAGATAAAATTCAAATCTGAATTTTACAAAGGAAGCACCTCTATTTATAGCCTAAGGTGCTGAAAAATAGGTGGGAAATTTCAAATAAACTCATTTGAAATTCCCACCAAAAACAAGTCACATGGGAGGTGTGACCTTTTTCTACTATGACACCTCCCAAAAACTACACCTACACCTATCTACTAATACACCCCCCTAAAGGTCCTATTTAAAACCTAAAAGATGCTATAACAAAAGAGGTTTCTAAGGTTTCCCTCTAAGCACCTTCAACTAAAGACACTACAAAAAGAGAAAATAAATGTCCTCTTGCTCACAAGGCTTTGAACATGCTTCTTGTAATCCTTTGAGGTGGACTTTGACCTCCATGGGCATCCTCCATTTGTGCCTCCACCTCTTCTTGAGCTTGATGAGTGGCCTCCATGTTCTCTTGGGCTTGATCTCCATCATACTCCCCGAGTTGGAGAGAATTCGACCACGAATTCTGGAGACCTACAGAAAAAGGAGTTAGATCGCTGACATTAAAAGTATGACTACCTAAGAATGTATCAGGCATATCTAACTCATAAGCATTGTCATTAATCCTCTTGAGGACTTGGAAAGGTCCATCCCCTCGAGGCATTAGTTTGGACTTCCTTTGAGTAGGAAAACGATCCTTCCTCAAGTGAAGCCAAACCCAATCGCCCTCATCAAACAACAATGCTTTTCTCCTCTTATTGGCAAGTTCAGCATACTTGCCAACCTTCTTCTCAATTTTCTTCTTGATGTCTTTATGCAAAGTTTTCACAAAAGAAGCCTTTTCATCCCCATCTTTGCACAAGACATCGTCAAGAAGGGGAATAGGAAGAAGATCAAGAGGTGTTAGGGGATTAAACCCATAGACCACCTCAAAAGGAGAATGGGAGGTGGTAGAATTTACTACTCGGTTATATGCAAACTCAACATGGGGTAGTAAATTCTCCCACACTCTAGGATTCCCCGAAATAAAGCATCTCAATAGTTGTCCCAAAGTTCTATTTACCACCTCGGTTTGACCATCGGTTTGTGGGTGGCAAGTGGTAGAAAATAAAAGCTTAGTTCCAAGCTTGCCCCACAAGGTCTTCCAAAAGTGACTCAAGAACTTAGGATCTCTATCGGACACTATAGACCTAGGAATCCCATGCAAGCGAACCACTTCTTGGAAGAAGAGGTTTGCAATGTGGCATGCATCATCCACTTTGTGGCAAGGAATAAAGTGAGCCATTTTTGAAAAACGATCCACTACCACAAAAATGGAGTCCTTTCCCTTTGATGCCTTGGGTAAGCCTAAGATGAAATCCATAGATATATCTACCCAAGGCATTGAAGGGATAGGAAGAGGAGTATAAAGACCATGGGGATGCATTTTAGATTTAGCTTTGCGGCAAGCTATGCATTTATCACACAAACTATGAACATGTTTATGCATATGAGGCCAAAAGAAATGTTCATGCAACACATCCAAAGTTTTAGCAACCCCAAAATGTCCCATTAAGCCCCCCTCATGAGCTTCTCTAACAAGAGATAATCTAATAGAGCATTGGGGAACACAAAGACGTTTTCCTTTAAAAAGAAAGCCATCTTGAATAAAAAAATCTTTGTGTCCTCCCTTAAGACACTCTTGATAGAGGAGAGAAAAATCAAGGTCATCATGATAAAGTTCCTTAATGTGATCAAAACCAAGATATTGAGAGGTTAAAAGATTTAGCAAGGTGTATCTTCTAGAAAGAGCATCCGCCACAATATTTATTTTGCCTTGCTTGTGTTTGATCACATAAGGAAATTGCTCAATGAATTCCACCCACTTAGCATGCCTCTTGTTAAGTTTGTTTTGGCTTTTCAAATATTTAAGAGATTCATGATCACTATGTATCACAAACTCTTTGGGAAAAAGATAGTGTTGCCAAGTAAACAAAGCCCTAACAAGTGCATATAATTCCTTATCATAGGTGGAATAGTTGAGATGACTTCCCTTCAATTTCTCACTAAAATAGGCTATGGGGTGGCCCTCTTGAAGGAGAACAGCCCCAATACCTATGCTTGAAGCATCACACTCAATCTCAAATGTCTTAGTGAAATTAGGAAGGGCCAAGATGGGAGCATTAGTCAATTTTTCTTTCAAAGTATCAAAAGCATTTTGTTGTGCTTCTCCCCAATGAAAGACCACATCCTTTTTCACTATGTCATTGAGTGGTGCGGCAATGGTACCAAAGTTTGGGACAAATCTTCTATAGAAAGAAGCAAGCCCATGAAAACTTCGGACCTCATTCAAAGATTTCGGTGTAGGCCACTTTTGAATGGCCACCACCTTGGTTTTGTCCACATGGACCCCTTTACAACTCACAACAAACCCTAGGAATTCTATATGATCAAGAGCAAACATACATTTAGCAAGGTTAGCATACAAATGTTCCTTCCTAAGGGTTTCCAAAACTTGCCTAACATGCAACCTATGGTCATTCAAAGATAAGCTATAAATGAGAATGTCATCAAAGTAAACCACAACAAACTTACCAATGAAAGGTCTAAGAACATGATGCATGAGGCGCATGAAGGTACTTGGTGCATTAGTTAAACCAAAAGGCATAACTAACCACTCATATAAACCAAAGTTGGTCTTAAAAGCCGTCTTCCATTCATCACCCGGTTTGATACGGATTTGATTGTAGCCGCTTTTAAGATCAATCTTTGAAAAGATTTTTGAACCATGTAATTCATCCAACAAATCATCTAATCTAGGTATGGGATGCCTATACTTAATGGTTATGTTATTTATGGCCCTACAATCCGAACACATTCGCCATGTGCCATCCTTTTTTGGCACTAAGATGATAGGCATAGCACAAGGACTCATGCTATCTTGCACCCACCCTTTTTCAATCAAAGCCTCAACTTGTTGGCGAATTTCCTTGGTTTCACTTGGATTGGTCCTATATGCGGGACGATTTGGTAAAGAAGAGCCCGGTATCAAATCAATTTGGTGCTCAATCCCTCTCAAAGGTGGAAGGCCATTTGGAGGATCTTGAAACACATCTTTGAACTCTTCTACCAAATTTTCCAAGCAATGAGGACTATCAACAAGTGTTTCTATGCTAAGAGTTCTAGGGATGGCTAAAAAAAAAGGATGATGAGCCACTATTTCCCTTTCAATGTCACGCCTAGACACAAGGAGTGTAGGCTTAGAACTCTTATCTTTTTTATCTTTTTTATCTTTTTCACTCTCCCTCTTTTTCTTCATGATAACTTGGTCCTCATGGACTTCTCTTGGAGAGAGAGATTTTAAAGTAACCTTGTGACCATGGAATTCAAAAGATAATTTGTTGGTAAAGCCATCATGTAAAACTTTTCTATCAAATTGCCAAGGCCTTCCCAAAAGAACATGAGTGGCTTCCATGGGCACAACATCACATAATACCTCATCTTTGTATTTTTCAATGGAGAAATGGATGAGGACTTGTTTATTAACAATTATTTCTCCTACTTCACTAAGCCATTGTAATTTGTAGGGCTTTGTATGAGAGATAGTAGGCAATCCAAGCTTATCTACTACTCTTGTACTAGCCACATTTGCACAACTACCCCCATCCACTATCAAGGAACAAATGTTGTTTTGAATAAGACATCTTGTATGGAAAATATTTTCCCTTTGACTTTCATCAAAAGGTTGTGAAACTTGTCCAAGAAGTCTTCTCACAACTAACAAGTCCCCTTCAAGTGGACATTCACTCTCTTCCTCACTAGATGCATGAGAATGCAATGAATGCTTTGAAGAATCCGAATCATGCTCACTAACTACAATGCCCTCATGCATGTACATACTTCGTTTTGAAGGACAATTTGCAGCAATATGACCATAACCCATACATTTAAAGCATTTAGTGTTAGATGTTCTAGTGGGAGACTTAGGTCTAGATGTTGATGGCTTAGATTCCTTGGGTTTGAAAGAAGAATCTTTGGAAGGATGTTTTGAAAAAGAAGTTTTGTTTCTCCAAGACTTGGAGTAGTATCCATTATTGGAAGCATTTTTAAAAGAGTTTTTCTTAGCAAGTTGGGCTTCCACCTTCATTGCAAGATGAACTAAAGAGCCCAATGATGAATACTCTTGTAACTCAACAATGTCTTGGATATCCTTCCTAAGACCACTCACAAACCTAGCAACCATGGCTTCTTCACTTTCTTCTAATTCAATTTTAAGCACAAGCGTCTCAAGCTCCTTATAATATTCATCCACATTTAGCGTGCCTTGTTGAAACCGTTGGAGTCTCAACATGAGGTCTTTCCTAAAATGTGGGGGCACAAACCTAGCGCGCATATGATCCTTTAAAGAGTTCCAAGAGTCCACGGGAGGACCCTTGTGATAGATAATGTCCTTTACAATCCCATGCCACCATTTCATGGCATAATCACTAAACTCTAGGGTGGCTAGCTTGAGCTTATGCTCATCTTGGATCTCATGGATCTCAAAAATTTGTTCACACTTAGCCTCCCAATCTAAATACACATTTGGATCACTAGAACCATTAAAACAAGGTAGTTTGACCGAAGGAAGCTTGGACTTTGCATCATGGTAGAAGCCATTGCCGTAGTGAATTCTTTCCCCTTGGTGATGATGTCTTTGTCCATGGACTTGGGGTGGAGGTCTCCTTCTCCTATGCTCATCTTCACGGCCAACATCATTTGAAGAAGCTCTTGAAGATGGTCTATGAGAATGATGTCCATTATGGATAGAAGGAGATGGTCTAGTTTGTTTGACCTCCATCTTTTGCAATTTCTCTTCCAACCTTCTAATTGTTCTTTGAGCTTCATGTAATTCACCAAGAATTGAAGCTTTGGAAGGAGAATTCTGCTTGGAGGATGCATCACTTGAAGATCCAGCCATTTGTAATTAAAAAACAGCAAACACACAAAACAGCAAACAAGTTAAAAATTAGCAAAAACAGTGAGCTTTCCAATTGAAACTGCCGAAGTGAATTTAAGGCTGAAAAGATATCACTCTCAAAGAAATAATGTTCTTGCACCAATCTGATCTTGAGGCCTTGGAATCCTCAAATGAAATATGTCAAAGCAAGCACACCAATCTTAAGAGCAAACCACCACAAAACCAATGAAACAATAAAGACAAACAAGAAAAGGTATAAGCAAGGAAAGGTAATTGCAAAAGGAAAACTATGTGTAAGACAAACTCAAAGAGTAAGAATGAAAGACAATCAAGAAAATAAAGAACTCAATGAGAAAAGTAGGCACACAAAAGAATACCTAAGGAAAAGCACTAGAGTAGATGAAGAAAACAAAAAAAATTTAGCTACTGGAAATTTTTTTTTAATGCAAACTGTGTTTGATATTCACTGATTTAACTGGAACGTTGTAGAGCGAACTGGATTATGAAATTTATACCACAGAAACTTCAAGATGTTAACTCAAAAATGGCACTGGAATCAATTAAAAACAGTAAGCCAATTGAGAGAAATAAATTTTTTAAAATCACTGCCAGATTACCGTATTTTTTTCGGCAGGAATGTACACTTTTTTTATTTTATTTATCATTTTTTGTGTACTTCATATTTTTGAATGATTCTTTTTTCTATTCTTTTCTAACACTTTCAATATCTCAAATCCAGAATTTCAGAATTTTACAGTACGTAAATCAATTGCAATAAGGAAAAACAGTAAGCACTTTTTTCAGAAACAGAGGAATCCTAATAGGAATAAAAAAACAGGATGATGAACTAGCAAAGACATAATAGAAAATGATGTATTGGAACTTGTATAGGTCTAGAATACAAGTATGAACTCAATGCTAAAAAGAAAATGCTCAAAGGATCAACATCAATTCAGAAAAAAATATATGACACCAAAGCAAGAAACAATCAAAACAATAAAAGTACTACTAGAAGTAATGACATATATGGAATAACATGACTAAGACAAAACTTAACAAGATTCAAAAATTAAAAGACACAACACAAATTGTAACAAGTGGAAGGAAGCTTAAGGTAAACTCTAGGAAGGATAATGCCATTCCAAAAGAGCAACCATACTCATAAGAAGTATGAGTGCCATAAACCTTTCCACAAACACTTGGAGCAAAAGAAAAAACAGCAAGAATACTCAATTAAAATTCTAAAACAGAAACTTAAATTGCAAGAAAAATTAAAGAGCTCTTGAAATAAAGTGCACACAACTCAACAATTAAACAAGAATGAACCTAAGACTCATGATACCACATGATGTGATTCCAATAGCCACATAGAACAAGATTCTTGACACTTTGAGGAATCACCTTGAGCTGGAAAATGTAGAGGCACTTTCTTAGAAGTTGGATCATAGTTCTAAGATCAAGAACTCACCAAAACAAGTACCAAATCCCAAACTCATTTGGATGAACCAAATATTGTCAAATTGAATCAACAAAGGAGAAGGAAAAGAACAAACCGAACAGAATTGAACTTCAAAACAAAAGAACCGAACAGAATTTAAAAACTAAACAGAAAATAGGTGCTGGAAAATTAAAGGAACCGAAACAAAAACAACTCAAAACTCAAGGCAATAAGAACAAATTGAAGAAGAAGAAAGGAAGGAGAAGAGAATGCTCATGAAGATGGAGGAATGGTTGGATGATCACGCCACTAGAAGAATGGATGCTCCTAGATGAGTGTGGAAGCCGCCACTTGAGGAAACCATGGTCCTTCAAGATAAGACTAGAGAAGAAGCTCAAAGCTCTCCAAATGCTCACTCCAATTTTGAGTATAGTTTCTTTAGATAAAATTCAAATCTGAATTTTACAAAGGAAGCACCTCTATTTATAGCCTAAGGTGCTGAAAAATAGGTGGGAAATTTCAAATAAACTCATTTGAAATTCCCACCAAAAACAAGTCACATGGGAGGTGTGACCTTTTTCTACTATGACACCTCCCAAAAACTACACCTACACCTATCTACTAATACACCCCCCTAAAGGTCCTATTTAAAACCTAAAAGATGCTATAACAAAAGAGGTTTCTAAGGTTTCCCTCTAAGCACCTTCAACTAAAGACACTACAAAAAGAGAAAATAAATGTCCTCTTGCTCCCAAGGCTTTGAACATGCTTCTTGTAATCCTTTGAGGTGGACTTTGACCTCCATGGGCATCCTCCATTTGTGCCTCCACCTCTTCTTGAGCTTGATGAGTGGCCTCCATGTTCTCTTGGGCTTGATCTCCATCACTGTGTCTTTTGAGTTTTGGCGGAGACTTGAGCCCCAGATTAGTCCCACAAGATTGGCAATAAATTTTTTATTGATCACTTCCACGATTGAGAGGAAGGTTCGTCTGTGTGTGAAACTGTTTGATTTTTTTCGTGGGTGAATACTCATCCGTTTGACCTGAAATTTGTTGCGTTTTGTCCCAAATTCAGTGGAGATTGTTACGTGGAGTTTCTGGAAAAGACTATTTCGGGAGAATTTTTCAGAAATTTTCACGCAAACCAAGGCTATCCTCTAACAAAACTTGTGAAATTTTGCCCTACTTTCTGCGGTTTTTATATTGCGTCCGTATTGCACTGAAAAAATTCACACAAGTACTTTCATATGATGTTTGCGCCCATGTAAGGTAGCACGTCCACAAACGAATCACAAAAAGAAGATACGGGGAAGAAAAGCCAGGAAGTTTTGTTTCTGAAAAACCGGTTTTGTTCACTCTCGGTCTGGGACTTACTACGCCTTACTCCTTGCGTGTTTTGGTCTGATATTTTTACCAGACATTCTTCACTGTGTCTTTTGAGTGTTGGCCGAGACTTTAGCCCCAGACTCGTCCCTCAAGATTGGCAATAAATTTTTTATTGATCACTGCCAGGACTGGGAGGAAGGTTCGTCTGTGTGTGAAACTGTTTGATTTTTTTCGTGGGTGAATACTCATCCGTTTGACCTTAAATTTGTCGCGTTTTATCTCGATTTCAGTTGAGATTCTTATGTGGAGTTTCTGGAAAAAACTATTTCGGGAGAATTTTTCCGAAATTTTCACGCAAACCAAGGCTATCCTCTACCAAAACTTGTGAAATTTCGCCCTACTTTCTGCAGTTTTTATTCTGTGTACGTATTGCACTGAAAAAATTCACACAAGTACTTTCACATGTTGTTTGCACCCAATTAAGGAGGCACGTCCACAAACGAATCACAAAAAGAAGATACGTGGAAGAAAAGCAGGACGTTTTGTTTCTGGAAAACCGGTTTTGTTCACTCTCGGTCTGGGACTTACTACTCCTTACTCCTTGTGTGTTTTGGTCTGAAATTTTTACCAGACGTTCGTCACTGTGTCTATTGAGTTCTGGCCGAGACTTGAGCCCCAGACTCGTCCCTCAAGATTGGCAATAAATTTTTTATTGATCACTGTCAGGACTGGGAGGAAGGTTCGTGTGTGTGTGAAACTGTTTGATTTTTTTCGTGGGTGAATACTCATCCGTTTGACCTGAAATTTGTCGCGTTTTATCCCGATTTCAGTTAAGATTCTTACGTGGAGTTTCTGGAAAAAACTATTTCGGGAGAATTTTTCCGAAATTTTCACGCAAACCAAGGCTATCCTCTACCAAAACTTGTGAAATTTCGCCCTACTTTCTGCAGTTTTTATTCTGCGTACGTATTGCACTGAAAAAATTCACACAAGTACTTTCACATGTTGTTTGCACCCAGGTAAGGAGGCACGTCCACAAACGAATCACAAAAAGAAGATACGGGGAAGAAAAGCCAGGACGTTTTGTTTCTGGAAAACCGGTTTTGTTCACTCTCGGTCTGGGACTTACTACGCCTTACTCCTTGTGTGTTTTGGTCTGAAATTTTTACCAGACGTTCGTCACTGTGTGTATTGAGTTCTGGCCGAGACTTGAGCCCCAGATTCGTCCCTCAAGATTGGCAATAAATTTTTTATTGATCACTGCCAGGGCTGGGAGGAAGGTTCGTGTGTGTGTGAAACTGTTTGATTTTTTTCGTGGGTGAATACTCATCCGTTTGACCTGATATTTGTCGCGTTTTGTCCCAAATTGAGTGGAGATTTTACGTAGAGTTTCTGGAAAAAACTATTTCGGGAGAATTTTTCAGAAATTTTCACGCAAACCAAGGCTATCCTCTACCAAAACTTGTGAAATTTCGCCCTACTTTCTGCAGTTTTTATTCTGCGTCCGTATTGCACTGCAAAAATTCACACAAGTACTTTCATATGTTGTTTGCACCCAGGTAAGGAGGCACGTCCACAAACGAATCACAAAACGAAGATACGGGGAAGAAAAGCCAGGACGTTTTGTTTCCAGAAAACCGGTTTTGTTCACTCTCGGTCTGGGACTTACTACGCCTTACTCCTTGGGTGTTTTGGTCTGAAATTTTTACCAGACGTTCGTCACTGTGTCTTTTGAGTTTTGGCGGAGACTTGAGCCCCAGATTAGTCCCACAAGATTGGCAATAAATTTTTTATTGATCACTTCCACGATTGAGAGGAAGGTTCGTCTGTGTGTGAAACTGTTTGATTTTTTTCGTGGGTGAATACTCATCCGTTTGACCTGAAATTTGTTGCGTTTTGTCCCAAATTCAGTGGAGATTGTTACGTGGAGTTTCTGGAAAAGACTATTTCGGGAGAATTTTTCAGAAATTTTCACGCAAACCAAGGCTATCCTCTAACAAAACTTGTGAAATTTTGCCCTACTTTCTGCGGTTTTTATTCTGCGTACGTATTGCACTGAAAAAATTCACACAAGTACTTTCACATGTTGTTTGCACCCAGGTAAGGAGGCACGTCCACAAACGAATCACAAAAAGAAGATACGGGGAAGAAAAGCCAAGACGTTTTGTTTCTGGAAAACCGGTTTTGTTCACTCTCGGTCTGGGACTTACTACGCCTTACTCCTTGTGTGTTTTGGTCTGAAATTTTTACCAGACGTTCGTCACTGTGTGTATTGAGTTCTGGCCGAGACTTGAGCCCCAGATTCGTCCCTCAAGATTGGCAATAAATTTTTTATTGATCACTGCCAGGGCTGGGAGGAAGGTTCGTGTGTGTGTGAAACTGTTTGATTTTTTTCGTGGGTGAATACTCATCCGTTTGACCTGAAATTTGTCGCGTTTTGTCCGAAATTGAGTGGAGATTGTTACGTAGAGTTTCTGGAAAAAACTATTTCGTGAGAATTTTTCAGAAATTTTCACGCAAACCAAGGCTATCCTCTACAAAAACTTGTGAAATTTCGCCCTACTTTCTGCAGTTTTTATTCTGCGTCCGTATTGCACTGCAAAAATTCACACAAGTACTTTCATATGTTGTTTGCACCCAGGTAAGGAGGCACGTCCACAAACGAATCACAAAAAGAAGATACGGGGAAGAAAAGCCAGGTCGTTTTGTTTCCAGAAAACCGGTTTTGTTCACTCTCGGTCTGGGACTTACTACGCCTTACTCCTTGTGTGTTTTGGTCTGAAATTTTTACCAGACGTTCGTCACTGTGTCTTTTGAGTTTTGGCGGAGACTTGAGCCCCAGATTCGTCCCACAAGATTGGCAATAAATTTTTTATTGATCACTTCCACGG